>NC_079165.1:99950836-100265836 GCF_947568905.1 Ostrea edulis | reverse complement strand
GGAATTAATTCCTGCAGCAATTCAATTAAGGAAATCATTTAAAATTGAATTGTGGGTAGATTAAATTGAAGATATCTTCTCTAATTATATACTAGTAGTTACTCTCTCTCTCTCTCTCTCTCTCTCTCTCTCTCTCTCTCTGTCATAGATATTGCGCGCATCAACTGAATAAATGATCTCATTCATTCAATTGAAGAGAGCAGTAATTCAATTCTTGCGCGCAATTCATGATTGATTGTATATTGTTTAGCGTCCAGATTTTTTCACTCATATGGAGTATATTGCCGGGGAAGGGCTGCAAAATTTATGCCTATGCTCGGCGCTTACCGGCTTTTAGTCCGAAATATCGACGTTTTTTTTAATGATTTTGATATTTACTGGCACAGTAAATCATTAAAAAAAGCCAGGAAAACGTCAGATTATATTTCGCACTAACCGGCTTTGAGCAGGGAGGGATCTTTATCGTGCCACATCTACTGTGACTCGGGGCCTTGGTTTTTGCGGTCCCACCCGAAGGACCGCCCCCATTTAATTGCCTTTTACGATAAACAATGGGTACAGTACTGACGACCTATTCTAACCCGGATCCCCACGAGAACGCGCATTACTTCGATTATTGCTTTCATCAATTTATTTGAAGAGAGCAGCAGTTCACTTTTAGCCCTTATTAATTCAGCAGAATAGGTATTGCTATCAACAATTCAATTAATGCACGCAATAATTCAGAATTGAAGATAGCATTAATTATTTCAGGAGTCTTTAATTGTTGCGCGCATCTAACAAATTGATGACAACTTATAGATAATCAAAGATACCTCAAGTTATTTCAGTTTATGTTCATTTGTCGCTCCATAAATCTCCACCTGAATATTTTTCTTCAGTTTGATCACTCTGTAGCCTATTTCTCTTCTACGGGCTCCTTCCAATGGCTCCCGGTCTTCCTCTCTCGATCCTCACGAATCAATCCATTCCGAGTTTAAATGTGTCCAAACAAAAGGTCCTGATGAAAACAATTTCAATTTTCTTACAAAATTCAGACGTTCAGCATTACACGTTGTCCATCCTGATTTCTAAGATAAGCTCGGTTATTTAAAAGAGTCTTGACATCAAAGAAAATAAACCGTTAAATCAAATATATGACGTCATAATCAAACGTCTGTATATTCCCTTAATTTGGAAATCACGTTTTCTGTCACGCTTTCATGGTAAATTCCGAATCCCGTATTTACAAACGTTCAACGTTTGTTTGTAGATTACAAGTAATATAATTATGTTTGCATTCGTGTTGTCATTTTCCATTTAAACTGGAAAGATCAATGACAAAATCATATCTGATAAATTGCAGTATTGTAATACAATCATAAACGATGTAAAATCATTATTGACATAGGAAGGGATATATATATATATATATATATATATATATATATATATATATATATATATATATGCGACACTTCACCTGAAGTTGGAGTTGGTGATGTCTCTACGGGAGTAAAAAATTCTGGAATGAGGTGCAAACACAACATGCACTCTAGCTGCAGATCTGAAGCTCCCTAGGAAAATATTGGGACAGACCAGAGCGTCCTAATATTTTCCTAGAGAGCTACAGATCGGCAACCTACATGTACACGCTATCAAACCACCTCGATATACTCTTATTCAACCCATATTTTCATTTTATGTATTTCATAATTTTGCTACAATGCTATAAGATGTGTCTTTCGCAATAAAGAATTATGATAATCAGTATATTAAAAGCATAAAAACCAATTAAGATGAAATAATTGATTTTCTTTTTAAGATTTCGCAAATTTTTCATCAAGATATGAGGGATTGGTCTCAAAATATCTATTTTCCCATAGATAAGAATTAAAAAAAAAACCCAACCAAACCAACACAACAAAGATACCGTTGCGATCAGATTCAATGTTGGTTAAATGTTTGGATGAAATGGTCATTATCGTAACTCATGTAATGTCTGGACATCAGCCAGGTAGATTTGTACTTACTATCAGTTATTACAGTAAGTACATTCTAATACAGTGTTTGAGGATACCTAGTATTGTCAGTGGCGGGTTTAGAGGGGAGGGGCGCCGGCCCTAAAATTTTCAAATTTAAGGTAAATCGCTGTATCTTGTTTCGGAAAATGTACTAAACGATAAAAGAAGCAATAATTTCTTCCACTCAAGGAGAAATAAATGACAAAATCCTTTGATTTCTTGAATTACTTTATTGGGAGAACTTAATTTTTTCCAAAAAACCCTTAAAATTTGGATCATTTTATTAATTTCACCTTATTAAAATGATAAAAAATAGTACAAATGACTTAATAGGAGGAATATTTCAAGATCCATAAAAACTGTAAAATCCAGGAGCTTCCGAGAGCTTCGCCCCCTGGACCCACTGCCTCGTAAAGTGGCGGCCCCCGTAACCACAATTCCTGGATCCGCCCCCTGATTGTAGATTCTCGAGTACTCGTGAAATGACTCGGAAGACATCAAATCGGAAGAACGTAAATTTTTACATGTATTTCAGTAATACGCATATAAAATTTATTGGTGAAAGGCAAAGATAACAAACAGAAATATGGGAAGTTGTCGATGGAGAAGCTGAAATCCCGTTTGTCATAAAGTTGAATTGTTAGTTTGCCGTTAATATCCACTTTCAATAAAATATCTAAGTATGAAGCAGAAGTGGATGACTCTGTGGTGACTTTTATTTCGAGTTCACAGTGACGTGATGTATCGAATCGACATATACTACTCAAAATTTGATAAGGATCATAGATATTTTTCTGTTTAAAAAATTAATAACTGCATAACTGGCAATATTGTGTCCAAGTGAAATCAAAAACGTCTTCAACAAACTTGCACGTGCATTTCATGCCATGGGAAATGCGTTTCTCATCACAGTTTATGCTTTTGCTACCATTGCACGATTTTCACTCGGGCATCGGTATCTGATTCTTTCTAAAATGTCAAACTCACTTGAGTGTTTACACAACACAATGCCCCCTCAACGTGTAAGGCGTCGCCTGACGACAGAACAACTGAGCAGATGTATTGGAATGCTTGACGCTGGCTATTCACAACGTGACGTTGCAAATGCACTAACGGTCAGCCAGAGCGTTGTAAACAGAGCCTGGAACCGACAGCAAACTTTTGGTACAGCAGCACACCGACATGGGGGTGGTCGTCAACCCAACGCCAAGACCATTTTGTGGCTCTTCAGGCACGACGCCATCCCTTCTGGACAGCAACCAGCCTACGTAACGACCTCCTGAACGCCTCGGGGGTGAATGTGTCCACTCAGACGATACAGAATCGGCTTCACAATGCAGGTCTCAACTCGAGAAGGCATGTGTTCGAGTCCCTCTGACTGTTCGACACCGGCGGGAGCGATTGGACTGGGCTGAAGATCATGTCACTTGGACACAGAACGATTGGGTTCAAGTTCTGTTCACCGATGAGTCCAGGTATTGTTTGGACTTTACAGACAGGAGGCACCGAGTGTGCCGACGACAACGTGAACGTTTCCTTGATGCCAACATCAGTGAACATGACCGTTATGGTGGTGGTTCCATCATGGTCTGGTGTGGAATCAGCAGGGATGGAAGAACAGATCTTCATGTCCTGGAGAGAGGAACAATGACGGGGGTGCGGTATCGGGATGAGATCCTCGATGTTTACGTCAGACCCTACGCTGGTGCTGTTGGCCCTGAGTTCATCCTGATGGATGATAACGCCCGTCCTCATTGCGCCAGGGTGGTGGAGCAGTACCTTCAACAGGAGACAATTGTCTGTATGGACTGGCCAGCGCGCTCGCCGGACTTGAACCGGATTGAGCATGTATGGAACATACTGCAGGTTGCCCTTTCACGCCGTAGAGCACAACCCACGATTTTGGCAGAGCTCGGAAACGCCCTCGTGGAAGAGTGGAACAACCTTCCCATTGGAAACATCCGGGTGCTTATTGATAGCATGGCTCGACGTTGTCAAGCCGTCATTGATGCAAGGGGAGGCCATACCCGGTATTGACACTTCATCGACTAAGTGTAATGATGGACTATCTCCAAAAACTGTGTAATTCTTTCTCTGGTTTGCTGTTAACTTTTTGTAATGAAATGCCTGTTGGTGTTGTTATCAGATTTCAAGCATTCCGTATTGATAAAAGTTCATGCCGTTCATGGATTTTCATTCATAACCTGAGTAAACACGTTTCTGAGTCAAATTTATGTCTTTTGTTATGTTTGTGGTAAATTACACACATATAACCTAGTGATCCTTATCAAATTTTGAGTAGTATATGAATGAAAGTTAATGTTAACAGAAAAAATGTCGTCGATGTATCTAAATGTCGAATTAAAGGCCACAAGAGACTTTTTCTTCTCATGTTTTTTTTTTTTAATAAAACTAGAATACGCAATATAAATTCATCGCATGTATTTAGATATTTAGTACTCCTGAGATATCTTCATTAGAATCAATTAATAAAAGTGAAACAAAAAATACTTTATGTGGATAGTATGTCTGACTTCCAAAACCTTTCAAATAGTGTGGAAGATTCAAAGATCTCTACAATTCAAATTAGATAGTTGGTTACTACCCATTTTACCAACTATCTTCATATTATAAGACTTTTCGATTCATTTGCAAGAATAGAAGAATACTAGTACTACAGTTTGAACTACACACACGCACAGATCTATCATAAAAAATGTCAACCCTTCTTAAAATTACAAATGAAATGAAGAATCTGAAGGATGACATGGATTCACCAAATTAGGTTTCCGACAATTACACATTTTATACCATATTTGTAAAACTTGTCATACATGCATTCGAGAAAAATTCTATTTCCTAAGAATAAATGTGTAGCAATTTCCTGATCCAGGCAAATCTTTTGCACATTTACCTAATGATCAGGTGTGTTGCAGTTTCCTTTACATGGACAACTATTTCAAAATAATGTATGCTACAGGCCTATTTAATGTATCTTTAAATTCTGAAGGCTATTGGAAAACAAATTTCTGAGAGTTCCTGTTAAGATACAATTATATTGGAATACTGTATCTTTGACTTCTACAAAGCCTACTGATTTTAAAAATGGTTAACTACATGTAGTACCATACACTAGCTTTGATCTTCGTTTCTTACCTCAACATCCCACTATACTGAGTCTGCACAACAGTAAATCTGACCTTTATTTCATACGACAACAAACAAACATACTAAATTGTTAATTGGACTTTATTTCATAATGAATAAAATATTGCTGACTAGTTTTATAATGATATACCATGCCTTTGTATAATGATAATAGCTCTTTTTTTTAATCCTTTGTGTTCAACACAATACATGTAACTTTTTTTTTCATTTCCGCACTGATTATGTTGAAAGCAGTCTTGCGTAGCATCACAATGCCACTATGGCAGGAGACAAAAAATATACATGCTCATTAAGTTATGAATGAATCGGAATGACAACAGATAGTTTTTATAATCTCATCTCCCTCTGTATAAAAATGATTAATGTATGATTACATCTGATGCAGTATAAAAATATACAAATATATGTACAAAGTATATCATAATATTCATGGCTTATAACACAATTCATTTTTAATGAGACGGATAAAAAACTTTCCCATAAAATTTAACATTAGTTTGTTTGATGACAATTAGTGGATATATATAATATATATATATATAAATAAATATATAAAATCCACAGAAAAAGATCTACACTGTATATATGCATAATGGAGTTTTTTTTTATAGTGTAAATTGATCATAAGTAATGAAATATCTTAATTTCATGATAATCTACAGGGAAGTTTTTAGAGGGTCTCCATCTCATCATGTTGAATTTAATTTCAATAAAAATATGATCAGAAAATCTAACTTTGGATTAGAATGCAAGAACAAGATGGATTCAAGAGGAAAATAGAAGGACTGGTACATATTTGGCAAAAATGCACAAACAATTTCAAAAATGTTAACAATATATCTGAGGATTAAATGTCCTTAAACATTAATCCCTCTGGATTTAAAAAAAAAAATTGCAATTAACAAGGGTAATACATATAATCACAACCATGATATACTATTGATATGTAATATGTCTAAAAGTCAGAAATGTAGGAATGTATTAGGGATACAGAAACCTTAATTATTATCAAAAATAACATCCAAAGGAACAGCAATTAAATAACATTACTAGAACATTCCTTCTGGCTTTAGAACTGTAATAGGAAACCCAGACTGATTGTCAGAGGGAAATTTTATACCATCTATATTACATGTTTAGTCTTGACAATTTGTTCAGAAATGTGACTAAATTCTAAGAGACTTGCTCAAATTAGCATGCTGTCAATAAATTAGCACATGCTGAAATGTGACTAAATTCTAAGAGACTTGCTCTAATTAGCATGTTGTTAATAAATTAGTCCACACTGCACATGGATATGAGTATTAAAATCATGAAAATTAATTTCAATATGTGTATTTTTGATGCCCTTTCATTCTTACACTACCAGGCTTAATTTGCAAACATTCACATCACATACACACCATAAAGTAACGATAGCAAGTGACATCATTCTTCAATGAATCGAAACACACATTTTTATCTTCCTAAAGACTGGTACAAATTCACTTCTGTACTATGTAAATACAATACTGTGTCATAGCTAAATATAGATTTATGAAACTATGCACATAATAATCAGAAGAAAATTCCCCACTAAATACATAGCACCAACTCAACAAGTACTGACACATTCAAGTCAAATGACACAAAATTCTGGCTGGTTTTGAAATAATATATATATTGAAATTGTACATGTGTGAGAGTGAATGCTTGTGCAATCTTAACAGAGATTATAACATATTTGTATATAATTGTTTTGATACACATCATCAAATGGCATTTAATTACTGGGAAAATAATGAAATCAATGTGAAAAATGAGAAGTCTTTGGCCAATATCACAGTAAAAGACACTAAATAATGCTATTACACATGCTGGAAATATCAATAACTATATTTATCATACAAAGAAATCAAAATCATTGTTACACAACTTCAGAACAAGTCTTGATACAGTGTGTCAACTCATGTAGTTTAGTCTAATCTATTCATGAACGATTTACTGTTACTGCATTACAATCATTGATAAATATTGTTCAATCATGGGCTCAAAATCTTACAACTTCAGTGATAAAAGAACAACTATACTTTGACACAGGTCAAGGCTATGGGAGTTCAAGGCTAAGAAAATGACACTTATTGCAGACATTCCTGAGATATGGGTGCAAATCTTGTAGTATTTAACTTGCTTAAATGAAAATATCATCAACAAATTTGATCAGAGAATTGTTAGCACTTGTTCACTAGAATCAATGCCATGTGACATAAAATTCTCACTCAAATATCCAAAACATCCAACCATGCTTGTTCAAATATCCATAATGATGCACCTATCCAAGATATCATTTAAATTGCTTTTACAGGACAGGTCAAATAATCTGTCCCAAAGTCTAGGATTGCATAGTTCCATTATTTGGTTTTGATTTCTGTTTGATCAAGATAAATCTTTGGCAGGGTAAAAAATGGTCTTGAATGACCAAGTCTCTCACTGTGAGTCATTTTCACTTGAGTTGCTTCCCTTTACAGAATCACTCACTCCATTACTTCTTTTGAGACAATTGAGTTATTTAGGTCTATGGGAATATTTCCATCACAGATATCCTTTGAATTTATCCTTAAATTAGTCTCTCCTCAGGAGGGGGTTTCAAAACACGACCAAGTTCTAGTTTGGAGCCATTAATTTCCTGTCGACTGGGATTGTATGTTCCTCGCGTTCGCCGCTTTTTACGTGCCATTTTTAAGAATATTACTAAACCTGTTAAAAAAAATGAGGGCATTGAGATCAAATTTTACAAAAAGCATACTTTAATATATTTTCATTCTGATAATAAAGTTTTGAACTTTATGCAAAAAACATCTGATCAATAGAACCTATAGTTATAAATAGCAAGAATAAAAAAGTCATAGGAGCTTAAAAACTTCTAAAATAAGTAAAATTCCTTCCCTGTGAAGAGCAAAATGATATAATTCTAATAGTAATCAAGAAATTAATACAACTACAGTGTACTACAGGATAGTGATTCGCTACACAATATTGAGCTCAACTGTAAACTTTATGCTCATCAAGGAGTTGCAGAGATGCCACTTAAACTAGGACTAACAAGAGGTACTGTGAGCAATGCTCACTAAGAATACCTCCCGCTTACCCCAATCTCCCAAAGGGTGTAGGTAATAGGTAAAACTTCAGTATTATGATCCAAAAGGTATCTAGGAACACAGCATCTCCATGCGATGAAAAAAGCCATTAAAGAATTTAAATGGAAACCATATTGCTACTTCGATGTCCAGTGTGCATGACCTTTGACCTTTTGACCCCAAAATTGATAGGGAACATCTTCATCCCATGGGTAGTCCATATGTATGATATGGTGACTGTAGGTGGAAAGGATAACCCTTTAGAGCCCGGAAACCATATTACTACTTCGATGTCCAGTGCGCTTGACCTTTGACCTTTTGACCCCAAAATCGATAGGGAACATCTTCATCCCATGGGTAGTCCATATGTATGATATGGTGACTGTAGGTGGAAAGGATAACACTTTAGAGCCCGGAAACCATATTGCTACTTCGATGTCCAGTGCGCTTGACCTTTGACCTTTTGACCCCAAAATCGATAGGGAACATCTTCATCCCATGGGTAGTCCATATATATGATATGGTGATGGTAGGTGGAAAGGACAATGCTTTAGAGTCCGGAAACCATTGCGTCTACAGACGGACGGACGGACGGACAGACAGACGGACAACCCGATTCCAATATACCCCCCCCACAACTTGTTGCGGGGGGTATAATTATAACAGATGCCACCTTACCTATGACTACTAATAACAAACATCCCGCCACCACCGGACCCACAATGATCCAGATATTATCCTCTTGTGTAATCTTCCTGGAATCTGGATCCTACAATAGAGGGCAGCACTAGTCTCAATTTCTACACACTTACACAACTACATACAACAATTACATGTCAGTTTAAACATTTACACATAATCCCCTCTCTGTACCTGCTGTACCTAATACATGCACTTAAATCAGCAACTTGTGTTAAATATGTAATTGACATGCAGATTTTAAAGTCATCCAGAAATTTTCAGCTCTTGTTATCAAAGCAGATGACAGGTTATATTTATTTTTCCAAAGACATATTGCTACTTAATTTATCGACACTTTATCTACACTGTGTAAGGTTTATACCATAACATCACAGAGAGTCCCTGTGTAGCCGGGCTGACAGACACACTCAAAGCTGCCTTCTGTGTCAACACATGTGGCATCATTCAAGCACAGATCCGGCTGCTGACATTCATTTATGTTTTCCATACAATTGGTTGAGTTGGTCCACCCTGAAATATTTTTTTACAATTAACTAATAGCTAAATAATATTTACATTTCCAATGTTTTTTGCCTTTGATATCTTAATTTGCAAATTGTTAAATATGACAGCCATTTCCTCATGAACGCATTGCAGTTGTAAACAGTGTTATAATGAATTTTGATATATATAGTATATCTATTTTAATGATTACGAATTCGGACAGAAATGAAAGTAAAATGTACATTTGATTTTTGAAAATACACCTTGCCAAGTTCAAGGTCCATAACTCTTTCAGAAACCCAACACTCAAATTTGATCTGTAACCCATTGATATAAGTTCATGTATATTAAGTTCCAATTCAATAACGGCAGGGACAGCCAAAAAGAAAAAAAGTCCACAAAAGTATTTGCACTGATGGACAAAGTTACACACAGGCTGATGAGTTGTGGGGCCCTAATAAACTTAAGCTCATCAAAATAATGAATGAATATCAGACCAATATTTCATATCTCTGTTGGAAATGAAGCTTGTTTATAAAATATTCCTGCTATCAAAGCAGGCCATTAAAACTAAAGATTTCCAATTCTGTGTAAAACAGTTAAGTATGTTGGGATCGCCTGAAATCCAAGACATCTGTAGCAAAACATGTATCGATAAACGATTTCCAGGTAATTACTGAGTAATTATAAATTCCAGAACTTTCATATTGTGGCATTTTAAAGATTCATATACAAGTGCCAGTAATTAGAAATTTCAATGAAAAATATTCCAGTATCAACAACAATACAAATGTACTTTTGCTTATAGATTTCATAAAAACAATCAGTGGGCAAAGTCCAAATAGCTCACCTTCATGAAGACCATCAGTAAATGGGACTTAGAATACTGTAAATTCCTAAATATACATGAATTTATCAAAGCGTAATTTCACGTGAAGCATCTATCTACATAAATAAACTCTAGATCAACAGAGCACTCACGAATTTATGTTGACTCATGATTTGACTGCACAACATTTTGCGATATTAGTACTTGCGTAAAATGAGGGATCTACAGTATTCAGTAAAACAAAATGATGATGTCATAATCAAGCATCCTTATCAATGTTACGATGTCAGTGTCTCAGTGATCTAAACCTCATCTTACCTGGTGTACAATTACAGGTGTAACTGTTGATCTGGTTTATACAGGTCCCGCCATTATGACAGGTAACTGCCACACATTCATCAATATCGGTATTACAGTTTTTATCTGAGAATCCTGGGAGGCAGTAGCAGATGTAGTCGCCTTGGACATTGGTGCAGTTTTCGCTCTGAGTGTGAGAACATGGAGGAGAACTGCTGGAACACTCGTCTACATCCTCTGTGCAGTTCTTACCCTGCCACTCTAAAATCATATCACAATGCGGTCAAATTATGATGACCGGCCTGTTTAACTTAAACTTACCATTAACCTTAACAAAAAGTACAGTATATATATAAACTTTTCCCAACCATGTAGCTAATAATGTGCTCCATGTGCTATGTTTATGAGGTGAGTCCATGTTATAGTAATCCCCAGGCATAACTGATAACTGTTCACAGCAATTTCTCTCCAGAGGATGCACTACGCAAGCTTCACTTACACTTGTTATTGTGTAAATTACAATAATCTTGTAAAACGATTATATGACAAGATTTTTTTTATCTTCATAAAATAAAAGAACAAAAGAAAAAAAACCCCACTGATTATTTAAACTTTTTGTTTCCTGTTAATAAGATATATGCACGTGATTGATTCATATGATATATATGCGCTTGATTGATTCAGAGATTATTAATGGAGGTTTAAGTGAAGCCTGCGTAGTGCGCCCTCTGGTGACTGTTAGACCGAGGAATTGCTGAGAGAGAAACCTCTATATTGTCAGTGTAACTGAAGTTGAAATATTCTAGCAGCTTTAAAGCTACACCATTTTAATAGTAAAACAAGACAACAATATCAACTTTTTTCTTTACCAAAAAATGATATCTAAGTAATGAAATTACCAAAAAATGATATCTAATTAATGAAATTACCAAAAAATGATATCTAATTAATGAAATGCATACTGACACATAGATGAAAATTTCATTAACAGTTTTATGATTTATAACTTACCTTTCTTACACGAACAAGTATAATCTGTTAGATTTTCAATCTCTACACAAGGGGATTTAATGTTGCTCTCGTGACATGGCTCATCATAACATGGTCCCAGTGTGCTACATTTTGTGCCTGCAAAGGAAAATAAAAATGCATAAAAACTTTTAATGGGGGAAAGTGTAAAAGTAGCTACCAACATAGTTTTGTACTGCAGACATTTTCAATCTGAACACATCCTAGTGAATCCATTCATGGACAGCACACAGCCATTTTAAGGTATACATTGTGCTATCATAGAAATAAAAAAAAAAATTGATAGTCCTTAAACCAGCTTTTCAATTACTTTTTAGGACTGTACAGCAGAAAATGATGCACCAAAATATTTTTAGAAAATATTTATACATGTGTAGCCCATTGATATGCAGTTTGATATTAAAATCACACCACATATTGAGGAATTTTAATCTACTGGAATTGTTAGCTTTTTTTGGCAGATTCACCAAAAAGAGCACCAAATTTTCTGTTTGTATAAATGATACAATGAAATTGCTCAAAAAAACCCCCAAAAAACCCCGAAAGTGCAAAGATTTGAGAAAAATCCATTGTACATTCCTGTCACCAAAATTATCCGATATATGGTACCTGTGCTTCATTTCAGGAAAGCACATGAACAACTGACTTAATGGTTTCTACCTAAGTCAAGCTTAAGGTACACTTTACAAAACAACTAATCCACTCCACACATAGAAGAAGTGTACACACCATTCAAAACTGTTGTAAGCTCCAACTTCCACACAATTTGTTTTCATTGTCTCCAGGAAAGAACGGATCCCATAAAAATAGACAACTTTAAACAGAAGGCTCCTAGTGAAAGTTAAATGTGCCAGGAGAAACAGTGCATAAAATACACTACGAGGAAAAAGTAACTTTTGACACAATTTTAGTTACATCCAATACATTCTACACAACAGACTGTGATGCTCCTCTGTTGACCTGTGTGAAATCCAACAAATCCTTGTCTGATGACAATACACCTGTAAGCTAATTACAGGTGTTATTCAAATAGGTACACTAAATTTGTTTACCTGGTCATATAACTAGGGTCTATCCAAGTAAATATGAAGAGCACTGTCGGTCAAATCAATTGACTTTGTAGACTTTCCTTCACCTTTGATCAATTTATACAAGGTGTACTGTACATATAGATAACTTTAGATTAGCTGAACTCCCATAATGTTTACCAAATGTAGAATAGTGGTTTAGTCATCAGACACAAAGCACAATTTTTTCCGAGAAAATGGGATACAAAATCTATGTTACTATCTAATGAATAAGAAGTTTAAAACAGTTTCAATCATCCTAGCACCATGTACGATACGCTAAACTGAAATCCTTTGTCATAAAAAACACTTAACATCCAATATATGAACATTCTACAGTTCAAAACAGCATGAAGTGATGTCAGTCATCTTTCTGTTTGACTGTATGGCCCTTTGGGTGACTTACCCCACTATCTATGTTATTCATCACTTACTCACAGACCCCTTGGGTATTCATATCTGTCAACATTGTATATATAAGTTGCTAACATGAAATTCATCAAAGAATATACACATGTATTAACATTTGACTACTGGTTACTATAAAGTTACTGTAACAATGTATATACATGTATATCACTATTGAAGGTAAAAATGATGTAAATCAAATAAATCATTAGTTTCCTGGATAAAACAAAGACTTGGGCTCAGTCCAAAAGGTCACAGGGAGTTACCCTGTAGAAGACTTCTTTCTTTGTGACTTGGGGCCTTGTGTTTATTCTGTTTCTAATTTACCAATTTGCCCCTGTGGCTATCAGTCAGAAACTAACTCTGCCATACTTTAAAGGGTACGTAGTGAAATCTGGTGAAAATGCTGTTTTAAAATTTCAGCATTTCATTCCACAGAGTTGTAACATAACTTTGTAGATTTTACAACAGGAAGTGTAAAATTCAAAATGATACCTGCTTGGGCCCATTATAGGGGAAAAGAAATCAAATTTTGCAATGGTGCATTTTATGTTACAGCTGTGGAAAGGATATATACTACCAGTAATTTCATTAGCATCACCACGATACAAATTAGATCAATAGACCTTTCCGTAGATTCACAACTCTCCTATCAAACCACAATACCTGTATTTACATCCTAAATCTATAAGAGCATCATTTCAAATTCTATTTTTCATTGATCTAGCTCATTTCAAACCAACTCGATAGCTACTACAAGTACTGTCACCCGAGACATGGATCCAGTCAGATGTTAGGAATGTGACAATATTTCATTTCCATTGAGTTTACTTCGTTTTGTCTACATATGTGATTTAATTATTACTGTTTTTCTCGTGTGACTGGTTGGACCTTATGACAAATCAAAGCAAATCTATGTTAGAAGACATCAACATTAACTATTACCAATCCAACAAAAACTGAAATACTTATAAAGGATTCGGAGGACTTCTAGAGTATCTTCATTTTCATTTCAGTTTATATGAAAGAGAACAACCATTTATTTTTAGAATGAATGGTCCTGAATAGAAATGGTAAATAAATGCTACACTTCTTAAATCTAAACCTTTTATTTTCAATTTATTTTGATAAATTGATAAGAAATTGTTCCATTTTGTAATTCTAAGACCATTTATTTCAATAAATGGAAATCAATGGTGTTCATATAAATGGAAACTTGCATTTCATTTCAAGAAAAAATGAAAACAAATTGAATATCAATGGTAAATGGAAAATAAATTTAAGAGAAATCTAAATTAAATGGATTTTTTTCCATTTCTTTTTGCTATTAGGGATAAGCCATATAAGGGTATCCAAAATGAGATTTGATACTTTGCAGTTTAAGTTCTTTCATTGCTCATTTGAATCTATTGTGAGAGGAAGTTGAATGTTTTGTGTAGCTGAACCAAGAATCTGGGAGCCTAGCATACAACACAGACTGACATCCATAGTCCTCTAACTTCACTACACAGTGAGGTGTGGGTGAGGTAAGAAGGACAACTCTGGTTAAATATTGACTGCTTTGTATAATTCTGATAGATTGCTTGTTGAATGTGCACAAGTAAAAAAAAAAAAAAAAAATTCCAGCTAAATCTGTCCTGTTTGGCACATCTAAACTGAAGTAGATTTGAAATACATGTATGAAAAATTTAAAGCCAAAATTCACATTAGCTTGACATTCAAACTCTCAAGTATCATTGAACTTGAGTAAAAGACCTAAGGTCAAGGTACAACACAACCACATCAAAAGCAATCCTTGTATAAAGACAGTCTTGATAATGTGCATCTAATGTTAATGTTTAATGTTTCTCAGTAACAAAAAAGCAAAGGACATGAATTTTTTCTTTTAAGTGACATTGAGCAAATGACCTTGAGTTAGTTACCAATTACTCCTTCATGTTATGAGCAACATTTATGTCAAGTATAAACATTTCATTTTGATGTTTTTGTTGAAAATTCTTGCCTAGATATGAATTTTGAACATTCTTCTCCCAGTGACCTTGAACTTCACTACATTTTATGGCCTATACCCAATTAGACAGATGATCAGGGTGAGTCTTATATAAATCCCCCCTCCCACTTCATTTGATGGGGCACAAAAATACTACACTGATTTAGGGAGGCTTTGAATCAACTCCACTGGACTAAAACATTCTTAATTCTATTTTGTAATTCCACCATTCCAAAGATGCTATGTATCAAATTTGGTCAAATTCAGTGATGTGAAAAATGCTTTAAAGTTAACTACTGGCAAATGACAATAGGTCACTGGAGTTATTTATGCAGGTACATTTGTATATAAAAACCTCCATAATAAGCCCTCTTCCTATTTCCAAGAGTATTATTCTCTCTGTAAACTACAAAAACGTGCTAAAAATTCCTCTTGAAAACCAAATTCTGTACATAAGCATTCTTACCATGTACATATGTTGGACATTCACACATCCACGTATTGTTGAGTGGTGGCCGGTGCTTGCACTGACCCCCGTTGAGACAGTTCACACTGTCACAGTCCACCTCTGTGCAGTTCTTCCCCTTGTATCCCTCCGTACAGCTACAGTTGTAATCTCCCTCATAGTTCACACATGTTGCCCCATTAGCACAGGGGGACTCTTCTGTACACTCATTATAATCCTTCCCACAGTCCGGGCCTAAGTATTAAAGGTAAACAAAAATACTCACAAACACGTACTTTCAAAGACAGTCAGTTCCTGGACACAAACCATTACTATGTATACTAGATATCATCTTATTTCCTAAAAGTCACACTGATACACAGAACAGATACATGTAGTTCCTGGTTTAGCCTCTACGAAAGCATACAAGTCCTGGGTTGGAATTTGACTTACTACAGTAAATCAGTACTTGTACATATCTCACACGGAGACTTTTAAGATTCTCTGGTCTGGTCACTGGGACATAACATCGTCTATTTGACTATTAGAAATGTTATTGACATGAGAATCTGTATGCAGACACCTCCTTACCCGTGTATCCAATCCCGTCTCCTACACAGTTACAGGAGAAGCTTCCTGGTGTATTCTCACAGATTCCTCTCTGACAGGGCTGGTAGTCACACTCATTAATGTCCTGCTCACAGGATTGCCCTCTCCAACCTTAAAGCAATAGAAACATATGCATATACATGTATAAATCAAAGTCTGGAGTTTATCTGTTAATATAGAACTAATTTCTATACACAAATGTTGGATTTTAGATGAACAAATTTCAAATCCACAACCGGATCATTTAACTAGCAAAACTGGACCCAGTTGCATGACTGTTAGTTGACTTTGACAGGTAACTTCCTGTTAACTCTTACATTTATATAGCACTCACTAGACCTAACTGTCAGTTAAACTTAACTCATCGTCATGCAACTGAAGATAGAAAAGAACAGGTTCAAAATAATTTCATGATATGATTTTTATCAAACGGACTTACCATCTGTACAGTTACAAAGATGGTCATTGATCAGGTCTACACAGGCACCATTGTTATTGCAGGGTTTGGAACTGCAATTGTCAATGTTATGACTACAGTTCTTGCCATCAAATCCTGAAAATATTTACAAAACAATTCACATTTGCTGGAATAAAACAATTAACACATCAACAAAGCAAACTGAATCAGTATCATAGAGAGGTACTATGCAGGCAGATACCTGGGACACATCTACATGTGAATGTATTCTCTGCATAATTATTGATGCAGGTGCCCCCATTTAAACAAGGGAGATCATCACAGAAGTCCTTCTCCACATCACATAAGGGCCCAGTGTACTTCTCTGTACAGGAGCAACTGAATGGTGGCTACAACAACAAATACAGAAGGTTGAAACATTCTGTTAAGTTCTTTACTGAATCACTGATTTGTTTTTCTTCCTTTTTTATTACAAACTTTTAATTTAAAAAAAAACTTTTAATGTATCTAGTGAAAAGTAAATGGGTAAAGTGAACAGAAAAAGGATATTGTGAATAACATGAACAGGAAATGGGTATAGTGATTATAACATGAACAGGAAGTGGGTATCGTGAATAAAGTGAACAGGAAATGGGTAAAGTGATCAGTAAAGTAAATAAAGTGAAAAGGAAATGGGTATAATAATTAAATAAAGTGAACAGGAAATGGGTAAAGTAAATAAAGTGAACAGGAAATGGGTAACGTAAATAAAGTGAACAAGTAATGGGTATAATAAATAAAGTGAATAGGAAATGGATATAATGCCTTTGGAAGGTTTACTGATAAAACAAAACTGCCATCTTTCAATGATGCTTCATAATAGAGAGGGTTGATGACATTAAATGTGTATGCATGTGTGTTCACGTAGTAAGCTTTAGGGAATAGCCCAAATACAAGGCAAATATCACTACTATTTGTAATGTTATATGCTGGCCACAGTTTACAAACTTGTAAAAGCGGTGTCTAACACCGTGCCACGAGAACAAACATGAAACAGTGATCGTAGCTAGTACATTTTATCTCCTGTATGAAATATTGTGAGAGATTTTGTGCTTCAAATTTATGTCTTACTTACAAATTTTGTAAACAAGTTATCATCAAAACACTGATAGAATCAGGTAGTCTCGAAAGGTTTGGCACATGGTTAACATATGGAAATTAAGACAATATTATAAATAAACATCTATCTACCTGTAATTAAATGAAGCTGTATGCATTACAAACCTATTCTCTCTAATATCCTACGACTCATTTATCCTCTATTTTTTTTTTTTTTTGCTTGAGAAAAATATCTTTAGAAATGCACACGTTTAATAGATCTTTCCCAGACCCATCAAATTTTGGATTTCCTTTCAGCACCACTAACAAATATTCTCTCTATTTATGGAGTTCCAACTCACTTGTTTGCTGTTGTCGTCCGCACAAGAAGCATTGTTCTTACACGGGCTATCATTGCATGTCTGTGTAACCTGAAAGGGAAAGACTTCATTGTACAAGAGAATATTGTACGCCCTCATATATGAAAATTATTTCCTTGTTATTAAGTCCCGACACAAGACTGAAATAATTATTAAGAGCTATAATTTTACATGACCTGTCTAAATTCTGCCTTTAGGGTAATATTATGTAGTCAAACAGGCATACCATTAAGTACATGGTTATACAAGCATAGTAATTTATCAACAATCTACATGTTACATCACTTTACAATTACACATCTGTATATGAATGACATCCTAAAAAAAAAAAAAATCTAAGAAAAATATCAAAAATGAATTATTTTTTCACCGAATGATGATAAATAGATCTATAGTATTTCACTCCATTTCTAATTTTTATGATTGTAGCTTTATAAATGCAGGACAAACACATCCCAATGTGCTGGCCGGGGTCCACGTTGTGTACTGTAGAACATGGTATAGAAATGGGATCAATGCAGTAAATTACAGGTATTTGTCATAAATTACTATTTTATAACCCTGCATTATCTAATATTAATGCACCAATAAAAATTCAGCAACTTTGCATTCAACAGGAATATGCAAGTCATAAACGACCAAGTAAAGCTATATTAGGAAGCTATATTGATTTTATTGCAATCTATGTGCTGTCTCTATAAACATCTAGACCTATGTCGGCTCTGTAAGACACACACCTTCTTTAATCTTAGTTATACTTCATACAAGGAAATATTATGTCTGTATGAGGAATCATATTACGTTGTGTACAAAGAATAAACACATTACAGAATTTGAATAATACGTGTTTATTGATTAGGATAAAACGACTATAAACACATTTAATTAAAAACACATTTTTAAAGTAAAACTCATCACAGTCTTTAGAAATAATTGCTTTTAATATGCTTATAGATTATCTTCATG
Source organism: Ostrea edulis (assembly GCF_947568905.1). NCBI lineage: Eukaryota > Metazoa > Mollusca > Bivalvia > Ostreida > Ostreidae > Ostrea > Ostrea edulis. The sequence goes on along the minus strand of NC_079165.1, from coordinate 100,246,849 downwards.
AAGTTAGCACACATGGATCAAGAACTCTATTGATGTGTACACTCAAAACAATTGACTGGAAATGAAATCCCCCCCCCCCCCCCCCCCCCCCCCCCCCCGACAGAATGAGAAATAACCTTACCTGGGTTTGACAGGTGCTTCCTATGTATCCACTCGTACAGTTACAGGTAGCAGTCCCACCACCATCACTACACTCCGCCCCGTTCTGACAGAGGTTGGGATTACAGGGGTCTGTGTAGTTTGAACACCTACAGGAAACAGACAGACACACCGTAATAGCTAAAATAAACCAGTATCTCATGACAAGGGATTTCACATCCTACTGCTGGGTCATCATAAACAATAAACAATTTGTCTATAAATTGTCAGCAGAAGTCAGTCATCCCATCAGACGGAGGGCTCCCTCTATGTTAACTGGCCTTCTGTCGGTGAATGTGTCACACCTTTGATAACAGGTAAAAAGTGTGCTCTGCTGGATTCCATAGATTTGTTATTGACAATCCACTAATGTATTAGGTAATATGTTGTTCTGATGTACTGGTTAGCCCACTCCTCCGGTAACTACCTGTACATCTCTACAAGGTAAGATCACAGAACCTTCTCAACACACTTCAGGTGGAAAAAAAAATGTTTGAACACAGTCCAAGGTTGTTTTTGTGTGTGTGTGTGTGCTTTAATGCTTAATAAAGCTTTAAATATTAAATCCACTACGAATAAAGTCTAGACTCTCTTTTATTCTAGACTCTAAGCTGTGGAGAGTCAAGAACTCGTTGACACATTTTCCCACCAAAAGATTCTTGTCCCCTTGGAAAACTCAAAAGACAAAGTATGAAAGGTGTTGAATCTCATTAACCATTCAGAACATGACATTTCATTCTCTGGCTTAAAAGTTCACTTAGAATCACTATTCACAAATACTTGTGAATTGGGACATCATGCATCTTTGAGAAGACCATTTAAATCATTGCATTCTGTGACAAATAAACGAGCCTCCCCTTTGAACAAATGTCCAGCTGCTGCCACTGGGTACACATTTCCTGTGTATAGTTATACTCTTTTTTATATAACTGAATTTTCTCAACACGTCATCTGGAAACCTTTTGTGTGGAGGCTAATGATTTTTTGTGGGTCTGAAATTTCTAAAGTATTTAAAGTAAAAGATTACAAATTTGGGTCATATTGTCAGAGACTGTTTGAATAACTTCTGTCCTCACCCTGTTACACAAACAGTGGGGGACATTTTATTTTAAAGATAACTTGAAGTCTCAGCCCACCAGTCTTGATTCTCCGTAATGATCGTATCTTTGACTTGCATAAAACACTCCCAATACCAAACTCCAATCAGCTCTATTGTTAAAAAACAACATGCTGCCTTGAAATGTCATTTTCTGTAAAGATCTGCACACACAGAACTGTGACAATTATTGCTACAGCTAGAATAAAAAGACCTAATAAACCTCTCAGAATTGAAGAAATGCACAAAGCAAAACATACAATGGTTAATTATTCTACAAATATGCCTCAAAACAAGAAAATAAACCCTTCACAATATATTGACTCAATCTTAATCCACATAAATATATTATGGTCTTAAGCACTAAACAGCACTCTCTCAAATTCAGAGAAATTCAAACAAGAATTAATAAAAGAACCTGAAGTTTGTAAATTTTAAGCTTTAAACACAATGTTATCTATTGAATAGATTAAATAGTCTTATAGAATGTTCGTACTCAATGTTATGCAAACAAAGATCTCTATGAAAATCACAATGAAATGTCTTTTGTGTTTCAGCGAGAAGCAATATACAGTGGAATGGCATTCCAATGAAGCTGTATCTACAGTAACTTTATTTGAAACCTGTTCAAATCCATTACATTGGACAGGAAATTGCAAAATTCTGATCACAAAGATTTGTATATGGGGGAGTTTATTATGACAGTCAATCAATGCTAGATCATATAAAACTCACCTAATTCCACTATATCCATCTCTACACTGGCAAGTGAAGGCATCAAGTCCATCCACACATTTCCCACCTTGGCCACATGTGGGTGATGTTGCACAATCATCCTTATTAGTTTCACACCATTGTCCTCCGTAGCCAGAAGGACACTGACAAGTGTAGCTATAGTAATCTTCCTGGCACACTGAAGAGTGCTTACACTGACTGTGGACACACGAATCATTAGTGGAACAGCCGTACTTCTGAACATTCACATCCTGCGCTTCAAAGTACTCCAGATATACCGAGGTATTGAAATTGGTGAAGTTGTTCTTCAAGTAAAATGGAAGCAGTACCCCACCAATTCGCACTTCACGCAGACAACCTTTGTAAAACCAGTCCTCGTTAGCATCTTGACTGTAGCCCAACATTAATTTTCTGCTGCTCTTTTCATTGATAATCAATGCTGTGAGATTGATGGTGGGACTATGGCTGAATGTGAAGTCCTTGGAGATGTTTTTGCTGGGGCCCTCCACTGATAATGTCATATTAGCAGCGTTCTCCGTCAGTTTCACCGTGTGGAATTCCCCATCACTAACATAATAATCCACCTCCACTAATTCTGTTTGTCCTGCTCCAACACGGTATAGAACCTGGATTTTGCCTCCTCGAACTCGGATCTTAAGAAATTGTGGATCGTTTTGGGCAAACAGAATTAATCCATTTCTAACTAAAGTTCTTATTTGAATGGATATTTCCTTGATGGATCGACCTGGATTAAGCTTGGGAGTGTATTCCACATGACTGCTGACACCAAATAATGTAGTCGAAATACCTATAAAGTATAACAAAACATTTCAATAAATAGTGCCATTATTTTCACAATAATGTGATTTTTATTTAGTACTGAGCAGGTGATGACTTACATTCAAACCCGTTGTGTAGGCTTTTGCAGGTGGCTGATTTAGGACAAGAGTCATCATCACAGAAATCAATCTCACTGCAGTTCTTCCCCCTGAATCCCCGTGGACAGTTGCAACTATAAAGAATAAATTGAAAGTGCATATTGTTGAAAATGTCTGAACAGTACATATCAATTTTTAATACTTTTCTTGGAAACCCTTTTTTTTCTCATAAAGAATTACATACAATGTATACATATCTATCAGGGTGAGGGTTATAAAATGGGGATGGATCTGCCATACACTGTGTAAACACCTGATAATATCACAAGGCAGGCCCTTGAATGGAACCCACAGGGGAAGAAGAAAGTTGGGAGACCCAGGCAAACCTGGAGAAGAACCATAGAAGCAGAGCTAGGCCAGAGAGGCAGGTTTTACTTGGGGCCCAGCTGAAAAATGCAGCCCAAAACACAGTACGTTGGAGAGGTGTGATTGTGGCCCTATGCTCCCCATGGAGTGAACAGGAATAAGTAAGTATACATATCTACACGTAATACTTTGTATGTTTCATATGAAGAATGAGAATTGATGTACTGGGTATTCAGTGCAAATTGACCATACCTGAAATCATTGTAGAATACATTGGTACATGTTCCATTGTGCATGCATGGAGATTCGTTGACACAGACATCATCAGTGACCTCATTTTCAACAACTCCTGTGCTGTTGGTCAAAGTAAAATTACTTTCAACCGTAGTATTTCCAGGAAAGAAAACCAGTCTATTATCATTAATTTCAGCATCTTGGATAGTTCCCTTATAGTTTCCCAGCTGAGTTAATTTTGGAATAAGGTTCCCATTCACATTGATCACAACGGTATCCCTCCTCACACGACCAGACTGTTTCATCGACTGAGGAATTTCCCCACCAAACATCAGGTACTTGGCATCAATGTCACAACTTCCAGTTGGCAGAATGGCGTGTGGCTGGATGGGGTTTCCATTTCTGATGAGCTGCAATTTGTCCCCTGAAAGAAACTCCACACCAACAAAATGTTGCTGTCCATCGTTTAACACAGTTTGATTATCCATGATGAAGAGGATCGTCTGAGTATTACAAAGCATGAGCCTGCTGGCCAGTTTGCCTTGAAAAATCTCAAGGGTCAAAAAAGTGGAATCATCATTGCCTAGATACATAATGAGTCCACTGGGCTCACGAGTTCTGACAAATAAGGTCAACTTGACTTTATTTCTAAGAATATCTTTCTGATCCTGAGGTATGTTAAAAGAGGTGAAACTAATCTGTGTGTTGTCTCGGGCAAACGTAGCTGGAATATACTCTGAAAAACACGCAACAAATTCAATTAAATCAACAGTGTCGCTGCATACAAAGCAGTCTCAATGATTTAAACATACGGGTAATACAGTTACCAAACATTATAAAACTATTTAAACATACGGATAATACATTTACCGAACATTATAAAACTCTTTAAACATATCGGTAATACAGTTACCAAACATAAAACTATTTAAACATACGGATAATACATTTACCGAACATTATAAAACTATTTAAACATACCGGTAATACAGTTACCAAACATTATAAAACCACATCATTTTTTCTTTCAAGCACGTAAAAAAAATCAAAATGTTTTAAGTTCTTTACCTTCTTCACAACTTTTCCCCAAGAAGCGTCGATTACATTTACATGAAAAATCATCCCAAACGTCCGTGCAGGTACCACGGTTGCTGCATGTATCGGCCAGACATTGTGGTTTTCTGTTACAGCCTGCCACTAGGTTGATGGGAATATTATAATCAGAATTCTCTGACAATACAATGTTGTTGTTTACAGTCATGTCCTGCATACAACCCATGAACAATGTCTGTGATTTTGTAAGTTTCCTACGTGATATATTCCCTGCTTTTCCAAAGTACACCTCTTTCATTGGAGTAGCATTTATCATCTGTAGATAATATACTACTCTCTCACACAATGTTGCATTGTAGACACACTGTGGGCTGTCTATCTTGACAGTTATTTGTCCTTTCTCTTCAGAGTCTGTTTCATTTAGCTGGTGTAGAGAAATGCCATGCCATTCTCCATCATTGACCATCAATGGAATGTGAAGATATTTGAATATTCTACTGCGATCAGAATTGTATGGAAAATAACCCATGTATATACATCCTTCAAAGATTTCAATGTGCACAAATATCCCAGTAGGAAAGTAGTCCCCATGCCACATCATTAGTATAACATTTGGTAAAGTGGTCCTAAACCTAAACTTTATGGTGTTGTTTCCAGTTTGATCTAAGTTGTGTTGGACTGATGACGGCAATCGGTTATTAAATGAAAAGGTTGTTGGTGTTGTGCAATTTCTTCCAGTGAATCCTGGGTTACACTTACAGTAAAAGTCCTGCTGGACTGAAGGTAACTCGGATTTGAGGAATGGAATACAGATCCCATTTCTACACACGTTATCCCCTCCATCTTTACATGCCCTTAATTCTACACTGCAGTTTTTCCCAGCAAACGATCTGTCAGAGGAGTCTGGCTCTGAGGCACAAACACAGTTGTAATCTGCCACTTTGTCAACACAGGTAGCTCCATTGTCACAGGGTAAATATTCCAAACACTCATCAATCTCTTCATCACATGTTTCACCTTTGTAGCCTGGTGCACATCTACATTCATAATCTGCTATCTTGTCTATACACGAGGCCCCATTTTTACATGGTGTCAATTCCACACATTCGTCAATTTCAATCTCACACCTGTCTCCTCTGTACCCAGGTGCACATTGACAGTCATAGTAATTAATTCTATCTAGACATGTTGAACCATGTTGACATGTGTTGTTGAGGCACTCATTAATGTCTATTTCACAATTTTCTCCTGCAAAATACATTTTACAAATACTATTGATAATTCTGTTTCCTTTATCCCAGCTTTCTGACTTCCAGTAAGGAGTTTGAAGAAAAAGGACTTAGTTTTATAAACCCCAAATGGATTTTATCTCTCACGGACAATTATGAAATTGCAGGCTTTATTTATGATGTTAAAGGGACTGATTCACGATTTCCCCCCAAATTTTGTTTTTTTACTTTAAATGATCAAAATCTATAGTCTAATGTGTTTAGAAGGTTTCACAAAAAAAATAAGGTTATTCATCATGACAGAGGCTCATTATAGAGAGTTTATTATTTGTTTTTAAAACAAAGATTGAGGTGTGTTATTGTTTATGATGTTTTCAAAATAAATGGATATTGATCCAAGTTTATTATATATATATCACATATCAAGGATACTTTAGGTAAAATGTGTCATTTAAAAGTTAAAATTTGTGATTGTACCAAATGAAGATGCTTTGAATTACTAAATTAACGTTTCACAGGTTTGTTTGTTTACATAAAAAGACTCGAGTCTTTGTTTACATAACACAGAATCAAAGCTAAAGTATTGCTCTTATCCTTGCATTCAGACGGTCCAAATTTTGGTTGTCAACATTAAATAAGCTATAATTTTAATTTTTAACATTAAAAATGAAAAATATTTCTTTTGAAAAACGTGAACCAGTCCCTTTAATCTGGATATGAATGTTTTTGAAAGCCATGGTTTGTGTCTACTGAACCCAAAATTTAGTGAAAAAATAAGTACATATTTAAGAAGACTCTTATGCATATAATTCCATGTCTTCGTTATTTAAATCTGTGTTTGTACCTGTGATGCCTGCAATACATAGGCAATAGTACCCCTCTGCCTTAGCATAGGAGAAGTCTCCCAGACTGGGGACCTGTTGATAAGTAGAACTTTTAGACTTCTCCAAACAGGTTCCATTGTACTGACAGGGGCTGGATTCACATTCATTGATATCAGTCTGACAATCTTTCCCTTGGTATCCATTGTAGCAGGTACAGTTGTAATCCTGTAAAAGTACACACATACTCTCATCACACTGATGCTCTGATCACAAAGAATAATGTAAGCATTTATATATCTGTAGAACCTTAAAAAGCTCTACAATGTACATTGATTTACATGTCAACAACGGTAGAATATTTTGCTGAACAGGCGGGCACCTTCGAAACAAGTATTCTGACTCAGATACCAACATGATTATGACAATGGATTAGTCTATAAGGTAGCCTTACCTTGATAAGATCAGAACAAGTAGCCTCATTTTGACAGGGGTTGGAGGCACAGTCATCAATATTCAATTCACAGTTTGTACCATTAAAGCCAGTGTCTGTGCAGTTGCACTCATACCTATAACAACAGCAAAGATAATGTCATATTCCATAATATCAATAGAATTTTCAAGTTCATGAGGCAGTTGAAATTTTGTTGTTGGAAAAACAAGTATGTTATATTTATCACCTATACAAAATTCAAAAAAAGAAAACAAATTCTTTCACAAATTAAAACAAGAGGCCCATGGGCCACATTGCTCACCTGAGTCAACTTGGTCATTATTTAAAGATTTTCCCTATGTATTCGCATATAAGACTTTGATTCCTATTGTGGCCCCAACCTACCGCCAGGGGCCATGATTTTTACCAACTTGAACCTGCACTATGTCAGGAAGCTTTCATGTAAATGTAAACTTCTTTGGCCCAATGGCTCTTGAGAAGATTTTAAAAGATTCTCTCTATATATTTGCATGTAAAACTTTCATCCCCTCTTGTGGGCCCCATCCTACCCCTGAGGGCCATGATTTAGAAAAAACCCACTTGAATCTGCATTATGTCAGGAAGACTTCATGTAAAAATAAACTTTTCTGACCCAGTGATTCTTGAGAAGAAGATTTTTACAGATTTTCCCCCTAAATATTTGTATGTAAAAATGTGATCCCCAACTGTGGCCCCATCCTACCCCTGGGGGTCATGATTTTAACAAACTTGAATCTGCACTATAACAGGAAGCTTTCATGTAAATTTGTATTTTCCCAACCCAATGGTTCTTGAGAGGAAGATTTTTCAAAGACTTTACCTAAATATTCGCATGTAAAACTTTGATCTCCTATTATGGCCCCATCCTACCCCCCAGCGCCTTGATTTGAACACACTTCAATCTGCACTATGTCAGGAAGCTTTCATTTAAATTTGTACTTTTCTAGCCCAGTGGTTCTTGAGAAGAAGAGTTTTAAAGATTTTCCCTATTTATTTCCATGTAAAACTTTGATCACCTATTGTGACCCCATCCTTCCCCCGGGGGCCAGGATTTTAACAATTTAGAATATGCACTATGTAAAGAAACTTTCAGGTAAATTTCAGCTCTTCTGGCCCAGTGGTTCTTGAGAAGAAGATTTTTAAAGATTTTCTCTATTTATTCCCATGTAAAACTTTGATCCCTATTGTGGCCCCAACCTACACCCAGGGGCCATGATTTGAACAAACTTCAATCTGCACTATGTCAGGAAGCCTTCATGTAAATTTCAGCTTTGGCTCATTGGTTCTTGAGATGATTTTTAAATGACCCCACCCTATTTTTGCATTTTTGTGATTATCTCCCCTTTGAAGTGGGAATGGCCCTTCATTTGAACAAACTTGAAAGCCCTTTACCCAAGGATGCTTTTGGCCAAGTTTGGATGGAATTGGCCCAGTGGTTCTTGAGAAGAAGTTGAAAATGTGAAAAGTTTACAGATGGATGGACAGACAACAGACACTGTTTAATCAGGTGAGCTAAAAAATGGAGGAAGATGTCTATCACTGTGTAATAAAATTTGACAGATTCCAAAACAATGTAACAATCTATCTATAAAAACAGAAACAAAAACAACACAAACAAAAATTGTAAAACGTACAGCCATGTTAAATTTATGTTCTTACATGTATTGCATGAAGGTAAGGGGGAATATAAACAATTTGCATCATTCCACATGCTATGAATTTGACATGGTTTCCTATATGACAGGGAAGGTGCCTTTACTGCAAGTAAAGCCATGAAACTGGACTGCAAAATCCTCAGAGAAAATTGTGACAATTTGAATGTACAATTGTGCCTTTGCCTATATTGCTCAGACGAATTGATTATAAAATTTGCAAAAAGTGATAAAAAAAAAAATCTGATGAAAGAAAGGTCATGCACTGTGGGAGTCTGCATAAAATATTTAGTTCTGCTCAATAAGGTCATTCCCATAACACCCAAACAATCACAAAACAAAACATGCAAAAAACCATTTCAATACAGAAAATGGAAGTATTCACATTCACTGAGTATGGAATGCTACATTGCTTTGTTAATAGGGAATGACAAATTCACGGCTTGAAAAGAAGTGTGCACATTCAAGGTTCTGGACAAATCTGTGTAATACGCAAACAATATAGGAACAATTAACAGGAATTCCAATAACTCAAAATAATCAAATTTTCAATAACTGGGTTCCCAAATGGGTTAACAACCTTTCTTCCCAAATAATAACAAATACAATGAAATATACAACATCTGAAAATATACAACATAACAAAAAGTAGGTTCACATGCTAAAACTAAATAGAGAAACTCAAGCATCAAACTTATCGTACCCAATAGAACCAGGAGGCAAAGTGCTAAGGTCAAAACCATCGAGTCTGTCACAAATAAAAATACCATGTGCTATACAAAGCAACAGAAACATGAATTATGACAGTCCAAAAAACGTTTCTGTCTTAAATACTCGTTTGTTCACTGTAATTAAAAGATGGTTTTCTGTTAGCAAAAATAGGATGGTTTCTCAATGTTCCTCGACATTCATACATACCCATTGATATGGTCGATGCAGCTGCCACCGTTTTTACAAGGATCGGATTCACATTCATTGATGTCAGTTTCACAGTTTGGACCAGTAATTCCCGGGATGCACACACATTCATAGCGAGCAATACCATCCACACAGGTACCATTATACAGGCAAGGTGATGACTCACATTCATCTATATTTGTTTTACATCTGGGATCTAAAGATTGAAATCTACCTGTTATCATTCACATTTAAAACATTAAACATCGTCACATTTAAAACATTAAACATCGTCACATTTAAAACATTGTCACATTTAAAACATTAAACAGTGTCACATCTAAAACATTAAACATCGTCACATTTAAAACATTAAACAGTGTCACATTTAAAACATTAAACAGTGTCACATTTAAAACATTAAACATCGTCACATTTAAAACATTAAACATCGTCACATTTTAAATTAAAACATTAAACAGTGTCACATTTAAAACATTAAACAGTGTCACATTTAAAACATTAAACAGTGTCACATTTAAAACATTAAACATCGTCACATTTAAAACATTAAACATCGTCATATTTAAATTAAAACATTAAACAGTGTCACATCTAAAACATTAAACATCGTCACATTTAAAACATTAAACAGTGTCACATTTAAAACATTAAACATCGTCACATTTAAAACATTAAACATCGTCACATTTAAAACATTAAACATCGTCACATTTAAAACATTAAACATCGTCACATTTAAAACATTAAACATGGTCAGTGGTCACTGCTGGTCACACTACATGAGAATAACAAACTTGTGAAAGGAAACAATCTCAATCAGATTTCAGCAAAAATTCAAATACAAGCAATGATTTACTGTTAACATAATGCATTTGGCTGTGTATTCTCTTTATAGCACCGTTCACGGAAAGCAGCTACTGCTTTAAGTATACATTGCTAAATGTAGTGAGTATACATATTTCTATGTAGCACATTTACCCATTCAGAAAGCTCTAAATCAAATCTATGCTAACTTTTTGAAAAATCAATTTCCGCTAAATATTGGACACACATTTAAAGAACAATATCATTTCACATGACTAGCAAGATATGACTGATGCAGCGTACACGATCTAAGGCATGATGCCAGGAAATAATCTCAAAGTAACCATAAGAGAAATGTCAGGCTTTTTGCAATACCTGTGAATCCAGCTGCACAACTGCAGGTAAAACTTTCAGCATCTGGTAGACATGTGCCCCCATTGTGACATGCAGGAGGGTCTCCCTTAACCTCTTCAGCTGACTCACAGTAGGACGTGGAAAGCTCGCAATTGTTCCCTAAGAAATACAAACAGCTGCTGTACATACATTATGATTGTAAATAGGGGGTGACACATACACAAAATTCATGGTCACAGTATCAATGGTGGTTGTTGAGCATCTCTGATCAGACATAGTACAAAACACTAAATATTCACAAAACAAGAGTTCCACAATGCGGGGCATATCCCCTCAATGCATGATGAGTGTTTAAAAGCTTTTTCTTATGTCCCATAGTGACCTTGACTTTTGGACCTCAAATAAAAATAAATACTTTACTCAAAGATGAGTACTTAGGTCATTGTAATTAAAACAGTTGTATAATTAACATAGCAAACTTGTCTTCTCCAGAAATGCTTTATACCAAAGACAAGAGGCCGATGGGCCACTTTGTTCATGTGATCATATGCAATTTCTTAAGTAAAACACTACTAATTACTGTTAACCAACTTTTATTGCGATGACCTTATTTCGCGATTTACTAGTGATCATGAATTGGTTTGCAGCAACTAATTTTCACGACTGAGATTATCATAAACATACGAGAAACATTAAAGGACCTGCTTGCGATTTTTGTGATAATGAGATTCTTACGAACCTCACAGAAATTAAATTCTCACACGTGAAGAAAAGTAGGTTTACAGTGTGGCTCGGCCATCTTGGCCTAAAACCAAGAGTTCATGGCACGAACACATTTAAATCTATTTTACATGGGGATACTTCCATATTGATTTGAGACATTGCACACATGGTACTTTTGAAAAGAATTTATTCCCCAGTATATTTTTATGCAAAAATCTTGAATTCCTAATGTGACCCTGCTCTGTCCTAAGGGCTCGTTTTTGATTAAGCTTGAATCTTCATAATATAATGAAGTTTTCCTGAAAATTTCAGTTTTTCTGGTTCAGCTTGCTTCTTGAGAAGATTTTGTAAATATCCCATCCAATTTCTTAATTATCTCCCCTTAGAAGCATTTGAACAAACTTGTATCCTTCATACCCAAGAATGCTTTGCATCAAGTTTTTAAAAAAATTTCCACTAGATGTTTTGAGAAGATGAAAATGTGAAAAGTTCACGTCACACACTTGCTAGAATAAAAGCTCATTCGAGCCTAAATTGGTCAATTCAAAATGTAGGATTTTAAAAATAGAACTCATGATTTAGCACCAAACTATGTGTAAAATTTACACAACAGTTAGGATTTCACAACATCTGAATTAGACAAGTTATTTTGTATGCAAAAATATAAAAACTGACCTGTGGCATAGACACCATTATACACAGGTCCACACAAACAATTGTAGTCTCCGTGCGTGTTGGTACAAGAGCCGTTGTGAAGACAAATTGATGGTGAAGTGTAATCACACTCATTAATGTCCATCTCACAGTTCACACCCTTGAAACCAGAGATAAACTCTAGAGTCTGGTGATGGACATACTTGGTCAAGTTGACCAGCACCTGTGTACACTCACACCTGTAGCGTCCAAGCTCGTTGTGACAGGTACCTCCATTCACACATGGAGAGGAACGACATTCGTCTATATCCTGGCTGCAGTCACTTCCCTCCATTCCTAAACAAGACCAAGAAATGGAGGAGTTTAATTTACAAATAAAACAAAGTCAATTTCAGGATAGTTTCTGAATAAGAAAAATAAGATAAAAATCTATGCATAAATACAAGTTCGCCCTGCATCCTATTCCGGGAATAAGTGACTCCATGTACAAAAACATTTATCACGCCATATTCAAGCATATCTTACTCATGGAAAAAGCAAAATAGTATTTGTGTAGTATGTAGTACATGCAGTAATCATAACAGTAAGAATTTTCCATACAAAGTATCTATTTATCATGCAACAACGAGTGCATTAAGCAATGGTGGATCATGATAGAAACAGATAGTGATTCTGATGTTCTTAATAATTGCAACATCAAATCATATAACTCTGGGATGTATGAGACTCATCTACATTAATCATAACAATATTTATGTTTGTTGTTTTACATCTGATTGAGGATTTTTCAATCATACAGAGACATCATCAGTTATAGGTGAAGTGTGACAAATACTGACATCACCAGTTATAGGTGAAGTGTGACAAATACTGACATCATCAGTTATAGGTGAAGTGTGACAAATACTGACATCATCAGTTATAGGTGAAGTGTGACAAATACTGACATCATCAGTTATAGGTGAAGTGTGACAAACACTGACATCATCAGTTATAGGTGAAGTGTGACAAACACTGACATCATCAGTTATAGGTGAAGTGTGACAAACACTGACATCATCAGTTAAAGGTGAAGTATAATAAATACTGACATCATCAGTTAAAGGTGAAGTGTAATAAATACTGAACTACACATAGCACACAAGGCCATAGCAGTGAGAGTTTTAAGGTCATACATGTATCTGAAAGACCTGTGACTTTTACTTCTAATGCTGGGTGCTTGGCCAAAGAACAATTGCTATCTGTGTGAATAGTGTTAGATTTGACAGGGAGCAGGGATCAGGAACAGACTGGGATCTCCTGGATTGTAGTGTTAGATTTGACAGGGTGATAGGATCAGGAATAGACTGGGATCTCCTGTATTGAAATGTTAGATTTAACAGGGTGATGGGATCAGAAATAGACTGGGACCTCCTGGTTTTGTAGTAAACACCCTAACCACTAGTTTACTGTGAATGATGCCTAAAACATGGCTCAGTAAAGCTGGCCTATGTTTTCTTTCTTTCAGTCATACCGTATAATTATGTACTTATTTTTGCAGGGTTCATATTTTAGCACCTATAGTGGTAAAGCAAGAGAGATACTTTATGGTTGTGATCTCAATTTGTCTTTTAACATACAAGTAAGACACACTATATCATGATTCAGTCAAATAGTGCATCAGCTCAGATTGTCCCATATTTTAGATGAAATAAATCAAGTACATACCAAACATCACTTATATAACAAGGCAGCAGCCACGTATTTCATGTTTGGTATTTCCCACAGAGCTACAGCTCTGCAGCCAGTGAAAACAGATGAGAAATTACAGTCAGTATGAATGTACAAACCTTTTGGACAGGAACAATTGTAGCCATTAATTCTATCATAGCACACCAATGGTAGCTGGCAGGGTGCAGAAACACAATCATCAATATTCGTGGAACAGTTAACATCTGTGAAGCCTGTCTTGCAACTGCAGTTATAGTCATGCGAACCCAGCACTGAGCTACATGTGGCACCATTCTGACAAGGCTTGAAGGAGCAAGCATCATAGGGCTGCGAGCAGTTCTTACCCATGTAGGGAGAAGTGCACGTGCAGTTATACCCATTTATTCCATCATGGCAGGTGCCCCCGTTCCCACATGGGTTTGGTACGCATTCATTGATATTAGTCTCGCAGTTAAATCCTATAACAAATAATAAAGTGAATACAATTTTTATGGTAGTAATAGGATTGAGGAATTAAGTCTGAGAACACTCAAAAATGGAATGTAAACATAATCAAACATAAAAGTACAACACAACATACTTCAAATCTACACAATGTTGTTGTACATGTTGTTGTAATTGTACATGTTTTAGTACATGTTCTTGGGGATATATCAAATTTGACCTCTTGCAGTCTTGTATTTGAAAACAAAACTTAATTCTTAATGAATACTGTAAATCTCGTTATTTTTACTGCAGATTTTGTGGGTCTATGAAATTTACAAAAAAATTATTTTATGAAAATAAATTCTTCTATGTTTCCCTTTTAGTAACAAAACTAAAATTTAATTAAGTACACAAAAATTAATCAAAACCAATTTGACCCAATTTCGAAAAAATGAATTAATGCAAAAATTTTCAGATTTATGGTATTCCTGTTTCTATAGTATTATGTAAAGTTTTGTAACCCTATTTGAACCCCACTATAACCAATGAACCATCAATTAAACAACTTGCAACTACACCTCATAAGGAAGCTTTGTGTCAGTTTTATTTCTCAGGCTCTCTGGCTTCATTAAAGAATAGACTAAAAGTGAGTTAAATAATCTACTCTAGGATCAATCCTTTTAAGGGGATAGTTGTGTGACCTTGTCTTAAAACAAAAGCACTAATCCCCCAACCCCCTTATTTCCACATAAAAAGGCATTCAGCTACAGAGAACATGGTCCAATGATCAAAAAGAAAATCTTCAACTGTTCACAGATATAAAAACATATACATGTATTCAGTAAAAGATAAGTAAAGCCTCAAACTTCAGTCTGCCAAATAAAAATAAAAATTTAGATTTGAACACAAGCTATTTGTGGGAAATAATTATGGTCATGTCAAAAAAATGAAAATTTGGAAAAAGACACAAAATGAGACAAAAACAAGATACTATGCTCCTAGTGGCAACAAAGAAACAAATGAAAGGCTTATCCTACTTCAGGCGATATTTCCTAGGTTAACTTTTCTTATAAGTAAGTCACACTCAAAGGTCAAGACCACAAGGTCAAAATATATGGTACCAAAAAAGAAAGGTCATGCTACAAGGAATGGACAAATAAAATATGACAGCTGTATCACTCACCATTAAAAAGTTATGTTTACGGTTAAAATTTTGGTTAAAGTTTTGAAATTTCAAACTCCAAGGTCAAGGTCAAATATCATGGTATTAGATGAAAGGTCTTGCCATAAGGAATCTATATATTTAAACCCTTTAGAATTAAATAGTTCAGGAGATAAGAGTCTCAGATAGATAGACTGAAGGAGAGACAGACAGGACTAAAACAATATCCCCTCAGATCTTTGATAATAAAAATAAAAAATAGAATGAAATAAAATAAAACCCACAATCTAAATCTTTCGGCAAATCTTTTTTTTTTTTTTTTTTACACACTACACATTAACAATTACATACACTAGCAATTAAGAACATATATTTCTTCAAAAGCTGATTCTCTTTACAGTATGTATGATCTAAAATAGAACAGCATGTATCTTCCCAGGCAGTGACATACCAGTGAATCCAGAGGCACAAGTACAGTTGTAAGCATTCTGAAGGTTGTTACATGTCCCTCCATGTTGGCATGGCTCAGCTTCACATTCATTGATATCAATTTTACACTGACTTCCTGTCCAGCCAGCCGTACACGTGCAGTTGTAGCCATTCAAACGATCAGTGCAAATCCCACCATTGCCACATGGCATGGAGCTACACTCATTGTAATCTGCCTCACAATTTTTGCCTGTCCAGCCTGCGACACACTGACATTTATAGTCATTAATCTGAAAAAGAAAAAACTCTACTCACTGAATAGTGCTAATTATCAATGTAATATGACTTTTCAATATAGTCTACTACTGTACCAAGTTACATATTGGAAGAAAACTAGTCATGCTTTAAAATGGTAACCACATTAAAGAAGTGCACATATCTGATTTAATTTATACAATATGCATTGTATTTTTTCATTTAACATATTGCATACCACATATACAGTTAAACCTCAATAAATCAAACTCGATGGGATGGATAAAATCTTAGGGATATAAGAAGATTCAAGGGTAAAATATTTAAAGAATAAGTGGTTGGGACTTCTTTACTTCAACATATTCATGATATTCGAGATATCAGTGTTCAACATATTCATGATATTCGAGATATCAGTGTTCAACATATTCATGATATTCGAGATATCAGTGTTCAACATATTCATGATATTCGAGATATCAGTGTTCAACATATTCATGATATTCGAGATATCGGTGTTCCAGATACCGAAGTACAACTGTATATAACAAATTACAAAAAAAAATATTGAAAGACATAAGTTGGCACCTTCCTGTACTATGATCTTTTTTCATCGTGAATATCATAAAATAAAGATAAGAAAAAGAAATAATGATATGAAATATTAACCAGATCAGTACAGGTGGCTCCATGTTGACAGGGCTGATTGTTTGTTATGCATTCGTCGATGTTTGTTGAGCAGTTTTTGTCTGTAAATCCTGGTAGACAGTCACACACATAATCATTCACTTTGTCCTCGCACCTTTTAATAGATTTAAGTCATATAAAACATTTCTGAAGACTATCCATGTTAACAAAATTCCCATTTATTCTACTTGGGAAAATACTGATTTTTAGTATGACAATATAATGGCTAATTTCAATTGATACATCCAACTTTTCAAATTTACATAGTGTCAATGTGTGACATATAGAACTGTTGACAATATGAACAAGTAATTACTTACGAGGCTCCATTCTGACATGGTGGCGGAGAACAGTCATTAATGTTCACTTCACACTCTGATCCTGAGTAGCCAACAGCACACAGACAGCGGTATCTATTCTCCAAGTTCAGGCAAGTGGAGCCATTGCGACACGGAGAAGCATCACATTCATTAATGTCCACACAAGTACCAGAGTTTTCTACAAAAGCAAATTATCCATTACACATTGACACACAAGCCAGACAGTCAGGCCAGAGAATTATATACATCCTCTGTCTCAAATCACAATCTGTCTATTGTTTATAAATTGCATAAAAAATTTGACCCATGAAACAAATATACATCATATTACAATACAACACCCTTATCGCTAAGTGCTGAGGATAAACAATTTTGATTTATTTATAAACGTAATTTGTTATATTCAATAAGTTTATGATATGCTTTAGAACTACAGTTGATAAAAATCACTTCGCTGTAAGCATGAATTCATTATAAGCATGTTTGCTGAAACTGTGTTTGACTGTACTAAACCCAATAATGTTCATAGTTCCTAAATGACCCTGGTTGAGGATAATGAAATACAATCTGGTTATTAGTAGCCTTTTGTGTATGTACAAATTTTTAAAATTCCCTGCATTACAAGGGTATGGTCTGTCAAAACAATTCAAATTGGTAATGGTCCTGTAACCATACGACTTTAACAATGACCTTGATTGCAAGTCACGACAAATTCTCTGATATTAGCATGCGGTCCTTGCTTTCCAGTTATGACCAAGAAAAGAATTTCATAATGACAAATCTACACCCTCCCTCCAAAAATCATACTGGTAACTTGATCTTTCATACTTTTTCAACTCAAACTGAAAATACAGGGTCAGCAACATAAATCATTTAGTACATGCAGTTTTTGTTAACAACTAGGAAAACAATGATTTAATGAATTTTTAAATCTTCTCAGGATAAAATTCTTTCTGGGGACAGAAGCCAAACACCTCTCAGTACATTTAATACCCACTGCATTTTTCCAGTTAATTGTCCTTGTCCCCCTAGCCAGAGAAAATGGGAACTCTCAACACTGAACAGAGAGTCTATCATTAAAGTGGTAAAAGCCAGTATCCAGCAGGCTTAGTCAGCTGATGTTATGTCAATTTCACATAATATATGTACAGATTAAGCAGCAAATCAAACTTTCATTGAGAAAATGTAAATATATTAAGCATTATACGATTATTATTAAAAGAATATCTACTGCAGCACAAATAACTACTGTACACATTCAATTATTGTGTTATAGCACAATAAGCATAAAATAAAATAAATTTATGGATAAGCAAACATAATTCCTTGGTTGCATTTGAAATATGACAGACACCAAACAAATTCTATCCATGAATGGATGTATATAATATCTTACCTGTATAGCCTGGTTTGCAGATGCATGAATAGGTGTTGATGCCGTTTTGACAGATCTGGAAAGCCCCAGAACAGTTGACCCCCAAACAATTGTCAATGATTTTCTCACACTGCTTGCCTTGATACCCATCCACACACTGGCAGTAGAAGTCCCCCACTTTATCCTGGCAGGTCCCACCATGCTGACACGGAGCAGAGGCACAGTCGTCAGTGTTCTGAAAAAGTTTCAATTTCCTCAATCTTGCTTAATCTGATTGAGATGTACACCTACATCATGAAATGATTTTTGGTCATAAACGACCCCTTCATATATTGAATGACATTAAACAATTCAAAAACAAACCATGCTAAATTCACTTCACTCAGATACAATGTGCTAATTAATACATTAATAAGGTGCAATATTTGTTAACATCATTGAATATGTCTCCCACTTAGAGACAGTACAAACTGTTTAAAATACCACTTAAAAACCAACATGAAAACATGTACTTTGGAAATACAGAAACTCAGAGAAAATCATTTCCAGGATTCTATCTTCTTTAACTCTTTTGTGATATTATTAAGTTAATGCAATTTGAAGTCTTGCTAGTAAAACTTCAGCTGGACTAAATATTGTCCATTTCCATCATACTGGTTCATACAAAGCATACACGTTCTGTCTACTACCTTAGTCACATTATACAAAGCATACACTTTCTGTCTACTACCTTAGTCACATTATACAAAGCATACACTTTCTGTCTACTACCTTAGTCACATTATACAAAGCATACACTTTCTGTCTACTACCTCAGTCACATTATACAAAGCATACACTTTCTGTCTACTACCTCAGTCACATTATACAAAGCATACACTTTCTGTCTACTACCTTAGTCACATTATACAAAGCATACACTTTCTGTCTACTACCTTAGTCACATTATACAAAGCATACACTTTCTGTCTACTACCTTAGTCACATTATACAAAGCATACACTTTCTGTCTACTACCTTAGTCACATTATACAAAACATACACTTTCTGTCTACTACCTTAGTCACATTGTACAGATGCAAGTGTATTGCCCGAGTTCCCATCACCTTATAATAATCATACCTTGTATGGTTATTGACTAGTCCCCACCACCACCAATTAAATTATACATTGTATGTGTGTATTTGTATTGGTGGATCATACATTTGCTGTTGTTTTACCAGTCCCAACCATCTACAAATCATACACTTATATGTGTGCACTAAGTATTAGTGGAGTATATGTCTGGTGTTAAGCCTTGTCAAAAGTGTGCTCATTTTAGTAGTAAATCAGTAAATCTATAGGACTAATTAATGGTTGCATCAAATGCTTCACAAGCTACACTTGCTTTTGCATCTGTCTTTGCAACAAAGGTCTGGAAACAGAGACAGACAGTTCCGCTACACATCAAGGGACATAAAAAGGAAGTTGGTAAAACTTTCAAACATGTCAATCTATTGAGGTGACTTACAGTTAAGCATTTCTCGCCCTCAAAACCAGCTGGACAAGAACAGCTAAACAATCCTGGGGCATTAAGACAGGTGCCACTTCCACACAAATCTGGTGTCAGTTGACATTCATCAATATCTTCATTACAGGTTGATCCAGTATAGCCTAGAAAAAGATGTTAAATATCTATTACAGTTTCATCTTTACTCTTCCTAAACTGCATGCATATATGCTTAACTCAGTGGTTCTTATCAATGATCAATACATAATGTCAATCTTTTGATTTACCTTGTTTTTTCTCATGAAATGTTTCAGTGCTAATGTATAACCGACCTGAACCAGTACAGTTAGTCTGACTGACCTGAACCAGTACATTAACCAGTACAATTACAACATAACTGACCTGAACCAGTACGATTACAGTACAACTGACCTGAACCAGTACAATTACAACATAACTGACCTGAACCAGTAAAATTACAGTATAACCAACCTGAACCAGTACAATTACAGAATAACTAATCTGAACCAGTACAATTACAGAATAACTGACCTGAACCAGTACAATGACCTGAACCAGTACAATTACAGAATCACTGATATGAAACAGTATAATTACAGAATAACTGACCTGAACCAGTACAATTAAAGTATAACTGACCTGAACCAGTACAATTACAGGCTGACTGACCTGAACCAGTACAATGACCTGAACCAGTATAATTAAAGTATAACTGACCTGAACCAGTACTAGTGATGTACCGATTGTCGCCGACTTTCGATTGTCGGTCTCTATAACTGAAACGATGTGAATAATCGATTGTCATTTTCAAAATTGAAAATCGCCGACGTCGGTATTTTTTTTATAATACGAATATTCCTGCCGCGACTTCACTAAAATTAAAAATAGCTGACGAAGCTGAATCATCCAATAAGATTGAATATTGTTTGAACGTCCCTTTTGAGAATCTTTCACTTATATGGAGACGTCACCAACAACAACGGTCGACAGATCTATCCCTATTCCGGGAAAACAAAATCGAAAGTATGGGATTATTAACTTCAAATTTCAAATGATTTTAGAAAAATTCTCGAGAGAGACGTTAAACAAGATACAATCGATCAATCTTATGATTTTAATTAACTTGATATTTAGGGTAAAAAATAAAGCAAATTTAATATATTTCTGCCATAAATTTTTAATGAATAAAATTCGATTATTTTTCGATTAATCAATCGAAAAGGTGCATCCGATTAATTCGATCATCGATTAAATTTTTTCCCCCGATTGCCCATCACTAACCATTACAATTACAGTATAATTGACCTGAACCAGTACAATTACAGTATAACTGACCTGAACCAGTACAATTACAGTATAACTGACCTGAACCAGTACAATTACAGTATCATTGACCTGAACCAGTAAAATTACAGTATAATATAATCTGAGTCAGTACAAATACAGTATAACTGACCTGAACCAGTACAAATACAGTATAACCAACCTGAACCAGTACAATTACAACATAACTGACCTGAACCAGTACAATTACAGTATAACCAACCTGAACCAGTACAATTACAGAATAACTAATCTGAACCAGTACAATTACAGAATAACTGACCTGAACCAGTACAATGACCTGAACCAGTACAATTACAGAATCACTGATATGAAACAGTATAATTACAGAATAACTGACCTGAACCAGTACAATTACAACATAACTGACCTGAACCAGTACAATTACAGTATCATTGACCTGAACCAGTAAAATTACAGAATCACTGATATGAAACAGTACAATTACAGTATAACCAACCTGAACCAGTACAATTACAGTATAACTGACCTGAACCAGTACAATTACAGTATAACCAACCTGAACCAGTACAATTACAGTACAACTGACCTGAACCAGTACAATTACAGTATAACCAACCTGAACCAGTACAATTACAGGTGAAGCTGTTCACACCATCAATGCACTCTCCATTTACACACGGCTTGACTGCACATTCATCTATGTTTTTTTCACAGTTGGTTCCAGTGTATCCTGTAAAATCAACAAAAGCATAAACATGTATTAAGGAAAGTCCTGTTGTCTTTCTGAAATGGAAAATACCCATATAAACAAATAACATATATGTATATTGTCTACCGGTTTAAATCTTTCATGATCACTTAACAACAAATAATCAAACCTAGGAAAAAAAAAATCACTAGATAAACCAAATTGTTTGCAGTCAAAGAAGTGTTGGAGAAACATAAAATTTTCAACAATGGTCTCTTTCATCTTTGATAGATGTAGCATGAAATTGTTATGTTAACCTTCCTCTTGAATAAAAACATGCAGTTTCTGGCTTACATAGCTCAAGGTCAAATCCTAGAATTTAAATGTTGCCAAAGAGATGGAGAGTCCTAATGTTTATATATTATGTAGTTCAAGGTCACTGCCAGGGATTTATATGTATCCAGAGAGAAAGACAAACATGTATTCTTTGGCTTATATTATTCAAGGTCACATTCAGGAATTTAAAAGTAGCCAAAGAGACCTATATGTAGTCTCTAGCGTATAAGGTTCAAAATCGCAGCCAGGAATTTGATACAACCAAAGACAAACCACACAGGTAGTCTCTGGCCTATATAATTTAAGGTCACATTCAGGAATTTAGATGTAGCCAGTCAGAGAGACCAAAATGTAGTCTCTGGCTTATATAGTTCAAAGTCACAACCAGTCCTGTGAGGATCTGGGTTAGAATAGATCCTCAGAATCCCCTTGCTTGTCGTAAGAGGCGACTAATTGGGGCGGTCCTTCGGATGAGACCGCAAAAACCGAGGTCCCGTGTCACAGCAGGTGGGGCACGATAAAGCCCCTCCCTGCTCAATGGCCGCAAGTGCCGAACATAGGCCTAAATTTGAAACCCTTCACCGGTCTTGGTGACATCTCCATGAGTGAAATTTTTTCGAGTGAGACGTTAAGCAAGATACATTCAATCAATCAATCAATCAATCAAAGTCACAACCACAGATTCAAATCTAGCCAGAGAGACAAACAGACACACTAAACATGTAGTCCATGGCTGATGAAGTTCCAAAATCACAGCCATCGATTTTAGATGTAGCCAGACAGAAAAACAGACAGACCAAACACAATGTGCCTTAAATGTGATCAGTTTCAGTAAATCACACAATCTAAGACAGGACATCCAAAACAAAAATCTCGCGCAATATAAAAGGGCACTACATATACAACTGTCAATAATATTAGCTGGCTTCTATAGGAATTGTTAATCCCTATCATACCTGATACACATAGACATCTATAGGTCCTTCCACCGGATGTTTCAGACACACAGGTACCATCATGAAAACATGGACTGACACTGCATCCATACACACCTACAAAATACCACAGCAGTTGTAAAACATTCATGTATATGCTTAATTTAAACTTAGTCTTACTGATACATCCATTTCAACATTAGGAACACCTCACATACAACTCTTTCAAACACAGAGTGAGTACTGTATGTTTAAACATTTCACAAACAGATTGAACAATTCGTGTCTGAACATTTCACACACAGATTGAACAATTCATGTCTAAACATTTCACACACAGAGTGAACTCTTCATGTTTAAACATTTCACACACAGTGTGAACAATCCGTGTCTAAACATTTCACACACAGAGTGAACACTTCATGTTTAAACATTTCACACACAGAGTGAACTCTTCATGTCTAAACATTTCACACACAGAGTGTACACTCTGCATCTAAACATTTCACACACAGTGTGAACAATCCGTGTCTAAACATTTCACACACAGAGTGAACTCTTCATGTTTAAACATTTCACACACAGAGTGAACACTTCATGTCTAAACATTTCACACACAGAGTGAACACTTCATGTCTAAACATTTCACACACAGAGTGTACACTCTGCATCTAAACATTTCACACACAGAGTGAACACTTCATGTTTAAACATTTCACACACAGAGTGAACACTTCATGTCTAAACATTTCACACACAGAGTGTACACTCTGCATCTAAACATTTCACACACAGAGTGAACTCTTCATGTCTAAACATTTCACACACAGAGTGTACACTCTGCATCTAAACATTTCACACACAGAGTGAACTCTTCATGTCTAAACATTTCACACACAGAGTGTACACTCTGCATCTAAACATTTCACACACAGAGTGAACTCTTCATGTCTAAACATTTCACACACAGAGTGTACACTCTGCATCTAAACATTTCACACACAGAGTGAACTCTTCATGTCTAAACATTTCACACACAGAGTGTACACTCTGCATCTAAACATTTCACACACAGAGTGAACTCTTCATGTCTAAACATTTCACACACAGAGTGTACACTCTGCATCTAAACATTTCACACACAGAGTGAACACTTCATGTCTAAACATTTCACACACAGAGTGAACACTTCATGTCTAAACATTTCACACACAGAGTGAACACTTCATGTCTAAACATTTCACACACAGAGTGAACACTTCATGTCTAAACATTTCACACACAGAGTGAACACTTCATGTCTAAAGTAAACATTTCACAAACAGTGTAAACAATCTGTGTCTAAACATTTCACAAACAGTGTAAACAATCCGTGTCTAAACATTTCACACACAGAGTCATGTCTAAAGTAAACATTTCACAAACAGTGTAAACAATCCGTGTCTAAACATTTCACACACAGTGTAAACAATCCGTGTCTAAACATTTCACACACAGTGTAAACAATCCGTGTCTAAACATTTCACACACAGAGTGAACACTTAGTGTCTAAACATATTACAAAGTGTTCAACACTTTCTGTCTAAGCACTAAATTCATATACCGGTATATACAAAATGAGTGCTGTATGTCTAAACATTTATACAGAGTGAACATTGTATATATGCAAATATTTCTTCTACAGGGCAAACACTATACACTATATGTCTAAACATATCTACTGTAAGGTGAATACATTTCACTGTAGGTCTAAAGATGTCATATGCAGTGAACACTGTAGGTCTAATCACAGTGGGAAGTACAAATAAATCTACTCTAAATGATTGCATAAAGTGGGTGCAATATCCAAATTGCAACCGTTTTTCAGAAGGAAACAAAATTTTGTTTTTACCATAGTTGCATGACTTGTCAGCAACCGATTTTAATAAAAACCATCTTTCTCTTTCAGGAACAGTCACTGACAAAAGAAAATTGGTTTCAATCAAATGTTTTTGGTTTACTACCCCGGGTACCCCCTAAACCACAATTTTTCATAAATATAGGGTAACACTATGTGACCTTCACCTTGGATGTATCTATACTCCCCCCCCCCCCCCAATCTACAGAAATAGCCTAATGCAGAAAGTAACTAGACATCTAAAATTGATTTCTGTAGAATATAAGGTGTTGGCATTATCATCTGAAATCAAATTGATGGCTGTCATTCAGTGAAAGAAAAGCCGAGCTGAAATTTTCTAGCAAAAATCTGAAGGGGTTGACTAAATTTCTTCATGACATACTCAGATCATTTTCACAGTTGGTTCCATTATAGAGATGAGGACATAGGCAGGTGTAGCCGCTGGAATCCTGGAGACATGTTCCATCGTTCTTACACGGGTAGTTGTAGCAGAAACTCTGGGTAACCTCATCTAAAACACACAGACATGGCTGTTAAAACATCTTTGTGTTAGACTGGTTGGGTCATCAAACTTATCATGATACTTACACCTATTTCAAACTATTATTCAACTGAGTTGGATGTTTACTACAAACTGAGAACTTACAATACATATAACATATTATTGTAGTTAAGCTTCAAAATCAGATATTCCATTTTTAAAATGGATCTTTAAATTAGGCAATCAAATATTCCAAAGGTAATAAAAACCCTCAACATTTTGTACATCCATCTATGCACACTCCATTCACTTACAGTATGTGCATGGTGCATAACCAATCTGAACCATGTGATATAATTCATATGTTTACTACAGTGTGAATTTCACTCCAATATTACGTCTGACAAAATATGATCTTTACAAATGTGATATAATTCATATGTTTACTACAGTGTGAATTTCACTCCAATATTACGTCTGACAAAAATGTGATATAATTCATATGTTTACTACAGTGTGAATTTCACTCCAATATTACGCCTGACAAAAATGTGATATAATTCATATGTTTACTACAGTGTGAATTTCACTCCAATATTACGTCTGACAAAAATGTGATATAATTCATATGTTTATACAGTGTGAATTTCACTCCAATATTACGTCTGACAAAAATGTGATATAATTCATATGCATGTTTACTAGTGTGAATTTCACTCCAATATTACGTCTGACAAAATATGATCTTTACAAATGTGATATAATTCATATGTTTACTACAGTGTGAATTTCACTCCAATATTACGTCTGACAAAATATGATCTTTACAAATGTGATATAATTCATATGTTTACTACAGTGTGAATTTCACTCCAATATTACGTCTGACAAAATATGATCTTTACAAATGTGATATAATTCATATGTTTACTAGTGTGAATTTCACTCCAATATTACGTCTGACAAAATATGATCTTTACAAATGTGATATAATTCATATGTTTTCTACAGTGTGAATTTCACTCCAATATTATGTCTGACAAAATATGATCTTTACAAATGTGATATAATTCATATGTTTACTAGTGTGAATTTCACTCCAATATTACGTCTGACAAAATATGATCTTTACAAATGTGATATAATTCATATGTTTACTAGTGTGAATTTCACTCCAATATTACGTCTGACAAAATATGATCTTTACAAATGTGATATAATTCATATGTTTACTAGTGTGAATTTCACTCCAATATTACGTCTGACAAAATATGATCTTTACAAATGTGATATAATTCATATGTTTACTAGTGTGAATTTCACTCCAATATTACGTCTGACAAAATATGATCTTTACAAATGTGATATAATTCATATGTTTACTACAGTGTGAATTTCACTCCAATATTACGTCTGACAAAATATGATCTTTACAAATGTGATATAATTCATATGTTTACTACAGTGTGAATTTCACTCCAATATTACGTCTGACAAAATATGATCTTTACAAATGTGATATAATTCATATGTTTACTACAGTGTGAATTTCACTCCAATATTACGTCTGACTAAATATGATCTTTACAAATGTGTCTGTGAAACACTTGCCCCCAATAACAACAAAGAAACAATAATCAAGGTAAAAGAAACACCAAACAAAAGGCTTTGTCACAAGGAATGCGCACATGAAATATGTGAGCCCCAATCATTCACCATTCAAAAGTTATGAGCAAGGTTATACAGTTTCGGTTAAAGTTTTGAAAGTAAGGTCAAATTCCATGGTCTAGGTCATTAAGATCATGGACTATCAAATGAAAGGTCTTGTCATGGGAAATCTATATACAAAATATGAACGTCATAACTTAAAAAAAGTTCATGAGATATCACCTACATTATTTTCTTAAAAGTAGGTCAATCTCCAAGGTCACAAAGATCAAAATCTTTGATACCGAAACATTTAGGTCTTGTCATAAGGAATGCACATATGAAATATTAGTGTCTAAGAGCCATAATCATGTACTGTTCAAAAGTTATGAGTAAGGTTAGAGTCTTAATCAAAGTTTACAAATTTCAAACTCCAAGGTCAAGGTTACAAGGTCAAAACCTTTAAAGTCAAAAGAAATGGACATATGAAATATGAGAAGCATTCAAAAGTTCAGAGCAAGGTTAAAGTTTTATACAGACATCGATATATCCCCCCCTCCCCCCTGATGTTGATGTTATTTGAAGGGGATAACAAAAAATGAAATCTATACTGATAGTGATGAATTATTGTTTTCCATAAAAGAACCAAATTAGAAATACAAATTATAATCATTCTTAATGAATAACTAGAAATATGACAAGCATGATATAGGGAACTGCAATATTTCAATGTAAAAAAATTGAAGTTCCATAACCCTGTAATAACAAGACTGATAAATCTGAAAATCAAAAGGGGTCTTCCTTTTCCCATCCCAAGTATTACCTTTAGATTCTATGAAAATCTTCTTCAAGTTATTGCACATCATAGGAAGTGAAATTACCTTATCAATATTGAAATTTTTTAAAGTCCCATAACTCTGTAGTGCAAAAACCAATAAAGGGGATAAATTGAAAGGGGTCTTTCCCTGCCTAATCCAAGTATCATGTATAAAATTTACGAAAATATTCCCAAGGAAACTCAAAAGTTATTTGTGTGCCACAGGAAGTGCTGACGGACAGATGGACATGCAGACAGCATGATTACTATATGGATTTGGGGGACCGGTCCCTAATGAAATTTCAATTTTATACAAATAAGGGTACAACATATAGTTTTTATACTCATGCATATAATGCAGAAAATTTGGTTGAAATCAGAGAGTGTTTTAAATTTGCACAATAATTAACTATTATCATCTTCTTAACAGCTCTGATGATCTGTTAGATCCGATTGAATGATTGATTGAATGTTGTTTAATGTCCCCCCCCCCCAAAAATATTTCACTCATATGAAGACCATTGCCGGTGAAGGGCTGCAAAATTTCGACCTATGCTCGGCACTTATGGCCTTTGACTCTGGCAAATTGAGGAGGGAGGGATGTTTTTTATTTTTATTTTTGTAACAATCTGTATATATCATAATACATGTTCAAGATAAGGTGAAGGGCTGCAAAATTTAGGCCTATGTTCGACACTGATGGCCTTTGAGTAGGGATCTTTATCGTGCCACACCTGCTATGACACGGCCTCGGTTATTGCAGTCTCATCCAAAGGACCGCCCCATTTAGTCGCCTTCTATGACAAGCAAGGGGTACTAAGGACATATTCTAACCCGGATCCCTACTGGAAAATTCAACTGAAAAAGTGAAATTATGAATATTCAAAGTATGTGTGGATCCATAATTTTTCTGAGAGGCCATGTGGGACCCATGTCAATTTTCCAAGAGGGGGTGTTAATAACCTGTTTTAGGGGTTTTCTTCACCTTAGATTACAAAATAGTCACATATATATATTCTTGTCAAATATGTTAAGTGGGGTCCTGACATCAATTGTTGGCCATGTCTCCACAGGATATTAATATTTTATCCATGTATTGCACAATTTAAATGCCATGATATTTCATTATTACATCATATGACATACCTATCACCTACAATGTTTTTTACAAAATAACAGGCTCCATGCAGGATAAATAATGTTGGCACTTGATTGCATTGTGATTTACAGTCTGCAGACTTTCATTAGCATTTTTTATAAACTGTCTAAATCAATTATGTACAGTGTCCTAAAAATCCAACAAATTAAACACAAATTCTTGAATCACCTTAATCGCTAAAAGGCATGTCTCAGTAATTATCTTAATCCACATTATCCAGTACATAGGGATTTTGACAATTATGACTAATATAAGAAATATTCTTGTTCAGCCAAGTTCTAACAGAAGAAAAAACATGATTTAATCAAGGATTTTCTATGCTTTGTATGCACGATGCAAGCCATATATATTATGCAGAATTCATTATAAATATGCACTGCAAATTAAAAAGACTTGTTGACAGCTATGAATATGTTTTATACTAATGTATATATTAGCATGGTCATTTCTATCTATAGGTAAATATTTTTCCACATACTGTAAACCTGAATTTCAGACAAAGCCAATGCCCATTTCAATAACAGATGCAAACATGTCCTGTTAATCTGGTAAATTGGGACCGGTACCTTTGTTCTAATAGCCATTGACTTGGATGCATGTACAACGTAATGCATGTCATGTGAAAAACTGAATATCACCATGGTTATAGATGAGGTGAAGCTACAATATATGACCAATATGTCCATTCTAGCTCTGTGTAATTGTCAGGTGGTTTGTGTAGGTGTGAACAGTACTTACCTGTGGTTTGAGCCAATGTCACTGATATTGTCAATAAATAAACTATGATCCTTCCAGTTAACAACACAGACATTTTGTAAACAAGAGCTGTTCACCCAGTATTATCTCTGTAAGAATTGAATAATTCTCCTGTAATCTGCAACAATAGATCAGATTTAAATCCATTCATCTACAAAAGTTACATAGTGGTATCACTGACAAGCTGCTTCAGTTCACTAGGAATTCACTGTTAAGTTTCCTCACAGGGCCATCCGAGTTCCACAGAAAGATGAAGATTATTCCTAGGGGACTCTTTATTATTATATATATCTAGATGTTCATCACAATTGCTTGTCAACATGTCCCACAGCTAGACAGGCCGGGTTTGAACTCCTACTAGATGATGATTGATTAATGAGGCATAATTAACACAATAAACCTCATTCACAATGAATTTCTGCTGGAATAACACTATACCTGTCCCAAGTACTTTCTTTGAAAACCTTTAAAAATTTGCAGGTAAATGATTAGGAAATAAAAATATTACATCATCAAAAATCAATGAGAGCTTGGACTAAGCACACTTTCTTTGATTTTCCCGACAACACATGTAAACGAATATTTCCTCCAGACATAGCATGTTCATTGTTTACACCCTCCTACTACCAGTTAATTGATCCAAGAAATTAAAAAAACATATCCAGAAGTCAAACGAAAGAAAAAACATATAGATCACAGGATGAAAAATATCAGAAACAGGTAAACTCAGGTGTCATAGATCACTCAAAATCAATTCCAGTGGCATTCTAGATCAATAAAAGGGATTCTCCAACCCAGATTTTTTAAAGAAGGAGCGTTGTAACGTTTTAATGGTGACTCACAATCCTCGTTCACCTGAGTAAAATACCACTGCTAGTTTTCACACTTGTGACCCCGTAGAAAATTAAATATTTCTGTCCTGGTTGTCAGTCATGCATTGCCAATGTCTCGCCTTATGAAAGGTACAGACCATTCCTGCACGGATCCTACGATTCTGTGCTGCCTAGGATTATCCAGCATAATCCATACTCAGTCTATTGTATAAAGTATACTTGGAGGTCCAACAAAGAGCATCAGTTAGTATTTGAGAGGTGTTCACAAGTTTCAAATTCACTACTTCAATTACAGGGGGCTTTCCTCTAATAAGTCTTTGCATTATCTTGACACCACTACTGCAACATTTCTCCTGGGACAGCAATCTGAGGTCTAAGGGAGAGGACAGTGATAAAGGGCTACAGAGAACTGTGTCACCCACAGATAAAGCACCCTTCTGAAGGTAGAAATTAGGTATGCTTCCTAGCTGATACCCTTCACCCTCCACTGCCTTACAGTGTCATCCATATAACAAGCAAACTCTCAAGGACAAGCAAGCTGACATGGTGTCTGGACTGGAGGGATTTAGACACATGTATAAATACTGGTAATACTTCATTCTCTTTTTTAAAAAAACCTCTATGAACTAAATCAAAGCAGTATTGAATATATACAGAGTAAAAACTAACTGCAAATATTTTTAACATTATTGATTTATTGACAAGTAGCTAAATAATTAAAGGCATAAAAGTTATAATGTTCAAATTAGAAACATAGTTCAGATATGTTTCCTTGCAAAACATACCTCTATGGTTTGCTACTTTTATTCAATCTATAATGATACTGTCAATGAGAGAGAGAGAGAGAGAGAGAGAGAGAGAGAGAGAGAGAGAGAGAGAGAGAGAGAGAGAGAAATAGATTTTGAGAGAGAGAGAGAGAGAGATTGAGATTTAATAGTTTGTGTCATGGTAACGCTTATGAAATAACCCCTCCCACATGATTATCATTCATAGCATGTATTACATACAGCTTAAATTTACGAATTATAATGATGAATGCCTTTAAACATTCCATCATTATCAAAACTATTGGCACACTCCTAATGTAAACATGAAAATGTTTACATCAATAACAAGGTAACAATTAATATTAAATTAAATTCCTTGGTCTGTTTTAGGTCTTTATCATGTACATGCACACAGTCCTTTGTTAAATGCCTGCAGACACAGCTGTTACGTGCATCTTGATATCACGTACATCACGATCATCAGGCTCATGGATTTTACACCCATCTCCATTTGTTAACAGAATATAATACTTTATTAAATCATGTATTTGTCATGTTTATCAAAGGAATGAAGATAATAGCAAACAGATTTAGGGAAAATAAAATGATTTGGGATAAAATAACCTTTAGAATCTACTTCATTCTATTTCACATTGAAATAATGTTTAATGCATAAATTTTATATACGGAAAGTCTGGCATAACAAAGTTGCTACGCATAGCCATGTGTCCCCCACATATAATTATAAATTTGAACAAAATCCGTTGAGCAGTTTTGGAGGAGTTGCGTCCACAAAGTCAAGCAGGACGGACGGACGGAAGCACGGACACCTGCATTTCTATGTCCCCTTCCGCTTGTGATGATCGAGGGACTAAAAATGGAATCCCTCTACACCAATCAAATTTTGACACATCACAACTGATATTGAATTATAATGCATAAATCCTATTTTATTCTTGATTCTGTAACTTAATTAAAGCCAACATCTATTTGAGGCCTCGCAATCATACCTTGTATATGTAACAATTGATATGTTACATGCATATTTATTCAAACTCGACCTCACTTGCTTTATGGGTCAATTCATCCTTCAGTGGGGCTCATGCCTTAGAGGGCACATATTCAAAATACAATTGTTAGAATGCTTCACTCATTGAATTTTCTAGATTTACTGCACTCAATAATTACGTGTATGATGGAACATCCTATGATTCTGTCTGATCTTGTACGTCCTAATGGCATATGACATCGGGGCAGGGTCATGACACACCTTTGTGCCATTATCAGCTACTAAACGTCTATATATAAAAAATAATATAGCACCACAGACTAATAGTGCAAATTTTTGAAAATGACCTTGAATTAGGGTCATGACACACCATCTGATCACATGACGTCACCCTCTGATCCTAAACAATTGAAATTCTAATGTCTATCCATCACAAAGTTATCATCCAAACAAAACAAATGGGATGGAGCAGGAAAGACCATCAGACAAACTGGTGATTCCTCATCTTCACCAGCCGATGGCTCTGATCCACTATTCCCTTCTTAATTTACCAGAGAGGAGTAGATTGTAAACCTCTGGCTTGCAAAGATGAACAATTCCTATATATACAAACTTTGTTTGCAGGTTTATGATAAAGAATCTGATATGGTGAATACCTTTTCCATCTTTCTAAATGCCCCATATGCTAAGTAAATTTCAAATTTTGAGCACTTATTCAATCCTCTTTTATTATCAGGTTATGATGCATGTAAATGGCATCAAAAATGTTTTTAAGAGTTATAGTCATGAGCAATAGAATTTCCCAGAAGCAGTCCATATAAGATTTTGTAGTTTTCCTGCAATATCATAATTGCTAGATAAGTTGGTGACTGATGTGATAAGAAAGTTTCAATTTGAGGGGGTCCTTATTCATTTCAACTGAAAATAGGCTCAGACTGGGGCATGTATCAGGGTAGGGATAGTAGATAAATATGGTACACCAAATTAATGTGTAAACCTATATATATAACACATTTCTGTAGATGCAGTATCTAAGTGATCTGACTTAATATAAACACATAGCCAATCATTATGTATTTCATTTACTTTTTGTAATTTTGTTGACTTCAATTACAGATTAAAAGCCTTTCATTTGTTTCGTATTATGCAGAATCATGCTACAATGTAATTCTCTAACAAAGAAAAAATTACCAAAGAATTAATTATATATGGAGTGCCCATTGGATAAGCTGCTTACGTTATTTAATGTGTGTTACACCACTTACTGCATTCTGCTTGTTTTAGATCAACATACGTCAGTATATTTTTTTTTCAAAGAAAACCTACCACTATTGCAGGTGATGCCATCAAGTGGACACGTGTTAAGGCTCCACAGCACTCCAATGGCTCTGACATTGCTATTGTCTCTAAAGGTCACTCTCGGGCCCTCCAGGACACATCCTGTGTAGTCCCTCCCGATCACCAGTCCCTCACTTCCTGTGAAATCAATGGCCAACAGACTGGACTGGTAAGTCGAGTTAGCCAAGAATATTGTGTGTTCTCTCCGATTACCCTTGGAGATATCCAAGGTCACTACACCAAGCCTGTTCCTAAGATCCAGGTAATACCAAGCATTGTTATTGAGCTTTGTATCAGCTGCCACAGAAATTTGACTAGTACCAGACTTCCACCTTATATCCAGAGTACCATTTATTAATTGCAGACTGAAATAGTCCCCTGACTGGCCTCTTTGGTACAGCAGCTGCCCATTAAAACACGTTTTAAAGGAAAAAGCCCTTTGGAAAGCATTGCTTTGAAATGTGAGTATATTGTTGGTGATGACTATTGAGGAGTTGAAGGTTGAGTTGAAGAATGCTGTACTGTTGTTGAGTGATGAGGTCAGAGGTAGCACAAGGATAAGGTAGTATGCTGAAATTGAAATATAAGTTATATAATTCAAATGATGTTTATTTACACATAGTAATCCTCTGAAAATAACGAATGCCCCCGCAACGTACATTTTCTACATTATTTACTATGACATTGACTTATTTATGTATCATGACGTTTTGAACCTGAATTTCATAACATAAATTTTCTCTTCCAAATGGAAATCTGAAATGGCACTTTTCAGTTTCTAGAATGGTAAGGATGTATGACATTGAAGTTAATAAATTCTTTTAGTGTATTATGGCATCTAGTTTTATGTTATAAACTCATTCAAAATGTTATCTTGACTCATCATTGCAAATTATTGACCTCGATTGACCAGTCCCTTGGAATGAATATCCTCTTTACTGGTACAGATCTAAAGGGTCAGAATTTGAATACTTTGAAGAAAGAACTCCCTGATCTACATACCAAGGTACATAATCTGTTTTTCATTGAGCCTGCCTCACAATTTTCTCCCATATTTCATTGAAATCTAATGAAAAGTTTTCTGAGAATCTGACACGAATTTTGTGATAACAAAACGTTTTTGAAAGATATCCTCATGCACTGATGGAGGAAATATTATGGACATGATGGGGTATCCAACACCAAACATGTATCATGATTATAACAAGGTCACAGAGGGCACAAGACTGGTGGACTTGTGGGTCAATATTGTTTATATCGGTATCTAATGTGACACAGTGACATTGAGCAAGATTCAATATATAAACATGAATGGTGAAGATAACGAACAGTGATCAATCTCATAACTTCTATAAGCAATACAAAATAGATAGTTGGGCAAACACAGACCCCTGGACATACCAGGGGTGGGATCTGGTGCCTATGTTATATTATGTTTTGTCAAAAGTGCAAATTGCAAAAGATCTACAGAGAGCAAAGTAAATTTTACCCACTTCACATATTTCTATTACCAAACTCATGTTGTTCTACAATCTAGTAGGTTATGGAATAGGACTGACATATGTCTATAATTATAAAATACAAATCCTTATACAGCAATATTGGTAGACAAAATCCCTCTACTGTTTATGATTTAACTGACACTGTCTGCAATACAGCTAATGGTACACTCTAAAAAATGCTGTCGTCTTCTGCTTACTTTTCAGATTTCAAATTTCCAAGGTCTCCCCCCCCCCCCTCCCTTCAATGGTTGGGTTAAAAGTGCCCAGAACACTGATATATTAAGTTAAAATTGAAAGAAATCATAATTTATTGTGCAGCATTTGTGAAACATTTTTAGTGTATACCATTTATAGACAATTCCATCTCCTTCATGACTAGAACCATTCTTCACTTAGACATTTGAAGGCAGAACCTTGTTGAGAATCCCATCATATTTCAGCTCATCAGTGATGTAACTTATCAACGTTATGTTTTGCTGTCATGTAAATGTCATCTGGCTTGGATTTCTCGAAAAAAATCTCAAACTTAAGTTAGAGTTTTCTTCTATTTGAGCTGTCAAAATCTGAGTAAAATCTCAGACTTAAGTCCAAGTTTTGACTTAAGTTTATTTGGAGAAATCCAGGCCTGATGTCACAGATGAATGGCTAAGAACCAATGAAAACAGATAACATTTAGAAAAGAGGCTGAGTCTCTATTTGTCAGCAATTAATGCCTCATTACCCAAACTATTTTTGCATGACATGTAAATATGACACACTAATTCTAAGCTGCTATAGATAGACAGACAAATGGGTCATGAAGTCCCCAAACACTGGGAACTCCAGGTGTCAGTTTGGGGAGCTATCTCACCACCCTACCATCTGATCCCAAATGAAATATCCTATCTGCTGATTCAAGGTAAAAGGTTAGCTGACCTTTGGCAAAATTTTCTTGAAAATTGACAATTAACTTAAATTTCTCACTTTATCCTATACCAAAAAGAACTTACAAAAAGAATACAAAGTGAACTAAAAGCATGACCTTGTTATAGATATAATTACAACCGATGAAGTCTGCAAAGTAAGGCAAGTAATACAACTCAAAGGGGAGTAACTCTGTTATTCCTATGACGGGTAATCTTATTTAATTTCTGATGGATGTAAACTAAATATTTAAACTTCAAATCATCCAGGTTATAAAAGAACATTACTGTGTGATAGTACTGAGAACAGCACTGATCCATTTTTGCCTATGAGTACAGGGTTTTTAAATTTATACATAAACTGATTTATACATTTAGAGGTCATCATATTAAGGCTGTGACACTCAGTTATAAAATCACACACATACTGGGATGGCTGACTCAGTAGTTCTCCCAATTGAAAAAAAAAGAACTAAATTCTTTTTGCAAAATAATACTTTAATATTCAAAGTTGTGTTAATTTTAAATGAATACTAATTATGCATGTTGTGGTCTTACACTTTGCAATTCACAGCGAATTTCTCATTTTAATAACAAAAAGTGCTAAACTGAAATTTTAGTAATCATTTTTTTGTAATTTTTGATTATTATTTCTTTTCATATACAGTAATAAATTGAAATGAAAGTCATAATTGGAAGTTATCATGAAATGCCCTAATTATCTCCCTTGAAGTGTTTGATCAACAGTATATAAGGTAATGGTCCTTAGACCTCTATAGCTCAGTATGAACCTCCATTTCTTTCCCCCACACATCCCAGATTTTCATTTACCTGTCCTCTACCTGTTAATCACTTCACACAAGAAGGGTCATGGCATGTGTGGTATGTACCAGTATTGACTGTGTAGTATAGTCTGTTTCAACTCTTATCAATCAATACACAATTGCCACTATTTAAGGTTACCTGGGAATCCATTAACGCTGAGGACTGATTGAGCCTTAGATATCTTTGTTGTTTGGGGGTGTCCAAATCAAAGGAAATACATTATGTAACAAGCTGTCTTCTTTCATTAATGAAATAAATACCGGTATATTTAAATGGTATTCATGAGAAGAAGACAGAGAACACAGCTATATATAGCCTTTCGGCTATTGTCATCCTTTTTATATACATTTCCAACAATGTGGCCCAGTGGTTGTACTAGAAAGAAAGAAACAATTTTTCATACTCTGATCTTCCTGTTTTTCCAATTATTCAAATATTGATTTATTTTTTAAGCAGATGTACTAGTTTCAAACATGACTCAATATTTCATGAGTTGATAATATGGATTTTTTTAATATCAATATTTGGGGAATATTCTATCAAGTTCAATGAAAGTCATTCAAAATTAAATATAAACTATAAATATATACAAAAAAAATTAAAATTAAAACAAAAACACCAAAAACTCCTTGTTGAATCCTCGTAGACATTGACACTGGACTTTGGAATATGATTTCTAAGTTTGATATGTCAGAGTAAAAAGAACAAAGGTGAGGTTCTAACCATAAATCTGTTTATATAAGAACAGGTGATGTCAATCTTTTAAAACTGAAACATAATTTCAAAAATATCTGATACATTGTAACAATTAAGTACTAAGTAACTCATGACAACATCAGACAATAACAAGTCTCCAATTTTCAGCAACTTCAACCCCTAAAATTTATCAAAACATCCACATGAAAAATAACCAGTCTTCTTCAAAATGCCAGTGGATGTACTATTATTTGTGCATACCGACATAGAGAGAAGTGTGATAAAGGTTTACCAGGTAACAGTCAATTCCTGAATAAAGACTCATGGCTGATCAATAATTAAACAAAGACACAGCTGATGAGTTCACAGAGGGTAAATACTGCTACAGGTATTCCAGGTGTGTATATGATCAATACTAGCCATGTTACAAACTCATATGTACATGAACATAAGTGTATGTCTCACCCTCCAAGTCTTGTAAGGGATGTATATTTGTTTCATTCTAATTTTTGGATTTTATATGATTGTGGTTTTCATCACAGGCAATTGCATCGCTTGGGGTCAAATTTACTATATAAAGAGTACTCTTTATATAGTAAATTCGACCCCAAGCGATGCAATTGCCTGTGGTTTTCATATGTTAAAATAGGTAGTGACAATTCCTGTGTCAAGCATTAGGCAGTAGAAGTGAAAGTCAGGGTTTTATTTTAAGAGGTTTCGTGTCACATTTGGTGCTGGTGTGATAACAAACTCTATATTTCTTTCTATTACCGACATAGTTTGTGACATGATACATATTCCTCCTCACCATGGCACACTTTAAAATTTACAATAATAAGTTCTACAATGAATAGTCAATATATACCTATTATCCTTCATCTTTTTTTTAGGGGGGGTGTGTGTGTGTGTGTAAGGGGGTGTCACAGCTTTTTAGAGAGAGTTAAAATTTTGACGAGATA
Organism: Ostrea edulis; assembly: GCF_947568905.1. NCBI lineage: Eukaryota > Metazoa > Mollusca > Bivalvia > Ostreida > Ostreidae > Ostrea > Ostrea edulis. The sequence goes on along the minus strand of NC_079165.1, from coordinate 100,207,990 downwards.
TCGTTGGATTATCTTTTTGAAGATTGTGTCAGGTAGCAATTAAGACTATAACTGAGATAGTTAAATCTAAAAAATCTTCCTGTTTCTTTAGAATGTCAATGCATCTCCAAATTCCTATTACTTATGCTTTGTGCATAACTTGCTGCATAGTGAGTTTTGTCATAACCCAATGTTGTAAGTTTTAAAGACATGAAATGGTAAAAAAATATATGGTTAGATTGTCTCCAGCATGTATCACTGTTGGCAATGCCCAATATTCTGTAGTTTTCTCTATCATGTCTTCTTCAATAAGAAACCCCTATGACTCCCTGAAAGCATTTGAAACTGTTATTTAAATCATACAAATCTGGTAAATGTTTTCATGTAATTCAGAATTTTAAGTTATTATGTAACAAATGACACAGCATTTTTACCAATTTTAATAAGTATGATGTTTGTAGATTGTTGGTTTTAATAATTAAGAAATTGTTAGACCTCGAGAGAAGAAAGCAAACAAAAAGTATTCACTGAAGCGAAAATATACAGCACATTATGGTTTTGAAAATTTAACAAATTGTAATTTAAAGAATTTCACCGGAGAAAAGTTGCATTGAATATCTGTCTATACTTCAATACTACAGTGATATGTAAACAAAATAACTAGAGTTTTCCAATAAAAAAAACTAAAACAAAATAAATTGTACCCCAAAAATGCTCATAACTGCATTATCATAATTCATCAAGAGTCAAATGACATGACTTAGGTTACATGAAACTGATTTGTTTTCTCATAATCAAGATAACAAATTAAAACATTTGCATTCCACATCATTGTAACAAAGGCCTATTTATCCACTAATCAGCATTATATGGAGATAATGGACAATAGATCATAACTATATCTATAAAAAGGTGGTACAGCTTGCCAAGTTTGTGATTAAGTGGGTCCCAAAGGGAGGTGCATTATCAATTTTCATTTCAAGTCCTGCAATTTTAATACACAATTCATACATGAATATATCAGTTGATAGTACAGCTAAAATTAAAGGGGTTGTAGCATGCATTGGAATGTAAAATGACTTTTTAATTTTCATTTTAAAATTCTTTCCAAGGTTTGCTAATACAGGTAAATGTACACCAGCACTGTCTCAATATAGTTACGTCTTCAAGTTTATACAAGAATTGATCTACCTGAAAGGAAAGTTTTCTTCAGGCAATATTAAACAAATATAGTTTAAATTCAAAGAAATTAGAATCCACTAAAGTTTCCACAATATTGTTATTAAAAAACAACTTGATCATGGTAACTTGGTTTATTGTAAATTCATCCACTTTGGAAGCTGAAATACTCATATTAATGCAAGAGCTAAATACTTTATTTATATGAATTTATTTGATATAAATATTGCATATTTGGGTTTTAATTGATACAATTGTATCTATACATCCATTTATAAAAGATTCTTATATCATTCATTATCTATATCCAAGAGAACAACAAGAAACTAAATCTGAACTACTTGCATTTCAAAATTCTCTACAGATCACGCCAGCGAGGCATTTACTGGATTCGAAACTAGGACTTATCGGACTACACTTAATGTACTCAAATCTTTCCCCATCTTCCACCAAGAAACCTTAAAAAGTCTTTACCTCACCACGTGAAGGTTATTATTGGGTGCCAAATTGTAACACGAATGGAAAAGTGTCAGCCAGTCACCATGCAACTAGGACTTAAATTGAACCCAGAACCTCCCTCCATCAACCATATGGGTGCTTTACTCACAATACTTTTTCAAATCTAATTTGCATCTTAAAACTCCAAAATTGAGCAGTAAGAATGATACTTAATGCAACCCATGACACACTATTTATATTAATTGTGAAGCTTGGTTGACTATATTGAACAAGTACAATTTATAGATAGGAGGTATCATATAAGGATTTTGCTGGCGCGAGTCCCAGCTATCTCAGCGATTTATTTGCTGATCTCTCATCTCTATGTTACTGTTTATGATCTTGATCAAATCAAGATCTTTATTTACCTGTATTTAAAACTAGATTGTCCAGAAATTCTTTTCAGTACTCTGGAGTAAATTTTGGAATGGGTTTTAAGCACAATGTCAGATGCTTTCTTGTAAATAGGACTTGCCTCCATATCATGAATGTAGTATTCCATTTTCATCTTATTTGATGTTTCATCTATTTATTTTTCATTTTATTTACGTGTTTGTATGCTATATATATGTTTTATAAAAGAATGCCGCACGGAAGACTAGTGTACTGCAGTAATTAAGTTACCTTAATCTTTAAACAAATTAAGTTATATTATTATACCAGTCAGAAATACTCAATATCCATTATAATCATACTGCTTCAGGCGGCATAGAGATCAAAACTTTTTAGAAATGGTTGTGAATTACGATGAGGCAAGGGTTTGAGGGTCTTTTTCAGTTCTTGAGGGCTTCCCTGAAGGGGATAAGATGCACTCTCGTCCCTCCTCAAGGGTGATTGAGCTTATGCTAGGAATGTAATTACATAATGTACATTTTATTACATAATGATTTAAGATGTTATGACATTTATGACATAACATACTTTTACTTTAATCAATCTTCTAATTATATTTTATTATTAGAGTTTTACTGTTAAAATTTTTCTCTGATTTTTCTATCAATGTACTGAAATTAAGTACACACAAAATATTTTATGTCATGTAAATTGTCACATTTGTGAAGGGTTACACAACGGGCACCTTGACCTACCCATCTTGTACGTATTCTTGAAGCTTTGAACAGCGGACAACAGAAATCTAATCAAATTGTACCACAATTTAATTAATCGAATTTTACAATCTAAATATGAATCGACAAACATGGAATGCAGTATGCTTTGTTATTGCGCCGCCATCAGTATTGGTCAATGGGACGGTCATCTACTGTTTACACTTAAAACTTACCGTAACATAACCCCACCTGTAGCTTCACAGCTACCCCGGGGGTCCTGGGCGATGTCCCTCTCATTTCATGGCCCTCGTAAAAGCCATTCCTCAATCAAAACCTTTGTAAACACCATTTTATAACAGACGACAAATATGAACATGTGAATCCCAACTTGACACTGCCAGAATTAACTCCGATCTGAGTCACGTGACAGTACAAAAACCACAATTAACACACCTGTACAGAGGACTTCTCTTACTCACGGGGAAGACGTTATATAGATCAGATTTTGGAAGCATTGGTGTAAAAATGAAATGTACAATATTATTTTGGTTTTGTAACACATTATAGAGTATTCTTTTGGCGCCCAGGTAAATAATACCTGGGTTTGTGATCTGTGTCACGCTAACAATAGCGCGTTTGTACTGCGTTTTAAGGGAGATAACTCTTACATGGCACAGGAATGTGCGACACTCTTCCTGACGATCTCACGATGTGCTTAATCATGCCAACCTCTATACAGTGACAGCGCAATTTTTTAACGTATTGTGTTGCATGGCAGAAGTCATAAAATGATTATTGCGTGGCTCATGTGAAAGTCTGAGTACCTAAATAAGATTTATTTCACAATAAATCATTCAGCTTAATTCATAAAATTTCACAAGCTCCCATAACAGGAGAATTAAATGTTTCATCAAGATTCGATGTATTAACACAGGGATGGCAAAATTATAAGCCTTAAAAGTGGTTTCATGATTTTATTTTTATGACAATAAATAACAAATCCAACATGTGAGTGGTCATCTTAATTAATTCACAGCACCAAATTCAACAGACATGCATCATTTCTAAATCTTCTATTCAAGTTCAAAGTAACACCACATCAGGGGAGGTTTATAACAAATAATTCAATCAAGTGTGAACTCAAGTTTTTTTTGTGTTTATAACCCATAGACAGTAATGCATTATAGATTAATGGTACTGAAGATAACGACTTATATATTTCTATTATCTCATGGGGAGTGTAGCAAAACAGTATCTTATATGTGATAATGTCATGTCTTAAGCAATACAAAGAGTTAACAATGCAGTACTTCATACAATATTTGTTCATCAAAGAAAAGTTTGTAAACATTCTGCAAGAATTTCTGTCTCCTTGCCTTGTTCTTCAGGCCTTCTAAATCTTACTCCTAACCAGAGTAAGATTGTGGTGCATGGAGAGATAGTTTTGACTTGGTGGTGTATGGTGACAAGAAAACAACTTTGTATCTAAGGAGACAGCTCAAAGTCAACTGTGAAACTTACAATCAAAGTTTATCTCTGATACAAGCTGTAAGTTAAACTTTAACATGTACATGAAGATATGAAAATGAATGACTGTCTCAGTGTGTTATAACTCAGCATCTGACAGAGGTCTTATTATCTTCATTTCAATTCACAAATACATGTACATACCTGATATGCATAAGCATTCTTGTTAATTCATATATTTCTTATCTTTAAAAAGTAATCATCAATAAGATAATTGTCAAAATCTTCTACACCTGTGTGCTCATTTATGTCCACACACACAGAGAGAAGAACATACACATGTATAAAACATTCACACAATTTCAGCACAGACATTATTTAACCTTCTGTCTCTAGCTCTATATCAGACATTTATCCAATGTCTTTAACATCAGTGAGACCGATTCCCATTGTGAACTTTCGCCAGTTGTAGGTTATGACCTTTTGCTTTACACCAAGCACATCCTTGATGAATCTTTCCCTGGGTGGAGATTTCTGTGATTGGGGTTTGGGAGCTGGTGGCGGGAGAGGCTGAACTCTGGCGCCATCATATCGCAGAGTCCTTCTGTCTTTGAAAGCTACAGTGACTTCCTCATGAACCTAAGAAATAATGTACAGCAAACTCTAAAAATTCTAATGAAAAATTGTTGCAAGACATGTTCCTAATGTACTTTAAATCCATGACTGCTGTGCACTTAAAACATCTTACTCTATTTACATTGAAATCGGTTACCTGTATTTTGAAATAGTGCTTGCTTTGAAGTAAAATTACTGCCACTACAACCAATTTCTTTTTATCTTTGCATAAAAAAAATGTCAGTAAAATTGATAATTGCTTATACTGAAATATCTTATAATTTGAAGTAAATTAATAGTCCACTAAAGCTGATAATGGTTTTTCATAAAAGTTATTTTGAAGTACCCCACATCAATTGTTGTCATGGTTGGTGAATCCATGGTCATGCCTGGTAAGATAGGTGTCCCACAAATTATACACTATAGACATATTCATTGCATGTTTTTTAAATTCTGATTAAATTCTAATGTAAGGGTGTATGTCTTGTTCATTTATTGCTGTCCAATATAGGCTTCAACATGGTGGTAAGAAAACATTTAACATGCCCGATTACAAAAGGACAACACTATATTGAACATAATATCTTTATTTCAAACTTAAGCTAAATAAAAAACAATAAGCTGGCTTGGATTTCTCCAAAACAAATCTCAAAAACTCAAGTTTCAGTTTTCCTTTATTTGAGCAGTCAAAATTTGAGCAAAATCTCAAGAGTTCAAGTACGTTTCAACTTAAGTCCAAGTTTTGACTTTAAGTTTTTTTTGTTGAGAAATCAAGCCCTAAATTTCAATTTATCTAGAGTAAACTGTATAAATATAAAACGTATAACATCTTAATCTCAAAAACCTACCTTGTTAATTAACTTATCATAATGAGAAAACGAATTGATACAAGTGCATTAGCACTTGTTTTCCAATCTCAACAATTCAAATGATTAAGAAATAATGATCACATTTTTGTGTATGTTGTAGGATAACCTCCGAGGTCAAGAAATGTTATTTTATATTTCAAACAACATTTCGAGACCAAAGAGATTATCCTGCAACATACAAGAAAACAAGAACTTTATTTCTATTCTACTACAGCTCAGAAATATACAGCCGATCGTTTTCCTATAGAGCTACAAATTAGGTCACTGTGACATCATGACAGTTTCCGAAACGGCCTGCATTGTTTTTAGCTGAAGAAAAAAGTGAGATGGTAGGGGTATTCTAAATCTATTTTGAAAAAAATATTTCAAATATTTAGTTTGATGTAAACGGATTATATCAATTGCTTTGAATACAGTTCAAGAAAAACTTGCCTGTGCATCGCCACCATGTTTACATGTGTATCGGTCTCGGAATGCAGACGATTGGTTTATACTGATTGACAAATGTTCTTCTGTCATTTATGAATTTGTTTTACAACAAATAATGATTGAATTTTATGATTATAACATTGAATTATCAGTCATCAACTTTATTGTTGCATTAGCAAAACTCGAAGTGCAAGCGAGATGTGTATCAATTTTCTCATAATCAGTTAATACGTATGAAGGTACATCATAGAATAATGACTGTGGCATTCCTTTGATCTTTGCAATAACCGTGGTAGAATACGTATTTAATCATGTTCTTGTTTTTAAAAAAAAATAAATACAGTTTAAACTAAAAACCTACCTGCTTCTTTTCAATGGCAAGTCTTATGTTAAAGTCTCTCTCTTTCATGCAGGCCTTCAGAGGAGGGAAGCAGCCACCAGGTTTAACAAGACTGTCCTCTACTGTAGATATATCTGTTTCTGCTTGGCTCCACATAGTTTGGGCAGATTTGGGCAGGACGGGGCCTGTAGCATGGCTGTCCAGCACTCCACTGAGTGAACAACAAAGCCAATGAGATTAATATGAGCAACAAATAGGGCATACTTATACAAGTTCGTAAATGATTTTGCTTGTTTGAGCCATACACTTTTCTGACTGCTTGAGTGACTTCCCACTGGGACTGGTGTGATAGTATATAAATGTTTATGTAAAAGTTCCTGCATAAAACCATGTGCTGATCAGAGTCCAAACTCTTACCTTTCTGTGAGAGCATCGTGAGTGACCTTGGTTCGAGGTTTTTGAGGTTGAATGTTGAGTATTGCTCGGACAGCTATTTTAGCAGGGTCAGCTGCTCTGCTATTGACAACATCCCCAATAGACTTCCCAGGAAACAGACGAGATAAAATAGAGATGACATCCTCATTTGTAGGGTCCAATAAAAGTCCCATAATCAGGTCTAGCCTGGCACTGTGGATGTTCTATGTAACATAGTAGTATGTGTTTAGAGATATGTAATTAATAGTACTTTTGATATAGCATCAAAGAGAGTTTTAAGATATTAATCAAATATACCCACTATATCTTATATGCTCAATAATTTAGATATGTATATATGTCAGATTACAAACTTACTTTGATTTACCATAACTGTAATAAGCCTACCTCTAACATATATCGGCATCTGGACCTTGTAATGTAATACTGACCAACTTTTGGATTGTACTGTATTGCTTGTGTGAGTTTGGAATCAGCTTCCTTTAAATAACCCAAAACAAGGAGGTAAGTCAAAAGATGCACAAGTATACTACCCTACCCACCTTTGTTATGAGAATTATAATTTGCCAGAATTTGAAATCACTCAGACAATTTACAGGCTTACAGAGAAATTTTTGTCTTGATAGGCTGTAACTCCAAACTCGTTGTATATGACAGAAATGCGAGACTTGATATTTTCATCATCCGAGTCCAGTTCAAGAGCCTGGCAGTAGTCCTGTAGGGCAAAGTTAAAGTCGTTCTGACGAAAGAAGCAATCTGGGAAAAAAAAATAAGGATGAAGAGGAATACACGAACCTTTAAATTTGGACTAAAATGTGTATGGTTTGAAAATGCCCACCTCCTCTGTTGATATATAATCCTTTCTCACGCTTCTCTCCCTTTATAGCCTTATTGAGTAATATGATGGCCTCCTCATAGAAGCCTTTAGTAAAACATTCAACAGCAAAGTCATTGTAAGTCAACAGAAGTTGTCTCTGCGAGTCAATGTACACGGGTGACTCTTCATTGTGTTCACATTTGTCAAGCGCCAAAAGGAAGTCATCAATTGCAGCATTGTAATCACCTAATCGTCGATGCAGTGATCCTCTGAATGAAGAAAAATACACAAAACAGTATGAAAGTATGGGTATAACAAAAAAGCTTCCTTCATCTCAAGTTTTACAGCTGCTTTTCAAGAATCGTTTTGCTTAAAATCATGTAAATTTGATTTCTGTCATATCAAAATGTGTAATTTGCAGAAACTTGCCAGGATTGGAGGAATATGAATTCATGAGTCCTCCTATTCTTGTCAAGGTTGGCAGTGGTTTGCACAACAAAGACAATATGAAAGAAAAAGTGAGCAAGCTCGCATACCCTACGCACCCCACAATGAATGACAATGCTACACAAAATGAATGGTAATGCTATGCATAAAATACAACAAATTATTATGCCTCTGTACTATTAGCTGTAGAATTTTCCTGCTGGTAACTAGATGGCATTACTGAAGTCTAGTCATATGTAATATTGTTTAGAAATGTAAATTGTGTAAAATATTAAAACAGAAACATTTTAATTACATATAGTTTGAAAACCGGTTTTATGCAGGTTACATCAAATAGTATATTTCAGTCAAACTTCTAATGTTCAAGAGGGGCATAACTCCCAGAAAAAAAAATCATATCAGAATTTACTATGAATATGCACAGTATGTCTATATTAAATACAAAGTAACATGAAATTCTTTTCAGACGTGCTGACAAACTGATTTAGTAGTATACTGTAAACAGACTTTTATTCGTGACGACTTTATTTCGCGATTTACCAGTGATCAACTGGTTCGCAGCAACCATTTTTGCGACCAAGATAATCTTAAAAGTACAAGAAAAATTAAAGGCCTGGTTTGTGTTGAGAAATATTCGTGATGAAGTGGTTCTTGAGAACTTTGCGAAAATTTCTCACATGCAAATAAAAGTTGGTTTACAGTACATGTATTTAATTTTTGGCCATAAATTCTAAGTTCAAAAGGGGCATAACTCCAAGAAAAAAAATCAAATTAAAATTTCCTGTGAAGAAAACATCTATGTACACAATAAGTCCTTATGAAATACAAATTTTCCTGAAATTCTGTTAAGCGATTTCTGAGTTGTGCTGACAAGAACAGGACTGATGGATGGGTAAAAAACATTACACCCTCTGCAACTCGTTGCACGATGTATAATAACTGTATAAAACTATTCACCTAATCCAAACACTTCAAAAAGAATACCATTCATCAAACACTCTGACCTATAATGATCCCATTCTTCTACTCATCCCAGAGAATAGAATGATGAAATCAACACAGGGTCTATATTTGATATTATGACAGAATACTTGTACTAATGTATATGAAATGATTTCAAATTATACATTTTAATTATAGACAGAGCACTTCACTAGAGAATCACATCTAAACTATCGCTTACCTTAAAACATGAAAATCTGCCACAATAGGGTCGGTATCTATAGCTATTGAAATCTTGTGGAGGGCTTCACGATGTTTTCCCATCAAGTTCAGCTGCATTGCCTCCCGTTTGTTGTCCTGTGCTCTTGTCTCCATTTTGGTCATCATGACCTTAGCCTCCTGGTGATCCGGATCAACTTGGAGTGCATCTTTGATGTCATAGTAGCAGAGGGTTGTCTGAAAGATATTAACAACTTTTAATGCAGTTTTGCTTATTGACCTTTCAGTGATGATCTGATAATTGCTGATAAAAGACCACGAATTCCGATTATCAGTTGTGTTTTTATCCTTCAATAATGTTCACTACAGAGAACTCAATTATTTAAAACAAAACCTGGTGTCAAATATTAAATTGTCATGCAGTGACAAAGACCGGTCCTGTGACACTTTAAAGATTAATAATGTTCTACATACAATCACATCCTATTATTTAAATCATAAAATGCTTTCTTCAGTTTGTTTAATGGGAGATTATATATACATATATTTTTTTTTTAAGTATGTAAACTCTAGATGATATTGACTTGAATGTTATTTACTTTAAATGTACCAGCTGAAAATCAGCTGACCTTGACTTATCTCCATATTTGGTAATGATTTCCATATCTGAATGATGGTAAATGGAAATAGTACAAAAAGGACAAACTCTAAATGTGTAAAATAAACCCTCATAACAATAATGGATATTTTTTATTCAATTGTTTGATCTGCATGTCAGTGCACACTGCCTTAATACAAATGTTTGTTTATTTCTGAGTGGTTTAAAAAGTGGTTCATGGAATGTATATATTCATAAGCAGATAGATGATGCTAAAAACAAAACAAAACGGGATCTAACTAGATTGAAACAAATGCATCCTCAAATAACCAGCAATAAATTTCAATTGACACACAATGAATGTAAATATTTCATAATGAAAAAAGCTTTAACAATAATTAGAAATAGATATTTAATATTGATTTAATTAATAAGTTAACTCCGTATTGTCTTTGTATAACTGATTATGAAAATTTCCCCAGTTCCCCATCGCTATATTATAACCTACTGACATGAAGAACATGTTGGCTTCAATAGATGGGGAATAATTACAGAATAACTATATTTTCAAAAATTCCTAAGACATATTGAAAAAAACTGCTCACATTTCTAAACATCTCGTGTAGCCTTGCCCTCATGATATATAGATCGGGGTTGTCATTGTCAGTCTCTAATCTCTTGTTGACCAGGGCCAGACATTCTCCATGCCTCTGTAGAGCAGCCAAACATGTCATGCTACAAGAATAAACTCAGAATGGAGCTGCAGCTTAAAAATCAGAACAAAGCAAGAAAGATAACAAGAGGCCCATGGGCCTTAACAGTCACCCGAGAATGCATAGTTTTAAGTGTTTAGAAATCATTCTATTACCTGTGTGCATTTTATACTTCTCCATTTTTATACTTTGTACTAGATGATAGATATATTGATGTAACTATCTTACACAGTTGATACTTTGTACTAGATGATAGATATATTGATGTAACTATCTTACACAGTTGATAATTTACAATTCTTTTGAAGGAGAGTCAAGTTTTATCACATTAAAGCGAAATGCAATTTTCTATTTGAGTTCTAAAAGCCTGAATATCCAGTACATCTGGTAGAAAACTCAATGCTCATAAAGATGCACAAAGTCCACGTACTTGATGTACAGGAATAAAGAGGAAATATTTATAAGAAGTTTAATGCAATTGTCATAGGGTCAATATGGACCTATCCTGGGACCAGAAATTACTACTTAACAATGGGACATGAATTTCATAATTTTGGTAGACGGCCAGTTGCTAATCATGATAATATGAACAGCTGACAGCTGGGTGTCCAGAAACACAGAGGATTTTCATTGAAATATAATGCAATTTCAGTATATGATCAACTTTCCCCCAACTGGGCCTGAATCCAGCTTCCACAAATTTCAGATGTTTGGTATGTAGTGAAGAGGGTTCATTTGTGTACTCAAAGTACAAAAATAAAGAGGAAATTTTCATGAGAAATTAATGCAATTGTTAACATATGATCCACACAGTCTCATCGTAGGACCAGAAATAACTTCTCAATGGAGATTGATCGGCATGAAACAGGACCCCATTGGATCATGAATTTCACAGTTTAGGGAATATGGAGCGCCAAATTAACATAAACTCAAAAATATCTTCAATTATTTGAAGATATCATCAATTCATTTGATGCGCACTACAATTTAATTAAAGATCTCTTCAAATAATTAATGATATCTTTAATTCTGAATTATTGCACGCATTAATTGAATTGAATGATAACATTAATTCTTCAGCTGAATTGATGTGCGCTTTAATTGAATTAATGATCTCTTCAAATGAATGAATGATATCAACAATTGAATTGATGCACGCTACAATTCAACTGAAGAGAGCAATAATTGATATAATGCAAGCATCAAATCAATTGATGACAGCAATAATTGAATTGATGATATCTTCAATTATTTGAGTTTATGTTAATTTGGTGCTCCATAAAGGAAAGGGTTAATAACTCATTATAATCATGCCAACAGTTTGACTGTTTGATGTCCATAACTAAAGAAGATTTTTGAGGATTATTTTTGATGGATTTGTCCACTGGTATATCCTTCAGGCCCCAGGGAGACAGAAACCACGAAATTCACACTATTTCTTCCCCTCGTTCCAATGATTTGAATTTATTTAAATTGGTTCTGCCATTCCAGAGAAGAACCTGAAAGTGCTCAGAAGTTTACAATTGATGCATAACTGACGAACAACAAATGATGAATGCTTCATGATGACGGATGAAATATGTCACCTGAGTGACTCAAGTGGCCTAAAGATGTAAATCTATTATCCAGCAATGTAAAGCAAGATAAGTCAGATCATATTAATGGTATTTTTACTGTTGAACTATGGTATCTCAAACATCAATATCTCAAATACCATGGATATATCAAAGTGAGTTGGAAGTCCCAACTAAATTTTCTTTATGTATTTTAACCTCAATATCTTGAAACCTTGGATATCTTGAAGTTTTTCCTTCACAATATCGAGTTGAGATACGGTAATGAGATTTGACTGTACATGTAGGTACATATTTCTACTGTAATAAATATTTCAAAACTTTTCACCTTCTGATATGATAGCCTGTATTGTCAGGGTTCATCTCAGCTGCTCTTGCAAAAGATTCTAAAGCCTCAGGATAAAGCCTCTGATCAAAGAGTGTTTGTCCCATAAAATAATACAAAAAGGCCAGTCTGGAATAGTATTCAGCATTGTCTGGGTCCATTAGACATGCTTTCTTGTAATTCAAAATAGCAGATTGGAAGTCACACATTTGTATAAAGGCTTCAGCTCTCTCGACATAATAGACAGAATCAGCCCGTAGTCCCATAGCTTTTGATATGCTTTTCAACACCTGCTCAAAATTTCCCTCTTCTTTCGCTTTCATAGCATCATTGAAACTAGAAAATAATGAGGTGGGAAATCAATTGGTATATCATATCCATTCAGTATATTAAAGATTGGGTTTGTCTTTGTTATGATGTATAACATTCAAAAGTTTACAAGTACACTATTCATAAATGCCACAATACCAGTATTTACAAAGCAATTTTAAAAAGCATGCACTAAATATATCCTTACTGTTCTAATGCTCTCTGGTCGATGATTTCCTGCATCCCTGGAGAGTACTGAGCCACCGCCCCCCATTCCTCTGTCTGGAATATGCTTTTTCCTTTTGCCTTTGCTTTTTGTATTGTTTCCTCACTGACTGCAGTGCTAAAGACCCCTTCTTTGCTCTGAAAGGAGAAAGTGTGAGGAAAGATTTATCATTCATAGAATAAATGTACAACCAAATTAATACATTATATACTTTGTATTCCATCATACATACAGTCACAATGAATGAAGTTTTTCTTCTGGGTAGGTTGGTGATATGTACTTTTTAATTTGCGTTTGGGTTTGATGACAACAGGGATGTAGAAATGAATGATTGTTATGCCACAGGGTAACATACAGTGTGAGGTATACAAAATGAATGGACTGCACAGCTGTAAAAAGTGAAAGGAACTTGTCAACCGTAATGTTTCTAAAACTATATTATTTCAGACACTCACTGGTAATATTAATGTTGAAATAAAGGAACACAGAAATATATTTTAATTCAGTAAATTGTGTTAATATATATGCAATATCTGTTTCTTTTCCTGAACATACATCATGTGTGTGCCTCCTGTGGGCTGTTTATAAGTAGCAATAAAGTTGTTTGTATTTTGTTTTACATTCCATTTTAGAATTTTTCATTTACTTGGGGACATCAACTGCTATTTTGACCAAAATATTGTGTTCAAGGCCTGAGCAGCGAGAGTTCTTTATCATGACAGGGGACCTCCATTCTTAAAGTCATATCCAAAAGACCAGTGACTTTTACTTCTAGTACTTTGCTTTGCAACTCAGTCACAAGATTGGTATTATATCTTTACTATGACTGGGTAAGTAAATTTCATCAACAACTTGTATAAATAGTAGGTGGGTTAGTATCTAACCCTGGACCAGTCCTAAAACCAAAACATTATAAGTGTCTAACCCTGGTAGAGCTGTCTTTGATGAATTTGATACATGTAGTAATATATCATCGATTCAAAATCCATTCAAATCAATACAATTTTCTACATGTATATTGATACATTACAGAGACTATTACTGGGGTTGAAAGGATAAAAAAGATTTTTTTTTAAAAACAACCTTCTTTCCACTGACAAACATCAAAGTGATTCAAGGGCATTATACAGATGATGAAGTTCGTAAATATAATTAATTTACTGTAAATATTCATACATGTATTAAATTATATTTGAAAAACCTATCACTCTTTATGATGGTTTTAATGAAAATCATGTATAATTTATTTCATGCTCATAAAAAATAAACATTAAAAATATATGATGTTAAACCTTCATTCTGATAAGCTAATAGAGAAACTCAATAAACAATTCATTTTTAATACAATATTGTATATTGATAAAATGATCTTTGCCACTTGAACTATCGATACTTATACACATGCATATATGACAGCTCTAAACCCTGGAAATACATATTAATAATTTTTGTGCAAGCGGATGTCACATGTAATGATATATACCTCTTACCATAAAAATTGTTCTCACTATTCCTCTCTGAAATTGGCAAGAAATTATGAAATTTATGTGACTTCTGCATGTAGTAATGCTTCTCATACTTTGCCAAACTGATAGAATGATTCACACAAAAAATCAAAAACTTTACATTATCACCACTCTAATAACCACATCACTACATCAATAACAAACCATTACCTGCACGCTTGAGTTATTAAAATCATCCTCATTTCTATCAGTGTTCTCCCCCTTACTGCGGATCTGTAAGGAATCTTGAGTGCTTTCCACATCTGTTGTAACCATGGTACCCTCATTATCTGTCAGAGCAAATGTGGATGACTCGTGAACAATTTCTTTCATGGCAACTTCAGTTCTTTTGTTTTGCTCCTCCTCAAACCTGGATGCAGATTTGTGGAACTGATGTTCCAAAGATGGATAGAATTGGTGAACATTGATAAGTTTGGGATCTGGTTTGAATTCTGATAAGGTGATTTCAAATGGATTTGGTTCAGTTTGTTCTGAGGTAGTTGTGTCCTCCTTAACGAGTTGTTCCCCTGGTCCATTCTTATCCCCAGTGTCATTCATCAGCTCCTTATCTGGAGAATTCTCTGTAGAATCCGTCATTGTTTAACCTATATTCCAAAACATGGCAAATGATTAATGCAGTTTGTGTTATACAGAGATTTACATTGTAATATCTTTATGACTGTCTGGGTGTTACGATATATTTATAAGTATAAAAGAAATTTTAAAATTGGAAAATAAATTCTACATGTATATGCTTATAGAGCGGGTACGGGTATTATTGAACACTTTTAAAAACACTAAATTTGATATCTTTAATTAAAACATCATTTCTAGAAGATTCTGTAAATGTTTGGTAAAAAGGTTATTTTATGATCATATTTCAAGGATGATAATTAATCCTCTAACAAAGAGAGAAAATGTTGATTTTATCACATTACTTGACATATATGTACAAATAAGTTAGAGGCAGATACTGATAATGGAGGATATCTATGAACACAGTGGAGTGTATTACTGAGCACAATATTTAATGAAGTAAATGTAGGACAATTACATGATATAAATAAGAAAAACAGAATGAATTAACATCATAAGCATATTAAACAATAGTCACATTCAAATTCTACCCAAACTGGAAAATACATGAATTGTATAATTTATCAGATAAAATGTAAAATGAATTACTTTCTGGTAATCTAGCATAACAATTCAAATGCTTTGGGGCAGTTTTAATCAACTCAACTACCGGTACACAATGTATAGTTGCAAATTACAAGATGCATTTATATATTAGTTAAAAACTTCAAGTATTTGTATTTCGTCCTTTGTATCAACTATGGATTTTTAATCATCCACCTTTTTCCAGTTACTATAAGAATTTTGCAAACAAATTTCTAATTACCGTGACAGTCAAAATCACATAATTTGCTTTGTAAAAAGGTCACTATTTTTAGTTTATGGCCGCAGCCATACTTGTTTACGAAAATTGCTAAGGAAGATCACGCATGTGTGATATTCAAAATGAAAGCCCAACACCGATTGGATATATATGTGCCATTGACCAATGGAATTCATTTTAACACTATGATTTGGGAGTTAATGTAAACTATCATGGCTTCCGATTCACACTCGAGTTTCAACGTGATATGAAATGAAGAATGGCTTTACCGGAACCTTTACTGCTCGACGAAGAGCTGGAAAATCAGTGTAACGAAATAAGAGCTATCGCATCAAAGGTTTGTTGTGCAACATTTAAAACCCTTTAAAAATATCCTTGAGAGTTTATCAAAAATGGTAAGACGTCAAACGATAAACAGACTATATTATGTGAATAGTGAAACTGATAAAAGTCGTCATTCACGCATTGCTTAACTCTGACAATAGTGATGTTCACTACAGAAAAGTGTCTTTGTACCATTATTAATTTTAAATGAGGTTGACACCTTGCTTCATTGACTCCAGGGAAGTGATATTCACCGAAGTCAAAGCCCGGCCTATCACTTCTATGAGGTTAATAAATATATATTATTACTACAGTAATAAGAACGATACATTGATGGGTATATAATAAATCCATGTATCAACCAACCTTAACACTTGTACTGTTTTGTGAAAGTGCTTTTCCAACACATCCTGGACATGTATGGATGTTTTGGAAAGAATATGATTTGAATCACGGCAAAATGCATGATAAACTACATAAAATGCATAGTTAACATACACAACAAGGTTGCTATTATTACCTCCCACGCAGAATTATGTTTTAGATGTCTCAACCAGTTAACAACTGTTTTATTAAATAAAGTTTAAAAATATCTCCTCCTTAAAAATCAGTTAATAACGCTGCATAAATCATAACACAATTATATATTGTCAAATGTCCACAAAAATCTTGAAACCAAGATTGCAATAGTACCTCCGTAGTTTATGCAAAAAATATTATATTCAATACATTGGCCAAAACAGGCATCTCCCTCCAAGATCGTATGGACAGACATTTTGCCGATATCAGAGCTGCCAACACACTTAATTAGTGTAGAGTCAAGTGATTGTTGAGGTACGTGACTGATGGGGTCCCATATATTTTCTTACCTAATAAGAAATGATCCATTTAATTCTTATTGAAAATATTGCTATACATATCACAATACAATTAAAAATATCGCAATACAAAATTTCCAGGCAATACCTAACCCTATAATATGTTTATATTGATTTTTTCGTATTGTGATTGCAATAACAAAGTTTATTTAAAATAGCAGCATTTGTCACTGAAATATTAAAAACTTTTATTATATATATTTAAAATTAATTAAGATATATAATCATGATCATTTTAAAGAATTACTTACATCAGGGGCAAAGATGCTTTAATAATCATGACAATGACTCTCACTGCGATGACCGTTGAAAGGTAACTGTAAAGTAATACATGTACATTTGAACTTCATGTATGAATATTTACATGTCCAGTGTTTTTGCCTATGATATCTTTAGAAATTGTAATGATGACCATTCCTCATGGACATGTTAAAGTTGTAAACAATGCATGTATGAATCTTGATAAATATGGTACATGTATCTATTTTAATGGCTGGGAATCCCAATATTAATGAAATTAAGATAGAAATATAGTGTATAAGAAATACATTTCATTTTTGAAAATACATGAGGATATGAACTGCACCGCTTTTTGCTGACATACTTTTCATGAAGTGCTAATGCATTGCAGTTTATACTCACATGTATTTAATTTTTAAAAATGAAATTGATTTTGTAATTGAACAAATTCTTATCATAGAAGTTAAAATTCTTTTCAGGTTCCTGTATGATATATCTATAATTATGAAAGACCATGGAAAAGAGGTGACTGTAATGATTATTTGCTAGTTACTTGCTTAGTACTTGGTTCATTCCATGCTATAAAGGACGTAAGGCCAGATATTAATAGATTAATGACTACAAAAGTACTGTAATAGTGTTCCCTTGATAGATATTGTCAACTTTTGTTCAAGACCAATTTGGGCACTAAAGTGGGTGTGGCATTACTGACATTTCACTGACCAGTCAAAAGAAAAGTTACGTATTTTATTTGATATACAACAACAAATTAAGCCATGATAAGATGGATCTGCCTTCTCAATCCTGAAGTGAATGTCTCCTATGAGTCTCTTATTACTCAGCTTGACATCAGAAACATTACTGATGTTATCCAGATATATAGGCTGAGATGGCTAGGCCAGGTAGAGCGTAGTACAAGTTGGATATCACAGGTTCGTACATTGAATGTTACTGGATATCGAGCTCCAGTAGACCAAAGCTGACATGGGATGAGTTAGGAAAACGAGACTTAGAGTCTACAGGATTGGATAGGATCAATCTACTGGATTGCCAAGTATGGAAAAACAAACTTCGACCTCTACAGGACAGCCAGGCCTCACCCTTGCAAAAGGATTAATTTGGCCTGGAAAATCAAAATGGATGATGATGATTCTGTATAAACATATCTACGCTGTGCACTATTTGAGAGATCTGTATTTTAACCTGATTTCTGACCACCTGAATACCTTGTCTAACCCATCACACTTTACCACACTGCTCTCAAATTACAGGTGTGATTACCGATGGATGTTAGGTTATTAGCATTTATAATTATCCGGCAGGATAAACCCTATAAAATTTGACCATTTGTTTGTGAAATATTAGTGGTATTATGGCAGTATGCGGGCTTGGCATTATAACGGGAGTGTTAACATGTGGAGAAATCTTTTCTTTAGGATTTTCAGGCAGTATACGGGGGTGTCATTACATCAGGGGGCAATATATCAAGGGAGCACTGTAGAGTGGTATTTCATACTACATGTATATGATAGGCATATGCTATAAATAATTAATATATGCAATTTGAGTGATTTGTTTCATTTGGTGTTCTGATTACTGATCTTATATTTAGTTTACAGCGCCCTGTGCATTGATGGATATTTGATAAGCTACAGTAATTAACTTACTTTAGTTAGTAGTTACAGATACTAGTTACAGATAAGTTCTGTTGTAAGTATATGTAATTGGTGTTACATGGGAACTTGTGAATGTAATGTAAGTTACTTAATGTGCAGTGGATATATACAAACTTTTAGTATGTTGGAACTTTTAGCTCTGATGAAAGTTTGCAGTGTTACATCATGTTAAAATGTAGGACAGATTTTTTTACAATCTGATTAAAATCAGATCCTCGATCCGCTCCTCTTTTTTTTTTCTTGTCGCTACACGAGGACAAGAAGAAAAAAAAGAGGAGCGGATCGAGAATCTGATTTTAATTAGATTGGATTTTTTTAATGCAGTGTTTCAGATTATGCTTTTGAATTTCATGGTATAGAATTTGGAAAAAATGGCAATATATGTAGTAATAATAAATTATGACATTCTATATCGTGGAATGTAAACTTGGTGATTATCAGTAGGTAGTACATATTTTTGGGGGTATATTTATTGACTTTAACTCTAAACTTGGATACACAGTGGTATTCATGCAGAAAACATCCTTAGAAAGTGAAAATCATTTACTTTTACAGAACTGGTTGAGCTCTGCCCATAGCTCTCTACAGCATTTGGACCAGATAAAGGCCTCTGTATATAATGTTGGAATTCATGATCCCCAACACCTTAAAGCCACCAACTTGTCCTCCAGAGGTCAGAGGAGTCAAAGTTTCACAGATCTAGCAGCTGATCCAAATGCTCCACCACTTTCACTTCAGAAGAATGCTATTGCCTGGTAAGTTTTCTACAGAGTATCAAATGAATTCATGGATTACCACATACATATACATTAAAGTACCTGGGTTCATTTTGTGCTTTGTATATCTGAGCTCAAAAGATAGAATTATCCAAATCATTTTAGCACTATCATTCAAGTCCCACTTTGACTTTTAGTGACCAAAATATAAAGTGTCTTTAGGGAATCATCTTTTAAGTCTGTGTATAAATGGATTACATATATTTTATCATGAAATGATATTTTGATTGCTAGGGGAAGTAATGGATCAATTCCTGACCTACTGGCTCAGCACAGTGCTCGATCTCAAACATATGATAAGTCTTCAGCCAGGCGCACTCGCCCTTCTAGTGGTAAAAAGTTACGACCTCAAAGTGCAAAAGAGTCACAAAGTACAAAAGGGTCACAGCTTCCGCCAAGGGCACCCAGTATTGGAGGTACTTTTTCTAAAAAGTTTTCACTTGTTATTTTCATGTGAAAGTGGTTAAATATGTATAAATCTATAGTATTCTTCGTATGTCTGAATAGTTTATGAATGTTCATGCTGACACACACTTAAACGGTACAGTTACCTTTGTGAATAAAATTTTATATTTTAAGTGAAAGGTGCCCGAGTGGATCCAGCAGGAAGACCTCCAAAGTTTGTACAGCACACCTCCACTGGATGGGTGGGACCCCCAGCAGGTCTCAAGATGGCTGATGACTTACCAACAGGTAGAATTCTAGCAGGTCTCATGTTAACTAATGTCTAATCAATAGACAGGGTACTAGCAGGTCTCAGGTTAACTAATGTCTAATTAATAGACAGGGTACCAGCAAGGTTCAGGTTAATTAATGTCTTATCAATAAACAGGGTACCAACAAGGTTCAGGTTAATCAATGTCTTATTAATAGGCAGGGTACCAGCAAGGTTCAGGATAATTAATGTCTTATTAATAGGCAGGGTACCAACAAGGTTCAGGATAATTAATGTCTTATCAATAGGCAGGATACCAGCAGGGCTCAGGTTAATTAATGTCTTATCAATAGGCAGGGTACCAACAAGGTTCAGGTTAATCAATGTCTTATTAATAGGCAAGGTACCAGGATCTAGCAGGTCTCAATTATCGATGACCATTGACAATTAGGATCTAACAGGTCTCAATTATCGATGACCATTGACAATTAGGGTCTAACAGGTCTCAATTATCGATGACCATTGACAATGAGGGTCTAACAGGTCTCAATTATCGATGACCATTGACAATTAGGATCTAACAGGTCTCAATTATCGATGACCATTGACAATTAGGGTCTAACAGGTCTCAATTATCGATGACCATTGACAATTAGGATCTAACAGGTCTCAATTATCGATGACCATTGACAATTAGGGTCTAACAGGTCTCAATTATCGATGACTATTGACAATTAGGATCAAGCAGGGCTCGAGTAACTGATGGCTACTAACAAGTAAGATCCCAATGGTCTCAAGTAACTGATGACTCACCATATGAATGGGTCATTGATAATGAGTCCTAACTATAAGATAGGACATAGAATTATGAAACAAACTGATAATTTCAGACTTGCCATGTGACACAACATCTAGTGGAGGATCTCCGCCACCAGCACCCTCAGGAACGCCCATTCCCTCCGAGTAAGTTACTGTTAAAAAAAGGTGAAATATCAAATGCTTATGTATTGCTTAATAATAAAAAAAATGCCATGATTTTGTGTCAAATAAACCATTTAACAAGAATGATTCTTATCTATAAAGAGTTTTATAGTGGGAGAAAATGTGCATTGATAATCATCTATTTCATTATGTAAACCAATGAAAACGAATTATTTGTCAGTGATTTGGTTATTCATTATAAAGTGCACCTAATACTGTAAACAGAGATTTATCATACTGATAATTACGTGAATCAATAATATCGACAATACCAAATGGGTGTTATTTCTATAAGCGTACGGACATATTCTTTCTTTTCTTATTTAGTATAAATTACCACCCCATATGATTCCATTGATTCTGTAATAACTATATCACTATTATCAGAATAAAGTTGGGAGCATCCAGTGTTGGTGACTACCTCATTGACCAGAATGAGGTCAGAACTACAGAACCCCCCAAACCACCCTCCCCAGAGCCAATTCACTTCTCCCTCCCTAGGATGGAGGATGATTATGATGAGGAAGACAGTGACCTTGACACAGAAAGGTATATAGGTTTTTGCTTTATTCTGTTCAAGATCTAACATTTATATGTACAGGTATGGCTGGTGAGAGGCCCCTCTATGTTGTTCATATTGTTCACTAGATAGAAGTCACATTCAGTGCACTTTATCAATATGTTAAAAGGGCATAGACACAGTTTGAACTGAAAAATTAAATTTTTTTATTTTTTCCATTTTTGATGTTTACTTAGCTAAGATATTTCTAATGGTCAGCAAAAATTTGAGAATGTCAGTTGTTGAGTTACAATGTACAAGAGAGATACAGAGCTCACTATTCTTTGTTTTGTAAACAAGGTTCGTGTCATGTTTTTGTTTACATAGGTTAAATATACTAGTAAATGTTTTGTTTAAAGCAGATTTTTCAAATTATGTGTCAATTCTGAACACAATTAAACAGTTTCTAGTGTTTTGTCACATCTCATTTTGTTTTAAACACAATTATTTTCTATCAAGGTAGTTCCATCCTCATGTGACTTATCAATATTAATGGTTAAAAGTGGAAAAACTGTATTAATTTCCACTCAGTGTAATTTCATTTAACCAAAGAAAATGTATATGTCCGAGTCGCCACCTTTTTAAAGATTAGAGGAGACCATTGTATAACAGATATGCAGTAGAGGAAATACTAGTATAGGAGTTATTGCCCTTTACAACATTTTTTTAAATTAAAACTAATATGATTATCTATAGAAAATATTAACTTTATTAGAATAAATAGTTTACCAAATTTTTTATTTTATCCAGTGAATAAAATTCCTTAGAAAAATATATTTCTATCATGTGCAAAGGTTAATTTATAATCTTAGATTTTTTCAAAAACCTATGACATCATATGAGGATTGATCTACCTTAAAGCAATCTAGATGTAAACAAAAACATGGCATGAGCCTTGTTTACATAACAAAGAATTGTGAGTGCTGTATATCACTTGTAACTCAACAACTGATATCCAAATTTTTACTGACCATTAGAAATACCTTACTTAAGCATTTTAAACATTACAAAAGAGAAAATAAAATTTGAAAATTTTCAGTTCAAATTGTGTCCATGCCCCTTTAAATGAATGAATATTTATGAAGAAATGAGAAGATACTCCTGAGAATGTGAGGCACTAACCATTCCAATTCTGTATGGCTTCCTTGTACTTCAGTCCTATTTGAAATTTCAGGCTTCTCTTCAAGGCAGAACAGCATGCACCTACACCAGTTGTTGCAGAAAACTTACCAGGGTTTAATTATACGCACATCTCCAGTAGTAAACCAACTGATGGCCATTTGGAGGTCAACAGACAAGACAATGTTGCAGAGACGTACAGCATCCATGAAGAAAAAACAGACACATCTTCGCTATCCAATCACATCAATACAGTGCCAGATAATTTTGACGATTTGCTTGATGATGATTATGAGGATGATCTAGAAGAAGATGACTGGGTTGAAGAATTGATAGATCTGCACCATGAAGAAGATCCACCTTTCATTGGACCAAATGAAAAGGCCTCTGTCAAATTCAGGGAGGATAAAAATATTACCATTGATATCACACCCAGGAACCTAGGCTACAAAGTGGCCGACATGGAAACACATTCTAAGAAAAAGCACACCTCTCCGAAAAGTGGAGATGAACTGAAATCATTATTATCAGTTCGAAGTACAGGCCCACTGAGGAGTCACATCTCTTTGTCTGAAGTCAACCATGATACCAAGCATACTGTTGAACTCAAATCTAGTCAGCAAAGCTACACAATCTCTAAGAAACCGAAGTCTCCTTGTTCTGCATTGAAGCACAGAATGACAGTGTCTGAAACAGAGAGCGAGAAAAGAGTGAATCAGGAGAGACCAAAGTCTGTGAACAAGTCCTCCACTCCAGTGGCAACAGTCACTGTGGCTTACAGTGATCTGGATGATATCAAAAGAGTATCCAAATCCAGACAGAAGCGGTCGGATAAAGATGTTGTCACCATGGTGGAGGCAGTTCTGTCAGATAGTGAAGAAGAGAAGAGTATTCAAGAAACTGACCATGTGGATGAAATAACTCCTGACAAACTGGAGCCTTGGATGCCAACCAAATGTGTATCCGAGCCTCCTAAGAACTACTATGAATTGTCTCGAAGGTCATCATCTGTTCAGAATCATATCAGGGACCCCTCCCCACCAACATCGAGCCATATGTTCAAGACAACCAAAACGATTGAATTTGATGAATATAAACCGAAGGAAACATCCATTAAGAATGTGATTGATAACAGTACACTGTTAAAGAGTCGAGACAGGGAAAGATTTGTAGGGCTGGATGAGGAGAGCAGGGTCAAGGTCAGGCCATCCAGTGAGCGACCTCTACAGGTTACTCCCAAAGAGAGGCTGGTTAACAGACCAATGAGTGAAATGGTTTGTAAATATGCTTGTGTATATATCTGCATACTATAAACACTAAGGCAAGGAACATCATGGGGAATATTTGTCATCTGCAAATTTTAATGACATGTAATTTAATTCTTACACATATATTTACATGTAAATCTCCTATAGTTTTCAGATTTCTTTGCATGTGATTGGTTAGTACATGTATATAAAATGTAAAAGACTTTATGATGTCACACTTCATTTATATTCCTAGGTTGAGATTTTACAGTTCTTCAGAAAATCATGAAGAAACATACTAAAGAATATAGTGTACACTCTGGAATTGTACCCACAAACTGAATAAATGTGCGAAGCACTTGTATGTTAAGTTTGTGGGTAAAATGTCTGGAGTTTACACATCCATAAATTCTTCAAAAAGAATGTTTGATTCTTATAATTCCAATTTGTTCCCTGTATTATCAATTTAAAAAATTTGAAGTTTCCCTGCACTATGTTATTTGTTTTTAGGCGCGTATGCATACATAGTGTTTTTGCATTTATCAATGTGTAAATTCTCATTTAACTTTATTTTTGTCCAATCAAAGCAATTCCAAATAACATTGGAATTATTTTTATCTTTTTCTTTGTTTTAGATCCAAAAGAGCAAATCTAGTCATGAATTAAATCATTCCATAAGTAAAACAGGAACTCTTACAAAAAATGATGATAAAGTAAAGAGTGGTGAAAAGAAGGTGAGGTGGTGTGATATATTTAATAGTTTGGAAACAAAGACATGAAAATTAACATACGCTGTGTACTAAATTGTCACATGCAATGGGTTTTTGAATTCAGATGCTGAGAAGACCTCTTTCTGCAACAAGTCAACGGAAGTCTGAATTGTCTCTGAACAGGGAAGAAAGTATCAGCAAAATAAATGACATGGTCAAAAAGAATGAAAATTTTTCAAACAATGCAAATCCTGGACTGAGTGAAAGGGAAAAAGAGATAGAAAATCTCATTAACAAACATCTACGCAGGAATGATACAGCCACCCCTGTATCTAAACCACAAGACGGTTTACAGGCACAAGGAGAACCAGATAACAAGACAACAGAGGAGACTGAAGAGAGGAAGATGAAGGGAGAAACAGAAACTGGAGAAACAGCATGTGAACAGGAGAAGGCAGAGGATGCCGTAGGAAAAGTCGTGTCAGCTGTCAGGCAGAAGTCAGCGCCCAGGAAGGTATGGATCGAGTTACAGAATGTTGTAGAAATCTCAACTTTTAATCAACAATGGATTGTGCATTCACTATAGGAGAGTGGTTATGTATGTATATATCTGTGGCAGAAAAGTATAACCAATTTGTGATAAAATTATTTTGAAAGTACATTGTATTCATAAACATGTAATTGTATGCCTGTCTTTTGATGGGCCATATTATGGTGTAGACTTTCCTGTCTGTCAGCTTTTCCTTGTCCATGTCATATCTTTCATACCATGAGGCCTAGGACTAACAATGTTGGTCAGTTTATGAATCTTAGGAGGAAGGTGTGTTGCAAACGGTCACTGTGTCCTCCTTTAGGAATTTTGTTGTTATGCATATACTAATCATGTCCGGATTATGTATTTTACACTAGAAAGCCTAGGACACTTAAACTTGGTCAGTTGATGCATCTTTGAAGGGGGGAGTTGCATTCTTAAAGTAGGTCACTGTGGCCTCATTTTGGAATTGCAATTGAAAGTATCACAGCTTGTGACTTTAAGCATGCAAACATTGATCTGCATCAGATGGACATATCATGTATCCTAGCAATGCACTTTATTTTTATATGATATTGCAGACAAAGAAGACTTATGAGGATATTGAAACTCTAGTCAGTGGAAAATATAATCCTACTCTTGGGTATGTTTCTTTCAATGGTACATACATGTTAATGCTTAAATATAATCCTACTCTTGGGTATGTTTCTTTCAATGGTACATACATGTTAATGCTTAAAATACATACATTTATTTTTCTATAGTTATAGCAAGTGTTTATTATAATTTGAAGTAAAACATTGGGGCATAGATAGAATGACAGTAACCTGTTTAATTCTTGTCAGTTCAAAGGAAAACAAAGTCAACAAAATTGTACTGAAAATGGCAGAAACGCAGGTTAATGCAAAGCTCTCGGACAACACAAGTAAGTTCTGAATGGGACCACATGGACAACACAAGTAAGTTCTGAATGGGACCACATTATTTTCAAATCCAACAGTAATGTGGACTCTTCTGAATTTGTGTTATATATGTCAATATTTACCTCAAGTAGTCTTATAGGGAATCTTCCTTTCAGCAATTATTTCAATATATAATTTTTGTGTATTTATATACATGTAGCTGGTAAAAAATTACTGTAGTTCACATGTATTTCATATTATTTTAAAATTCTGTGTACAGGGCACTTAACCTCAATAAAGTAGTTGTATTCCATTTTAGTATTGAATTATTATCTTCAGGTTATATCAGAATATTAAAAATAGTAGATATAACTACACTGCTTAGCTGCTGGGCACCATGCATGGATCAACTAATATTGTAATTTATATTTCAGAGCACTATGCTTCTTATTCTCGGAGTCGTGTGAAGTCTGCCCCAGGCAGGAGAATTGCATTAGAGCCAAAAGTCAGATACACAAAACCTTGCTTCATCAACTCCAAGATTCCAGATGATGTGAGGCTTTAACATGAACTAGTAAAAAATTAAGTCACCCAACCATTACAGAAAATTATCGATGTGGATCTCTTAATCTATTCTAAAATCATATACACCTTTTCTTTATGAAATGTCAGCTCCAGAGATAAACATACTAATAATAGAAAATTAAAGTAAACTTAACTAATATCATTTGGAAGCTCATCTTGAGTGATAAAGCTTATGAGGTTACTGGTAATTCTGATTAAAATTTGTCCGCAGTCTATATGTCAGTTAAAATTTTCACATTTGGGGGGGGGGGGGGGGGGGGCATTTTCTCCATAAACTACTAAGATAAATTCAAGCAAATTTGGTTTTACACAGCCCTGGATAAAGGGGATTCTTGTTTGTATTACTGACGTATAGATAAAGCCTTCTCATTTAATGCACATTAATTTTCCTGGTAGGAACAAGACAACTTAAGTTAGCATTGTGACCCATGAGCCTTTTGTTGCTTGCAGGATATTTTCACAGAAGATGAGATCGAGGCTCACCATATTCATCAGCGATTGGCTGCAGCTAATGTGTGCATCAGACCAGAAACTCTTCAAAGGTGAAATTGTCTAAAATTTAATAATATTTTAAGTACAGTAACACATTTTATGTAGCAGGGATTTAATATTAGTACTGCATTAAAACTACAAGTTGTAATTTACTGTCTGATTTTTTAGAGCTCTCTATCCTCCGTCTGGTAAAACTTTGTACTATGACATTGAAAACAAATTGCCAAGATCAACTTCAGCAAGGTTTGTTCTCTTCAGATTCTCTTATTCATGTGCTTTTGTCAAAATTGAGGTCCTCTTCTCTTCAGTATATCTCTGAATTATAACTTTCCAGTTTGTTGAGTCATCCCAAAGTCTGGCTTCCAGTGGAGTACAAGCAGTTTAAGCTGGCAGAGAAAAACTTAAGTAAGTTAATCAAAGCGATATTCTTCATTCATGCATTTGCCATGGTACACATATTTAAATCTGAGCAAAACCTGGAAGCCCTCTGTCGAAAATCAGAAGAGCTTAAACCATGGCAAGATGTCTGTCTGTCCATTGGTTCACCATTTCTCAAAATTGCTTGTCCCTCTTTAGTTGTGTTAGATTTCAATAAGGCTTTGCAAAAGGGAAGGCTGTATACAATTACATAAATTTTATCAAACAATAAGGGTACTCTTGTTAAAAAATTAATATGTATCCTGATGTCAAATTCGCCTATAGTTTTTTTGGGTCTAATTTTAGCAAGACTAAACAGACTATTGGGCATATTGAGATGCATGTACATATAATTCTTATTTTGAATAAAAAAAAAAGAATATTGCTGCTGTTGCCATTTAAGACTGGATTGTTCTCATTCACTGGATGTTTTGAGATATACCTATATATTTGGATGTGACTGTAGAATGCATAGTCTTTCGACATCAAGAAAAGTAGGTGTCACAGTTTTTGTGTTTATGTCAAGGTCACAACTCTTTCATACCAAAGGACTTTGAAAATTTCCCTTACAGCAGATATAAATTGAATAATTTTCTCTAATAAATTTAGGACACTGATCATCATTTCTGTCTGTACTTTTACTACTAAGTTTTTGGAGGTTTTTATATAATAATGCTGGTGTAATAAGGTACATAATAACTTAAAAAGAAAGTAGGTTCATCAGATGATACAAGAAAATGAAAATGACTTTCTTCCTTTAGAATAGGGGTAGGGCATTTAAAATAGCTCCAGAAGGGGTAAAGTTCAAAATATTACACAGATTTACTACAGTCTGTTACTTTTGTCAGTTATGACTTATTCTCATACTTTTGTTCTGCTGGAGACAAAAGTCAGTAC
This sequence comes from Ostrea edulis, assembly GCF_947568905.1. Taxonomy (NCBI): domain Eukaryota; kingdom Metazoa; phylum Mollusca; class Bivalvia; order Ostreida; family Ostreidae; genus Ostrea; species Ostrea edulis. The sequence continues at coordinate 100,179,066 of NC_079165.1, read as the reverse complement.
TTTCAAATGAAGAAATAAAAGTACATGTATACACTGTTTTTATGCCACTGAAAATATAGTCCCCTCTTAGCACTAAATGTTACCATTGTAAGTAAGAAAGAGTATTATGGCTTCATGATCTACAAGTTTCACAACTTAAAAGAATACATACATAAATTGTTAGACTGATGACAAGCATCCATCCTGAAGAATGGAATGTGTAACATAACCATTGCAGTTTTTGTCAGCTTTCAGTGATGTTTTACACAAATAATGACTACATAAAGATACACAATTTTGTGGCTTTTTTTCATTTCTATAATCAACATGACTACTGTTAAAAAAGTAATATTTAGAATTATTTCAAAAGCCATTCATTATCAGATTTTTTTCTCCCCCAGTTTTCACGAGAATGTACAAATTATGTGTCAGTTTTATTCTTCTGGTCTTTGTTTCTAATGTGTCAACATTTGAAATAATGTAATTCTAACTTTTGATTTTCTTAAAATATTCCAAGTTAAAACTAGTTGAGCTACAATTTCATATTTGAACCATTATTATCACAGACAAAGCCAATGAAATAATTCGCAGACAGGAACTTGCTGAAGAAAGGAAGGCCCGTCTGGCAGAACTTGGGTCAGCAGCAAAGAAAAAAAAGGGCAAGAAAAAAGGTGTAGGAAAGAAGAAGGGGGAAGCACCTAAAAAGAAAAAGTCCATCTGCTGAACTTATTTGCAATCCAGTTTAGTGCCAAAGGCAGCATATTCCATACAGACGCCAGGTTATATCATATGCTGCGACACATTTACATAAATAATGTAACCTCTCTCCACTTTCTGTAAAGTATCTGTAGGATAAGCATTCCAGTGCATGATTTTAATCAATGCTTATTTAAATTTTGTCAGCTTGATAGATTGTCTCAATCACTGTTTATTTACACATGTTGGTATTTTTGATGTACAGTGAATTAATTATAAAAAATATATATATACATACATTGGGTATTGCTTGTCAAGATGTATTATGTCCAACAAAATTATCCACCTTTAGATTCATTTGCTGTACACTTCAAACAGGGTGAAGTATTACTGTCTCATATTGTGGGTACCTATGTGTGTATTGTTTATCATTTTACGTACATTGGTTATCGTTTTACATTGTTTATCGCTTTACCATTTTGAAACTTTACCAGTTCTGTGATCCATGTTCCTAACAGAGTATTCACCACACTGCCTTGGTATTAAAGTGTTTCATGCAATAGCCACTTTACAATCTCCAGACCTGGAAGATACACTTCCACCAATGTACTTAAACAATTGTCAAACTGTGTACAATATACATGTATAGAAAGAAGATCACGGTCACAGATGACATGTGCAGTCCCTAATATTTCTCAATGCATTTTTTTTTTAATAGTCTGATTTTTATTTCCCACAGAAACATAATCTCATATCAATACATGTATACCATATATATAAAGCAATTTGGGCATTGGAAATTTTGGCAGATGAAGATAATTCATATACATGTACATTATGATTACATTTTGATGAAAATCCACCATAAAACAAAGCACCAGTATTTCAAAGTACTTTTTTTGTGAAATACAGTATCTGCCAAATATTCCCAAAACCAAAATCGTTCGACATGCAGTAAATTCCAGATGCAGACACAGGGTGCTTGCCAACATCATCTTTAACAGAAACTCATTCAAATTCTCTGGACGTGGTGCTTTATAGACTAATGACACTTATTGCACAGTGTTACATGTGTAATGTAGGAATTAACTATGACAAAGTCTTCAGATGATGTCATCCTGAAGTTTGAACTTCAGTTTATAAGCTCTTCACATTTTGCACTTAATTCTATGGTGGTTATAATAATTTCTGAAACTAGAAGGCTTCATATGCTTTGTGCAATTATAATTAGACATGTACATTGTATTCACATATTATATGTAGAATTTTGTGACTACAAAGAGTGCCTGGGCAGTCTTACATAAATATGCATTTTATTTTTGATAGACATTTTATTGTTAACACTAGTGCTAGATTGAATTATTTATTATTTAGTTAGAAATAAAAGTGTTTTCTACCAGTGTTTGATTGCACATTGAATGTTATTCTTGGCCCTGAAGCTGTACACAGGTTGAATTATTTCTTGTGTCGGAGGTCATTCTTTACACAGCCTTGTGATTAATTCTGCATGTTGTGGGAATTTCTTTAACATATCCGCCCTCTTTCCCTGATCCCAGTCTTGTAATGTCCAACCTGTAAGATGAAAAGGTGAAGATAAGGAACTGTGACCAATATCATAACTCCTATAAGGAATACAAAATAAAGAGTTGGGCAAACACAGACCCCTGGATATACCAGAGGTGGGATCAGGTGCCTTAGGAGGAAGAAAGATAAAAGAGGATAAAGAAGAAAATAGACAATATGCTGGTCTAAGGAGTGTACAGATCATATTCTCCTGCAATGTTGGTGTTAACTAAACCTGATGCACATAACACAAGATATCAATTCTGATGCTCTATCATCATTGTTCATCCACCAATACCCATATAGTTGTTTACATATCCAATGTTTTAGCCTTTGATATCTTTACAAATTGTAATGAAAGGCTTTCACTCAAGAACACGCTGCAGGTGTAAACTTGATTAAACATAGTAGGTCTGTATTGTATACCTGCGTAAAGCATCACAGCTCATCCATTCATGCATTTTCAATCTTTAAAAAGTATATATTCCAATAGTGTTGCGAGAGAATAAGTTTGGAATGTAATATCATTAATTACCTGGAATGACAACGGCTCCAAAGAGTGTGTATTGTGTTCCCTCCATTGGCTCCACAGCATACCAGGTGTCGTGTCTTACCGTGACTTGATAACGATGATCTCCATTCTTCAAAGTGTCTCCCAATATACTCTCGGATAATGTTCCCTCGTTGTCTATTGTGTATATCTGATCATAAGTAAGTTTCCTTCAGTATACTGATCGTAACTGTAGAAATGTAGCTCTCTGGGAAAATATCAGAGCTAACCTTTCCCAGAGAGTTACAGTTCTGCAGCTAAATTGATCTCAGAATAGTCTAATAATTAAAGTCATTAACCATGTTCCAAAAATTTACATTGATCAGTACCTTTGCTGGTCCACCTGCATGCCAAAGAAAGATCTCGTCAAACAGAGGTAAATGGAAGGAGACATATTTGTCAGACTTTAAAAGATAGTAAATGCAACTGCCACCATCTCTAGGTCCATCAAATCTGGAAAACAATTTCATTTTTAAGAAAGGGCCAGCTTTTACAGGTCTCTTAAATTCATCTTTTATGAGGAAAATGACAAATATGGTCATGAAGTAAAGAAAATTACTAGTTTAACTATATAAGCTCTCTGTATTTAAAATCATTTACGCTACATGGATGTTTGAATAGTTGTACAACTTTACTAACTTGTTATCCTGTATGAATGTGACCTGTCTGTCTGTCCGGTACTGCTCGCCGAAAAATCCCCCCTCTGGATGAGAAATCAGCCCCAGACTTTGAACCAGGTGATCAATCTCTTTATCGGCAGACATGGCTATAAAATAAATTTTAATTAAGTCTATGTTGGCTATATGCTCAAGCGTGAAATCTTGCGTGACGCAAAGGTGAGCGATACGGCCTATGGACCTATTTTGTCCTTACAAGAATTACAACTGTAATTTTGATTGTTTTAATAAAAGTAAACACTCTAATTTTCGCCATGATGGCTGTTATCTTACCTTTGAATTTAGTTTGTCAATATTGTTTGTGGCACGATGTGCAGATAATTAAGTTAGCCTTGACCCAGACTTGACGCTCGAAACTGGAGTTGACAAGGCGCTGTGTTGTTTTGTCCATTTGCCTGGTAAAATCACGTTGAAAGGGATTTATTTGATATAGATCAGGAAGCAGGCAAATAAATGGAAGCTTTTATTGCTAGATTCGCAGACATTTAGCAATTTGCTTTGTTATTATTGTATATATGTACTTACACGTGTAAAAACTGTACTTTCGTTTTCATTTGTCAATTTTGTGGAAATTCCAATGGTATCGTAACTTCTGTACTTGCAGATTATCGTTGGTGTGTGCATGCCTTCTTTCTTTAGAGTACTGAGACGAACTCTGACAACAATGAGTCAACAGGGGGATTATTCTGTAGCCTTTGTCACAATCGACAAAATGGAAATTGCAAAGAAATTGGCAGCGTATGTTTAAAAAGCTTATCTTTGTGAAATTGCTCTCTCTCTCTCTCTCTCTCTCTCTCTCTCTCTCTCTCTCTTTAACGTCTGAGAGCCGTGTGGAAAATTCTTAAGTTGTTGATCTACTCTGTTTTATGTTGTAGTACAGGAAGGGAGAAAATGCAATATAAGACCAGACCGGGATTTGAACCCGGGTCCCCTGAACCTCTAGTCAGGTGCTCCATTAACTAAGCTATCTGGTCACCGACGATCGAACCCAGCTGACCACTACATTCCTCCATCCTTAAATGTCTTTACACTTGAAGACATCAACCCAGGATCTTTTAATTCCCTGGCAGGCATTTTCACTTGTCAGTTTCAGGGGCTGGTCTACGGCACCAAATGTAACAAGAATTAAGGGAGAAAATGCTATGTACCAGATTGGGATCTAAACCTGGGCCCCCCAAACCTCCAGTTAGGTGCTCTACCAACTGATTAAGAGCTATCTGGCTACTGGCGAACAAACCCGGCTGACCGCTATATTGTTGGGCCAACAGACAGGCAGTTAGAAACTAATATTAGTTTCTAACATATGTATAATAATTTAATTAGTACACACCATGTCAGAGTATACACACATACCTATACATAGAAACAGTTTACTTTGTATGTATGATGCTGTTCAAGATGTTTGAAATGGACTTTGCATGTTGCTCATACATATCTGTTTTGTTCTGTGTTTGTCAACAGGGGTTTGGTCAAGGAGAAACATGCAGCCTGTGTTAACATCATCCCAGGATTGATATCTGTGTAAGTTATTTTATCAACATTCTATAATTTCTTTCTCCTAGCTTATAATTCTTCAAATTCAAGTTATGTCTTGTAAAACACAATTTTTGAACTTATCAATTTATTTGTCAGTAACCCTAATAAGTACATGCTTAGATATATACTGGTCCATTGTATTTTGTTTATTGACAATATCACAGATTTATGCAAGTGATCTTTCAGTTTGATATAAAAGCTACATACGGACTAGATATTAGAAATAGATGTCCAGTTTGTCATTTATATGGGGATATAAAACATTAGAAGCATGGTGTAATTTCTGTAGTTATCAGCTGCTGATTATGCAAATTAGCCTATGCTTTCATTGTTTTTATGTCTCCATAATACACAGTAACAAACTAGACATTTATTACTATGTTAAATCTTTGTGTTTTCTTGTAGTTATGAGTGGGAAGGGAAAATAAATGAAGACCCAGAGTTACTGTTGGTAAGGATGTTATTTTTGTCACAAAATTTATCCTGTTTTAAAAAATGCATTTTGTACATTGCTAACCATAATATATAACATAATTTGATTTTATTTGTACATAAATCCAGTGGAATGATTCTGATTTAGAATCTGATAAATGAGTAATATATGTTTTTCAGTTCACTTGAGGTGAAAAATTAAGTGGGCTGTTGTGATTAAGATTTGTTAACTTTGAGGTTTGTCTGTCTGTATGTACATCATATTTTGCACATTATTTTTTCAACTGCTATTAAGGCCATAATGTGGCCACAAGATAGAATCTATTAGGTTTTCTTGAATCATGCCACCAGTGTCATTGTTCTTTACTGTTACATGGCTAATGACACCTGGTACAGAAGGGGTCCAAAAGGGAAATGAAAGTTTATTGAAATCTCTCAATTCAAGAATAACAATAAGTTAGCATGATATGTAAACAACGAACATACTTATCAAGTTTCTGTTTTTATGATGATTATAGGGTCTTTGTAATGCCACAGTTTAGAGCTCAGAATTTATGTATCTTAAAAATATTTGTAAGGTGATCATTTAAATAATAAAAGGTTTTCTTTGGTTTGTTAAATGGGAGATCAAGGTCACAAACAGCAGGAAAAATGCATAACCGACTTTAGCTGTTTTCTCCAATGTTTGCTACTTTCATCTCCCGTTTAACTAACCAAAGAAAAAACATTTTATCCTCTGTTTTTCTGTATTTTGTAAACATGTTTGATAATAAATTCAATTTGAAGTATGTAATATTTGAATATAAAAGTTGAAAATCGCCTGACCTTTATTTGTCTCCATATTTGGTAATGATTTCCATATTTGAACAATGGTAAATGGAAATAGTGCAAGAAGGACAAACTCTAAATGCATAACATCATAAGAAGAAAAAATATTTATATTTCTTTATTGAACTATATATGTTAATTTTTGTTTCATTGCACACTGTTTTAACAAATTTGTTTGTTTTTTTGTTAGTTGTTCAAAAAGTAGTTTGTGGAATGTATTATTCATATGCGTACAGATGGCACTGAAAAACCAGACCTATAAACTAGGAACAAAATTTGTCTTCACTGTTGCAAATGACAAGCAATGGATTGTAATAGAAATTAATCAGAATACACACAGTGAATGTAAACATAAGAAATTAAGGTGCATGAGCCCACTGAGTATACTGCCATTGTTTAATGAATCTGTTTTATATGTTTTTTATGCAGAAAATAAAAACAGCCACAAGTAAAGTAGATGATGTTATAAAATATGTCCGGTAAGGATTCCATCATTTCATTTGTTATGCATGTATAGGAGACAATTACTGTAACAATGTACTAGGAATGATTATGACTGATTTTATGCTTTATAGATCAATATTCTTCAAGATTGATTTTAAATATGAGTTGATATGGTAGAGTGAATGTACTGAACTCAATATAATGAAAATTAGACTTTTATTATACAATTGCAATTTATATGCAATGGAGTGTATTGTAGAGAATTAGATTGGTATTGTCCATTTATGTCTCTATCACTGGAAATTTGGAAGGGTCATTCAGAAGTATTTCCCATGTTCGTCCATACATCCTGTACTGTTAGCATGTCTGCATCCCACATTTCTGCACATTCATTTGAAACAACATTAGAATGGTTTGGACATTAAAAAATAGACACATGTATGTGATTTTGCAATCTCCTTAGATTTAGAGATTCCCTTTGATTATTTTATTGGCTGGGGTCATTGGATATGGCTAAATTGATATTTGATAATAAATACGATAACTTGAGAATGGTTTGGGCTTGGAATATTTTATAGCATCTTTTCTGTATCATGCTGATCAAAAACTTGCACAGTAAATATAATCATCAGATATTTGGTGTCTGTAAGATGATTTGAGAATGGTTGGAGAAAGGGTTGCTCTGATGAAAAAAGCTTACCTAATACATATAATCGTAGATATTTGTTGCCTGTAATATGACATGAGAATGATCTGGATTTAAATGTTCCTACTTTTATCATTGATTGGCTGGGGTTTGGGTTGCAATATTCTTGTGGACTGCTGAATACTTTGAAACCTTCCTTGTACATAATGTACAGTATGGCCAATGCGAATCCTGTATTTTCTGCGCTCCCCATGTGGGATAGAGCTACCGCGGTATATCTCAGGAACCCTGCATATCACTTGCAAAGGGGTTCATTCTTTTACTCATAGCTAGGCTGCAGTGATATATCTCATTCCAACTTGAATACTGATGGCAGGATATCTGCGTGTCTGTAGTAAATAGACACTGATTTCTCATCATTCATACAAAGCTTTTTTCCTTGCTGAGCTTGTTTTAGTGCAACATTTAATGGTTGATAATCTTTTCAGAGAAAATCACCCATATGACGTAGCAGAGGTTATCAGTTTCAAGGTATTTTTCATAACTTTATTGACAGAGTTAAGCATTGTTAGCAAAATAGAAATCTGTGATATAAAGGAAATATGTATCCCAAATTACAAACATGTATATCAGTTGATTTAATTTTAGATTGACAATGGGAATCCACCATACTTGAAATGGATTGATGAAGTCGTGGGAACCAAACCCAAGATATAAACAAGTGTGTCTGCTCAGAAGACCAAGTCTTTTGTGGTGTTCAATAGAAACATGCTTTATTATGCCTCTGCAGATTTGGAAATGAATCAAAATTAAAATTTTGACTCATATCAAGTGATCTTGAAAATTGAATTTTAAATTTATTTTATGAACTAACTGCTTGTAGCATTTCTCTAAGTCTTTGTGCAGCTTCAAAAGTTTGTGCAATTTGATCAGTCTTGTCACTATATAAAATGATTTTAAATCAAGCTGTTGAATATTGCTTAATTCATTAGAGTTTTACTTAGATTTGGCAGTTTTTCAGTTAAATTTTCTTGGTAGCTGTCTAGTGCCATCACTTCATTCTATTCTAAGTAATTTTGCTGGAATATTGGTGTTCATCTTGAAGTACATGGATGGTTTGGGGTAGATGCGATTTTGGATTTTAAATGCATCTGTTAACACAGTTACTTATGCATGCCTACCAGAGGAAGGAATTGTCAATCAAAGACGGGAAGCATATGTCAATCAAAGACCATTTGGAAGTCAAGCAATGGAACAGTGATACCAAACGTTTACTTTACTCCCGCATTGTAAATGACACCATGTTTGATAAAGATGAAAAAAAAGTGATATTAATTATAGCAGTTTATATATTTTACTTTCATATATTGAAGAAATAATTTTTGCAAGAATTGACTGGTTTGTGTATTTAAACATCCAAACGGAAATACACCAAGGTGACAGCACTTCGAAGTTGAACGAACAAAGTAGAGTTAACAAACGTTACTTCATGCAGTGCGTTAAAAAATCCTAGATATCTAGACTAGCTGCTTCGATCTTGAACGCAGTCCTGTTGCTTTTCCCGGGATTCTGTAACTATTGTTCGATTATGTCTTTAATTTTTGCAAACATTAAAGATGATTTTTTTTGTTCAGTAACTACGCGTGTACTAGTATTTACAGTTTTGTGTCCATCGAGATTTGGAAAAGACATTTAAAAAAAAGATTTTACTAAAGCATCTCATAAATACAATGAAACTAAAATGTCGTTATTAATTCCGAAAGTGCGTTCTAATACTTGCTTTTGGACAAGAGTCTACTTGTTCAGAACGCTACTCAAACTGATATATTTTCACAATGCTCTTGTCTCCTTGAGTAATGAGAAGGCGATCTTCTTTGTCGTCGTATGTAATGGCACGGGGATAAGACACCTCGTCCCGTGATATGATGGTTTTCACTCTATCTCCCTCGGGAGATACCATTTGTACGCTTTTAGAGTGATTCCTGCAAACATAGAGGTTACCTTCACGGTCAAGAGTGATGCCTGCGACGTGACTGAGATCAATTGTGGAGTAGGTGTAGCAGTGCTCGGATGTTTCCGTCAGGCACGTGATGCAGCCTCGGCGCTCATCGGACACATAAATCAAAGTGCCAGCGTTGTTTGACGTTACGTAGATCGGACGCGAAAACAACGGATTTCCATCGTCATCAACTGCAATGGCTGCAAGCTCGCGTCCATCCGAGGAGATAACCTTTAATGCTGGAGGCTTTCCGTCGTAACAAAGAGCAAAGAACTTCCCGCGAACATGCTTGATTCCGAAACAAGCCTCCTCGGTTGTAAAGTAGTCGGACATCTTGATGGAATCGCCAATGGACAACAGTTGTATCCCATGCTCTTCAGGAAGAGTCACGGCAATTTCATTTTCGCCAACAACGGTCACGTCCCATGGCTTCGTTGTGAAAAAGATACTGCTCAGAAGCCGGTAGTTTTTGCTAAAGAGCTTTAGCTTCCGGTTGGAACGGTCCACCAGTACAAATCTACCGTCACTAAGAAAGGCGGCCCCTGTATACCAGCAGTCTTTGATGTCGTCCTCCATTTTGGCGTCAAACGACTTTGCAAGATCTGCCTTTCGTCCTCTGAGAGACAAGGTGGACTTGAACTGCTTTCCTTGTTCGATAGACTTTTCAATTGTCACGGTGTTTGGAAAGGGTTGTAGCTTGGATGGGGAGTGACGAACAATCAACTCTCCGTACTTCTTAACTTTGTTCAGCAATGTTTCGATATGTTCGTCAATTTCAAAAACGTACTCGCAGTCTTGTATTTTACCTCTCAGTTTTCCCATCTCCTCCTCGTACCAGAGACATTCCCTCTTGACCTCCTCAATTGTTTTCATCAAATTAGAATCGGATCCATGATTTTCTGTGACGTTCAGCAGTTCATTTGCGTTTGTTACCGCTGACTTTATCTTTCTGGACCTCTTCACCTCTTTCTCCATTGTCTTTGTCTCTGCTACGTGCATATCGGTCAACTCTTTCTTGATAGCTTTCTCCATTTTGTCTAGAACATTTATGACATTGATGCGAATCTGGGCAAACTCTTCAACCAGCTTTGATTTCTGCTCGTCTAGACTCATCAATTTGTTGGTTCGAGCTGCGATGATCTTTTCTATATGGTCATTGTATTCCTCCAGGTTTTTCTTCAGGAATTCCGGTGTTTTATCCAGGCGACTCTGTTTTACTGCGTCCATAACGGATACTACTCGGTCACAGCGTCTGTGTTCTTCGGCTACACAGTTTGGACAACACAACTCTTTGTCCGTCATACAGTACATGTCGAGGGTCTTACCAAGATGCTTCTGGCAAGGTTCCTGTTGCTCTTGAAGCAAAGAAATATGCTTCATGAATTGCTCCTTACTGAGGACTGTGTGCTCCATTGAGACACGCATCCCATGATGGACTTTAGAACAGTTCCTACAGAGCCCGTCCCGACATTCTTTACACCAGGATACAACCTCGGACCTTTCTCCATTACGTATGCAAGGTCCGCAAGTTTTCTCACCTCTTCTCAGAAGTTCAATGTCCAAAAGATCCAAGAGAAATGTATTCAGCGGGAATTTTGTCGTCCAGTTTTTGGCGGGCTGTGAGGAGAACTTGGACACGTTGATAGCCTTGCTGCATGTGGGACACACGTACTCGGTCGGATGGATGGTTTGTCCTCCTTTCTTGACGCTTGCTCTGGCAATGTAGTCATGGATGTTTTTGGAAAGACAGCTCTCGCAGTAGGAATGTAAACAAGGCAAAGTCCTGGGCTGGGTAAACCACTGGTTACATAGCCCACAAGTAAGGAACTTCTCGTTGAGTTTTATATCTCCGCGTCCTGGCTTTGTCATGCTGAATTCTCGTCTTTAATATCCGTCAAATCGATTTTGTAATAATACCGTATTGACGATTCCTATCGTGTTTTCTCCTTGTTGTGAAGGGTCTCAATAGGAGACGCTATTTCATTTGTCTGATTGAATTATAAACATACCTTTCATTGAAATTACGTATACTTCAATAGCATCTCCTCAATATCATTTTGCTTGAATGGTCTTTGAACGCAGAAATAGATTTGATTTTATTGTTGAATTTTTAAAATCCACATACATTTAAATATCGAGAAGCCTCGTGTCCCCTTTGTGCTAGGCTGCATTTCGGATTTTATTTGAATTCATAATAGAACGAGGTCTCTGATTGATACATAATGTACTTTGGACCAAGAAAAAGTTTTATAAACATATTTATGAAAATGTTTGATTATTCTAGCGATCGATGACAATTCTTGAAGCTGATATCAACTGTGTGACAGGCAATGTATTTTTTCCTACTCAACATTAAAGTATATATTTACAATCAAAACTGAAGTTATTTCCTGTCAGTTGCGATAATAATGTAATATTCCAAGACGATTTGTGAAATGTATTTCCTCGCCTGACAGAAACTAAACCTTAATATGGCCATGTTTCTAGTTTAATTAAGCACTGGCAATTTTGTTTTGGGGCGCATGGTCAATTTTTTCCCCATTTCATACAATAATGCAATTTAGTACCAGGAACAAAATTATGCCATACATTTCTGTGTACATGATCGCCATGGCAACGGATCGATAAGTTTACAAAAAATGTGTTTACGTTAATATTAATTGTCTCTGCAACAAAACATTGACAATGCCATGCGCTCAAAAAAAAAAAAAAAAAAAAAAATTGCCTGGAGTGCTTAAATCTTGACTTTATAAATACAAATATTGAAAACGACAAAAAAGGAGAGACGGTTTTATTATCCCCCATTGAAAATTTATTGGAGAAAAAAAAATGCAAAAGTATTCTTGTGATTCAAAAGAGTTCTGACAAACAATAGTGTCTCCTTGGTCAACATAATAATATACATATTTATGTAGAATATAATAATACTAATGTGGGAAAAAAGAAAAACATTTTAGGAAGGTCAGTAGCAGGCGTCAGTAAGGAAACAGTCTGATTAAATTTGAATTTGAACAGAAAATTACAATGGTGATGAGTATGTGATATTTTTCGTAATAGCCAATGTTAATAATCATTTTATTCCTACGTTGTTATTCAATTTTAATTATGGACAATGTACTGATACACGTGATTCTGGATAGAATCTTTTTAATACATACAAGATATGGTCACACTTAGCATTTCATTTGTTACAAAAAGTGTCATTTTAGAACAAGTTTGCCATTTGTTTGTTGTCTTCTGGTATTTCAAAATGCATGAAACGCACCAACATGTTTCTTCTAACACTGCCTATAGAATAGATGACACACGGAATGTCAGGTCCAACTAATTTCAACATGTATTTCAGGAACAGTAGTATGTTTCCTACGCCTGTATTACTTCAGTCAGCTTTGGGGTGTTTACACAATACATAAGTGAAATGAGGATACGTTTCTTGCTATGCCTTACAATTCCTTAATACATGTATTAATTTGCCCCTATATATTGTGCTCTGAGGACATGTAGATGAATGCTATATCCGTATAATCGATACATTATATTTTTGTATGAAGATGCATGCATACCGATTTTAAAAAACGTTCAAAGGACTATATATATATATATAGGTGGGCTAGATAAACGACAGTAATGCTTATGTGTACATCATGCAGCATCCCCTTTAAACTTATTCTTCCGCGTTCCCCTTACAATAGCAACTGCTTTGTGATCATATCGACTTTAATCTCAGTTTCTCAACATGTATTTTAAAATTAGTAAAGAAGATGGGTGACTTTATCGAGATGAGAACCCACGGAAGGACAAATATCAATGTTAAAATTGAATCTTTCCAGAAAAAGAAAAAAAATTGCATTCTAGTTAAAACAATCAATCCATAGTTTCCAAAAATGCTTTTTCGATTTGCTTATTTCAAAGAAACATTAAAAAGAATCATATTTAAAATCACGTATACGCGAAAAACGCACAAAACTAGTTCTAATTGTAACGGGGACCGTTACAGATGTTCCCCAAACCTCCCCCAATTAAAAAGTGATGTCCTTGTGAATCTATAGGAAAAAATCATTTTATTTTAGCCTTTAATTACATGTAGTACGTTCAATATGGTCATTTCAGTACCAAGAAATGAAAGAAAGCGTTGCACGTGCATACACGCGCACGCGTGTATGATTCCGAATTTTTGTTGATGTCGTTCAACAGGCATTTGTATCATATACCCACAGTATGAATTTCATAACGTTTCCACCAAATATAAGGAAGTTATAGCGATTTTAAAATCGTCCAATCAGAAATCAGCACACGTGCATGCACGTGCTGAGCAGTAATTCTAACCACAGCAATTTGTAAGGAGTACCAAGATACATCTAAACCCCTAATATGAATAGAATTTGATGAAAAACAAAAACGTTATCGTCCTTTAAAAATTGAACATTTAAAAAACGTTGCACGCGTATGCGCGTGTGCGTTGGAATTTTTTGTTACACCAACATATAGATACACATATTGTCTACATATGCTGTGAATATCATCTCATTCGCTTCATAAATAAGATAGTTACAAACGTTTTAGCATTATCCAATCAAAATGAAGCGCACGTGCATGCGCGTGCAAATTGGTAATTTTGACCATGTAAATCAGTTAAGGGTCTCAATATCTACCTATGATATGAATTTCAAGCCATTTCAATGAACAACAAAAAAGTTAGACTGATTCCAAAGTTAGCGTACAAATTTTGTAATGCGCGTGCACGCGCATGCGTGCGCGTGCTGGCAAAATAACTATTATTTTTCATATGTACAAATGATATACTATCATCCTATTTAGGTTTTATATCGCTTCCTTCAATATTCTGATTTTCCATTTTTTGTACCAAAATTGCAATGCACGTGCGCGCGCGTGCATGCACGTGCAAACATAATGACTATCACTATGTACATCTACAAACGCTATACTATCATCCTGGAAAGTTTCATATCGATCCCTTTTGTAGTTTCTGAGAACACTACCGGACAAAAAAGTACCGGAGAAAAAGAATAATAACTAGACACTCATTACTAGTAATGAGTAGGTCTTCCGTTAGACCACTTCCGGTTAAGAGCTTTCTATTCCTACAAAAACCATTTAAATGTATCTGAAAATGTGTCTTAACAATGAATGAGAAATGTATTATCGAAATTTTTACTCCTTTCTCGTAACTTCCGGTGACGACCGGAAGTACTATTCAGATGTGTTTTCCTATAAATGACAGCGACTCTTTACTGTTGATATTCCCTGAGAATTTCACGTCTCTATCTGAAAGAGTTCTCAACAAAAAGAAGTAGACTAAAGAAAGAAAAAGTAGTAGGTTACTACCGACCGGAAGTCAATTTTGAAAAACAAAATTATCAAAACTTTAGAAGTTGATACTTTTATTAAGACATGTGAAAATCATATGAAAGACTTGAAATATAAGCGAGATTTATGGGGACAAAGAGACGAAAAGTAAAAAGGTATTTTATCAAGAAACCGGAAGTAGTCGTTTTGACTACCGACAGAGTCAATATTCTTTTGACACTTTGAAAGAGAGTTGATAAACTAGTATAGGTTTCAATTTAAAGAAAAAAGTTTGAAATTTGCGATTCTTTCCCTCACTTCCGGTGACGACAGGAAGTGAGGGTCGACATGTTCAACCCCCTACTGCACTCTTACAAACGGAGATTGATCATCGCTGAATATTTGATGAACCTATATTTTACCTTTTCGAAGTAAAATGCTGGACAAAATTCCTTTTGAGAAACAGAAAATCGGCCATATTTTCCGACCGGAAGTGAATTTTGTAAAAACGAAAATAATTATAGCAAGGTCATTTCATCAGACATTATTCCTGAAAATTTCAAGAAAATCTATCCACCATCTCTGAGAAATCACTCGAAGAAATCGGAAAATCGACATTTTTCAAATACTTCCGGTATAGACCGGAAGTGACGGACGAAAAAATTGAATGTATGTGTACAATGGACTAATGTTAGTTGATCAACTCTACAAGTTTCAAGCATCTATCTATATTCATTATTGAGAAACTGAAAAAACAAGATTTGAATATGTCCACCCCATATCTCACGACCGGAAGTGAATTTTACAAAAATATTTAAATTTACACTAGACATTTATAATGTCTATAACATATGTAAAATTCAAATCATTAACTTGTTTTATGACCGAGATTTATGGCATTGAAAAATGAGAGAATGAATATTTTTTCTTTCATATAACCGGAAGTTGGAGATTCAACTTCCGGTGGGGTCAATAGTTTTTGAGAATTAGAACGAGACCTAATAAACCGATATAGGTTTCAATTTGAAAAAAAAAAGTTTGAAATTGATGATTTATTAATCACTTCCGGTGACGACCGGAAGTGACAGCCGACATTCTTACCCCCCTACTGCACCCCTACAAAGTGAGATCTATTAACTCTGAAATTTTGGTGACTCTATCTTTTACCGTTTCTGAGAAAAACGATTAACAACGAAAACAGCTCATAAGCCGTATTTGCCGACCGGAAGTGAATTTTACAAAAATATTTGAAGTTACTCTAGACATTTATAGTGACTATAATATATGTAAAACTCAACTCATTAACTAGTTTCATGACCGAGATTTATGGCACTGAAAAATGAGAGAATGAATAGTCTTTCTTTGATATAACCGGAAGTTGAAGATTCAACTTCCGGTGGGGTCAACATTTTTTGAGAATTAGAACGAGATATAGTAAACCAAAGTAGGTTTCAATTTGAAAGAAAAAAGTTTGAAATTGATGATTTATTTGATCACTTCCGGTGACGACCGGAAGTGACGGCGACAAAAAATATTACGTGCATGCACCATAGAGAAAATAGATCTATCATCCCTGAAAGTTTCATTCGATTATCTTTAGTGGTTTTCAAGTTTACCCCCGGACAAAGTTTCTTTCAAAAACCGGAAAATCGGACGTATCTGACGAACGGAAGTGAATTTTGAAAAAATGAAAAAAACGCCTCGAGGTACCATCGTTCCCTATAACCTGTGAAAGTTTCAGGAAAATCCATCCAACGGTCTCGGAGACGAAAGGGAAAAAATAATAATAATAATAACTAGTTCTAATTGTAACGGGGACCGTTACATATGTTCCCCAAACCTCCCCCAATTAAAAAGTGATGTCCTTGTGAATCTATAGCAAAAAATCATTTTATTTTAGCCTTTAATTACATGTAGTACGTTCAATATGGTCATTTCAGTACTAAAAAATGAAAGAAAGCGTTGCACGCGCATACACGCGCACGCGTGTATGATTCCGAAATTTTGTTGATGTCGTTCAACAGGCATGTGTATCATATACCCACAGTGTGAATTTCATAACGTTTCCACCAAATACAAGGAAGTTATAGCGATTTTAAAATCGTCCAATCAGAATTCAGCACACGTGCATGCACGTGCTGAGCAGTAATTCTAACCACAGCAATTTGTAAGCAGTACCAAGACACATCTAAACCATTAATATCAATAGAATTTGATGAAAAACAAAAACGTTATCGTCCTTTAAAAATTGAACATTTAAAAAACGTTGCACGCGCATGCGCGTGTGCGTTGGCATTTTTTTGTTACACCAATATATAGATACACATATTGTCTACGTATGCTGTGAATATCATCTTATTCGCTTCATAAATAAGAGAGTTACAAACGTTTTAGTATTATCCAATCAAAATGAAGCGCACGTGCATGCGCGTGCAAATTGGTAATTTCGACCATGGAAATCAGTTAAGGGTCTCAATATTTACCTATGATATGAATTTCAAGCCATTTCAATGAACAACAAAAAAGTTAGACTGATTCCAAAGTTAGCGTACAAATTTTGTAATGCGCGTGCACGCGCATGCGTGCGCGTGCTGACAAAATAACTATTATATTTCATATGTACAAATGATATACTATCATCCTATTTAGGTTTTATATCGATTCCTTCAATATTCTGATTTTCCATTTTTTGTATCAAAATTGCAATGCACGTGCGCGCGCGTGCATGCACGTGCAGACAAAATGACTATCACTATGCACATCTACAAACGCTATACTATCATCCTGGAAAGTTTCATATCGATCCCTTTTGCAGTTTCTGAGAACACTACCGGACAAAAAAGTACCGGAGAAAAAGAATAATAATAATAATAATAACTAGTTCTAATTGTAACGGGGACCGTTACATATGTTCCCCAAACCTCCCCCAATTAAAAAGTGATGTCCTTTTAAATCTATAGCAAAAAATCATTTTATTTTAGTCTTTAATTACATGTAGTACATTCAATATGGTCATTTCAGTACCAAGAAATGAAAGAAAGTGTTGCACGTGCATGCACGCGCACGCGTGTACGATTCCGAATTTTTGTTGATGTCGTTCAACAGGCATTTGTATCATATACCCACAGTATGAATTTCATAACGTTTCCACCAAATATAAGAAAGTTATAGCGATTTTAAAATCGTCCAATCAGAATTCAGCACACGTGCATACACGTGCTTAGCAGTAATTCTAACCACAGCAATTTGTAAGGAGTACCAAGACACATCTAAACCATTAATATCAATAGAATTTGATGAAAAACAAAAACCTTATCGTCCTTTAAAAATTGAACATTTAAAAAACGTTGCACGCGCATGCGCGTGTACGTTGGCATTTTTTTATTACACCAATATATAGATACACATATTGTCTACTTATGCTGTGAATATCATCTCATTCGCTTCATAAATAATATAGTTACAAACATTTTAGTATTATCCAATCAAAATGAAGCGCACGTGCATGCGCGTGCAAATTGGTAATTTTGACTATGTAAATCAGTTAAGGGTCTCAATATCTACCTATGATATGAATTTCAAGCCATTTCAATGAACAACAAAAAAGTTAGACTGATTCCAAAGTTAGTGTACAAATTTTGGAATGCGCGTGCACGCGCATGCGTGCGCGTGCTGACAAAATAACTATTATTTTTCATATGTACAAATGATATACTATCATCCTATTTAGGTTTTATATCGCTTCCTTCAATATTCTGATTTTCCATTTTTTGTACCAAAATTGCAATGCACGTGCGCGCGCGTGCATGCACGTGCAAACAAAATGACTATCACTATGCACATCTACAAACGCTATACTATCATCCTGGAAAGTTTCATATCGATCCCTTTTGTAGTTTCTGAGAACACTACCGGACAAAAAAGTACCGGAGAAAAAGAATAATAATAATAATAATAACTAGTTCTAATTGTAACGGGGACCGTTACAGATGTTCCCCAAACCTCCCCCAATTAAAAAGTGATGTCCTTGTGAATCCATAGGAAAAAATCATTTTATTTTAGCCTTTAATTACATGTAGTACGTTCAATATGGTCATTTCAGTACCAAGAAATGAAAGAAAGTGTTGCACGTGCATACACGCGCACGCGTGTATGATTCCGAATTTTTGTTGATGTCGTTCAACAGGCATTTGTATCATATACCCACAGTATGAATTTCATAACGTTTCCACCAAATATAAGGAAGTTATAGCGATTTTAAAATCGTCCAATCAGAAATCAGCACACGTGCATGCACGTGCTGAGCAGTAATTCTAACCACAGCAATTTGTAAGGAGTACCAAGATACATCTAAACCCCTAATATGAATAGAATTTGATGAAAAACAAAAACGTTATCGTCCTTTAAAAATTGAACATTTAAAAAACGTTGCACGCGCATGCGCGTGTGCGTTGGCATTTTTTGTTACACCAACATATAGATACACATATTGTCTACATATGCTGTGAATATCATCTCATTCGCTTCATAAATAAGATAGTTACAAACGTTTTAGCATTATCCAATCAAAATGAAGCGCACGTGCATGTGCGTGCAAATTGGTAATTTTGACCATGTAAATCAGTTAAGGGTCTCAATATCTACCTATGATATGAATTTCAAGCCATTTCAATGAACAACAAAAAAGTTAGACTGATTCCAAAGTTAGTGTACAAATTTTGTAATGCGCGTGCACGCGCATGCGTGCGCGTGCTGGCAAAATAACTATTATTTTTCATATGTACAAATGATATACTATCATCCTATTTAGGTTTTATATCGCTTCCTTCAATATTCTGATTTTCCATTTTTTGTACCAAAATTGCAATGCACGTGCGCGCGTGTGCATGCACGTGCAAACAAAATGACTATCACTATGCACATCTACAAACGCTATACTATCATCCTGGAAAGTTTCATATCGATCCCTTTTGTAGTTTCTGAGAACACTACCGGACAAAAAAGTACCGGAGAAAAAGAATAATAATAATAATAATAATAATAATAATAATAATAATAATAAGAAACAGAGTAAAAACAATATGTTCCCAAACTTTGTTTGGGGAACATAATAATAATAAGAAACAGAGTAAAAACAATATGTTCCCAAACTTTGTTTGGGGAACATAATAAGAAACAGAGTAAAAACAATATGTTCCCAAACTTTGTTTGGGGAACATAATAATAATAACTAGTTCTAATTGTAACGGGGACCGTTACAGATGTTCCCCAAACCTCCCCCAAATAAAATTTGATGTCCTTGTGAATCTATAGCAAAAAATCATTTTATTTTAGCCTTTAATTACATGTAGTACATTTAATATGGTCATTTCAGTACCAAGAAATGAAAGAAAGCGTTGCACGTGCATACACGCGCACGCGTATATGATTCCGAATTTTTGTTGATGTCGTTCAACAGGCATTTGTATCATATACCCACAGTATGAATTTCATAACGTTTCCACCAAATATAAGGAAGTTATAGCGATTTTAAAATCGTCCAATCAGAATTCAGCACACGTGCATGCACGTGCTGAGCAGTAATTCTAACCACAGCAATTTGTAAGCAGTACCAAGACACATCTAAACCATTAATATCAATAGAATTTGATGAAAAACAAAAACGTTATCGTCCTTTAAAAATTGAACATTTAAAAAACGTTGCACGCGCATGCGCGTGTGCGTTGGCATTTTTTTGTTACACCAATATATAGATACACATATTGTCTACGTATGCTGTGAATATCATCTCATTCGCTTCATAAATAAGATAGTTACAAACGTTTTAGTATTATCCAATCAAATTGAAGAACACGTGCATGCGCGTGCAAATTGGTAATTTTGACCATGCAGATCAGTTAAGGGTCTCAATATCTACCTATGATATGAATTTCAAGCCATTTCAATGAACAACAAAAAAGTTAGACTGATTCCAAAGTTAGTGTACAAATTTTGTAATGCGCGTGCACGCGCATGCGTGCGCGTGCTGACAAAAAAACTATTATTTTTCATATGTACAAATGATATACTATCATCCTATTTAGGTTTTATATCGCTTCCTTCAATATTCTGATTTTCCAATTTTTGTACCAAAATTGCAATGCACGTGCAAGCGCGTGCATGCACGTGGAGACAAAATGACTACCACTATGCACATCTACAAACGCTATACTATCATCCTGGAAAGTTTCATATCGATCCCTTTTGTAGTTTCTGAGAACACTACCGGACAAAAAAGTACCGGAGAAAAAGAATAATAATAATAATAATAATAATAATAATAATAATAATAAGAAACAGAGTAAAAACAATATGTTCCCAAACTTTGTTTGGGGAACATAACTAGACACGATCTCGTTGCGAGCAACGAGTAGGTCTTCCGTCCGATTTGTTGATGCACTCGGAGTTAAAAAAAAAAAAAAAAGACAAATGAGTCCCAATTTAGTTTCCGACTTTAAGACACTTTAGATATAATCAATTTTTCATATCATAAGCTTCTGAAGCAAAGTTGCGGTGAAATTCGTTTGAAATTCGACTCTCCAGGCGAGCCATAAGGCCCGCGGGCCTATTTCTTGATGTCATTTGTTAGCCCTCTATAGACTCAACAACTTTAGTTCTATATGTCTTTACAAAATATTTACCTGTAAAAAGTTATTGAGATCGACCGATATCGACAAAAAATCGACTCTACAGGCGAGCCATTAGGACCATAGGCCTATTTCTTGATATCAATCGATAGATCTCGATAAACTGAACAACTTTTGTTCAATATGTCCTTACAAAATATTTACCAGTTACAAGTTTTTGAAATCGACTGATATCGACAAAAATCGACTCTACAGGCGAGCCATGAGGCCCACAGACCCATTTTTGGATATTGATCGATAGGTTATGACACATTGAACAACTTTTGTTCAATAATGCTTTTCAAAAAATATGTCGTTTTCAAGATATGAGGCGTCAAATATTTACGATTTTGGCCCTTAAAATCTCTAATTACGTAACATATGACCTACTTTTTGATTTGATAAGATCAAGCTCGTTGAGATGAACATTTCCGCTTCTACAACTTATTATAAAATATTAATAGTTTCTGAGATATTCTCAAAAACATTTGGACCCTTCTGAACCCCTAATTTAAAGGGCCAGCCCGTTTTGCTTGATATCGTAAGAAAGGCCTTGTCATTTTAAACATTTTTTGCTCAACAAGTATTTAGAAATTCTTGACCGTTCTCGAGTTATCTCTACAAGAAATATTTAGGGGCCAAACTGTAGCTCCCTAACGGGGCCACATAGGGAAAAAACGAAATGTACATATTGTTTAGATTATCATTCTGAACAACTTTTGTTCAATAATGCTTTTCAAAATATTTGTCGTTTTCAAGATATGAGGCGTCAATTATTTATGATTTTGGCCCTTAAAATCCCTTATTACGTAACATATGACCTACTTTTTGATTTGATAAGAACAAGCTCGTTTAGATGAACATTTCTGCTTCAATGACTTATTATAAAATATTAATAGTTTCTGAGATATTCTCATAAACCTTTGGACCCTTCTGGGCCCCTAATCTAAAGGGTCAGCCCCTTTTGCTTGATATCGTAAGAAAGGTCATGACATTTCAAACATTTTTTGTTCAACAAGTATTTAGAAATTCTTTACCGTTCTCGAGTTATTTCTAGAAGTAATTTTTAGGGGCCAAACTGTAGCTCCCTAACGGGGCCACATAGGGTAAAAACGAAATATGCATATTGTTCAGATCATCATTCTGAACAACTTTTGTTCTTTATTGCTTTTCAAAATATTTGTCGTTTTCGAGATACAAGGGGTAAAAATTTTATGGTTTTGGCCCTTAAAATCCCTTATTACGTAACATATGACCTGAATTTTTATATGAATAGATTTGGATTGTTGAGATGAACATTTTTTGTTCTTTGACTTATACCAAAATATTAACGATTTTTGAGATATTTGATCTAGACTTTGAGCCCTTCTAGATCCCTAATTGAAGGGGCTAGCCCCTAAATCTTGATATTTTCGAAAAGATCTCGTAAATGTGCACAACTTTTGTTCTACATGTCTTAACAAAATATTTGCAAGAAAAAAGATATTGGAGATCAAAGGTGAAAAATCGCCGAAATCGGCGAAAAATTTTGGCATCCATTTTTTCAGGTCCAGGCGAGCGTTTAGGCAAATCGCCTCCGGTAAAATCGAATCCCCCACAAATCTTCTAAAATGTTTACTCTATCTTGTGTAGAAATTTCAAAACTA
Source organism: Ostrea edulis (assembly GCF_947568905.1). NCBI lineage: Eukaryota > Metazoa > Mollusca > Bivalvia > Ostreida > Ostreidae > Ostrea > Ostrea edulis. Next base: position 100,156,098 of record NC_079165.1, on the reverse strand, counting down.
ACGGAGGAGATGTGTGGACAACAAAGCCCTTCAAAAAGTCACTAAAAGAGAGATAACTCCTGACCGGAAGTGACGTCAAGCACGAAATTTTGCAAGCAAAGTCTCGTCACCAAAAGACATCTTTCCTGAAAATTTCGTGAAAATCGATCGAGAAATGGCTGAGAAAAACGCGTGTACTACCAAGGAAAATAATAATAATAATAATGAAGAAGAAGAACGCGAACAATAATAGTAAGGTCTTCCGCAGGAGACGGAAGACCTTAACTAGACACGATCTCGTTGCGAGTAACGAGTAGGTCTTCCGTCCGATTTGTTGATGCACTCGGAGTTAAATAATAAAAAAAAAAGACAAATGAGTCCCAATTTAGTTTCCGACTTTAAGACACTTTAGATATAATCAATTTTTCATATCATAAGCTTCTGAAGCAAAGTTGCGGTGAAATTCGTTTGAAATTCGACTCTCCAGGCGAGCCATAAGGCCCGCGGGCCTATTTCTTGATGTCATTTGTTAGCCCTCTATAAACTCAACAACTTTAGTTCTAAATGTCTTTACAAAATATTTACCTGTAAAAAGTTATTGAGATCGACCGATATCGACAAAAAATCGACTCTACAGGCGAGCCATTAGGACCATAGGCCTATTTCTTGATATCAATCGATAGATCTCGAGAAACTGAACAACTTTTGTTCAATATGTCCTTACAAAATATTTACCAGTTACAAGTTTTTGAAATCGACTGATATCGACAAAAATCGACTCTACAGGCGAGCCATGAGGCCCACAGACCCATTTTTGGATATTGATCGATAGGTTATGACACATTGAACAACTTTTGTTCAATAATGCTTTTCAAAAAATATGTCGTTTTCAAGATATGAGGCGTCAAATATTTACGATTTTGGCCCTTAAAATCTCTAATTACGTAACATATGACCTACTTTTTGATTTGATAAGATCAAGCTCGTTGAGATGAACATTTCCGCTTCTACAACTTACTATAAAATATTAATAGTTTCTGAGATATTCTCAAAAACATTTGGACCCTTCTGAACCCCTAATTTAAAGGGCCAGCCCGTTTTGCTTGATATCGTAAGAAAGGCCTTGTCATTTTAAACATTTTTTGCTCAACAAGTATTTAGAAATTCTTGACCGTTCTCGAGTTATCTCTACAAGAAATATTTAGGGGCCAAACTGTAGCTCCCTAACGGGGCCACATAGGGAAAAAACGAAATGTACATATTGTTTAGATTATCATTCTGAACAACTTTTGTTCAATAATGCTTTTCAAAATATTTGTCGTTTTCAAGATATGAGGCGTCAATTATTTATGATTTTGGCCCTTAAAATCCCTTATTACGTAACATATGACCTACTTTTTGATTTGATAAGAACAAGCTCGTTTAGATGAACATTTCTGCTTCAATGACTTATTATAAAATATTAATAGTTTCTGAGATATTCTGATAAACCTTTGGACCCTTCTGGGCCCCTAATCTAAAGGGTCAGCCCCTTTTGCTTGATATCGTAAGAAAGGTCATGACATTTCAAACATTTTTTGTTCAACAAGTATTTAGAAATTCTTTACCGTTCTCGAGTTATTTCTAGAAGTAATTTTTAGGGGCCAAACTGTAGCTCCCTAACGGGGCCACATAGGGTAAAAACGAAATATGCATATTGTTCAGATCATCATTCTGAACAACTTTTGTTCTTTATTGCTTTTCAAAATATTTGTCGTTTTCGAGATACAAGGGGTAAAAAATTTATGGTTTTGGCCCTTAAAATCCCTTATTACGTAACATATGACCTGAATTTTTATATGAATAGATTTGGATTGTTGAGATGAACATTTTTTGTTCTTTGACTTATACCAAAATATTAACGATTTTTGAGATATTTGATCTAGACTTTGAGCCCTTCTAGATCCCTAATTGAAGGGGCTAGCCCCTAAATCTTGATATTTTCGAAAAGATCTCGTAAATGTGCACAACTTTTGTTCTACATGTCTTAACAAAATATTTGCAAGAAAAAAGATATTGGAGATCAAAGGTGAAAAATCGCCGAAATCGGCGAAAAATTTTGGCATCCATTTTTTCAGGTCCAGGCGAGCGTTTAGGCAAATCGCCTCCGGTAAAATCGAATCCCCCACAAATCTTCTAAAATGTTTACTCTATCTTGTGTAGAAATTTCAAAACTAACGGAGGAGATGTGTGGACAACAAAGCCCTTCAAAAAGTCACTAAAAGAGAGATAACTCCTGACCGGAAGTGACGTCAAGCACGAAATTTTGCAAGCAAAGTCTCGTCACCAAAAGACATCTTTCCTGAAAATTTCGTGAAAATCGATCGAGAAATGGCTGAGAAAAACGCGTGTACTACCAAGGAAAATAATAATAATAATAATGAAGAAGAAGAACGCGAACAATAATAGTAAGGTCTTCCGCAGGAGACGGAAGACCTTAACTAGACACGATCTCGTTGCGAGTAACGAGTAGGTCTTCCGTCCGATTTGTTGATGCACTCGGAGTTAAATAATAAAAAAAAAAGACAAATGAGTCCCAATTTAGTTTCCGACTTTAAGACACTTTAGATATAATCAATTTTTCATATCATAAGCTTCTGAAGCAAAGTTGCGGTGAAATTCGTTTGAAATTCGACTCTCCAGGCGAGCCATAAGGCCCGCGGGCCTATTTCTTGATGTCATTTGTTAGCCCTCTATAAACTCAACAACTTTAGTTCTAAATGTCTTTACAAAATATTTACCTGTAAAAAGTTATTGAGATCGACCGATATCGACAAAAAATCGACTCTACAGGCGAGCCATTAGGACCATAGGCCTATTTCTTGATATCAATCGATAGATCTCGAGAAACTGAACAACTTTTGTTCAATATGTCCTTACAAAATATTTACGAATTACAAGTTTTTGAAATCGACTGATATCGACAAAAATCGACTCTACAGGCGAGCCATGAGGCCCACAGACCCATTTTTGGATATTGATCGATAGGTTATGACACATTGAACAACTTTTGTTCAATAATGCTTTTCAAAAAATATGTCGTTTTCAAGATATGAGGCGTCAAATATTTACGATTTTGGCCCTTAAAATCTCTAATTACGTAACATATGACCTACTTTTTGATTTGATAAGATCAAGCTCGTTGAGATGAACATTTCCGCTTCTACAACTTATTATAAAATATTAATAGTTTCTGAGATATTCTCAAAAACATTTGGACCCTTCTGAACCCCTAATTTAAAGGGCCAGCCCGTTTTGCTTGATATCGTAAGAAAGGCCTTGTCATTTTAAACATTTGTTGCTCAACAAGTATTTAGAAATTCTTGACCGTTCTCGAGTTATCTCTACAAGAAATATTTAGGGGCCAAACTGTAGCTCCCTAACGGGGCCACATAGGGAAAAAACGAAATGTACATATTGTTTAGATTATCATTCTGAACAACTTTTGTTCAATAATGCTTTTCAAAATATTTGTCGTTTTCAAGATATGAGGCGTCAATTATTTTTGATTTTTGGCCCTTAAAATCCCTTATTACGTAACATATGACCTCCTTTTTGATTTGATAAGAACAAGCTGGTTTAGATGAACATTTCCGCTTCAATGACTTATTACAAAATATTAATAGTTTCTGAGATATTCTCATAAACCTTTGGACCCTTCTGGGCCCCTAATTTAAAGGATCAGCCCCTTTTGCTTGATATCGTAAGAAAGGTCATGACATTTCAAACATTTTTTGTTCAACAAGTATTTAGAAATTCTTTACCGTTCTCGAGTTATTTCTAGAAGTAATTTTTAGGGGCCAAACTGTAGCTCCCTAACGGGGCCACATAGGGTAAAAACGAAATATGCATATTGTTCAGATCATCATTCTGAACAACTTTTGTTCTTTATTGCTTTTCAAAATATTTGTCGTTTTCGAGATACAAGGGGTAAAATATTTATGGTTTTGGCCCTTAAAATCCCTTATTACGTAACATATGACCTAAATTTTTATATGAATAGATTTGAATTGTTGAGATGAACATTTTTTGTTCTTTGACTTATACCAAAATATTAACGATTTTTGAGATATTTGATCTAGACTTTGAGCCCTTCTAGATCCCTAATTTAAGGGGCTAGCCCCTCAATCTTGATATTTTCGAAAAGATCTTGTAAATGTTCACAACTTTTGTTCTACATGTCTTAACAAAATATTTGCAAGAAAAAAGATATTGGAGATCAAAGGTCAAAAATCGCCGAAATCGGCGAAAAATTTTGGCATCCATTTTTTCAGGTCCAGGCGAGCGTTTAGGCAAATCGCCTCCGGTAAAATCGAATCCCCCACAAATCTTCTAAAATGTTTACTCTATCTTGTGTAGAAATTTCAAGACTCTAGCTTCAAAACTAACGGAGGAGATGTGTGGACAACAAGGCCCTTCAAAAAGTCACTAAAAGAAAGATAACTCCTGACCGGAAGTGACGTCAAGCACGAAATTTTGCAAGCAAAGTCTCGTTACCAAAAGACATCTTTCCTGAAAATTTCGTGAAAATCGATCGAGAAATGGCTGAGAAAAACGCGTGTACTACCAAGGAAAATAATAATAATAATAATGAAGAAGAAGAACGCGAACAATAATAGTAAGGTCTTCCGCAGGAGACGGAAGACCTTAATAATTAATAACTAGATTCGATCTCGTTGCGAGCAACGAGTGGGTCTTCCGTCCAAATTTAGATGTGATTAGATAAGAATTTGACTGACATTTTCGTTCATAAATAATGATACAAATATATTGTCTAGACGTACAATTTAGCTTTGGTAATGTTTTACAAATATTGATCATTTAAATGTTATAAATTAAAGACTCTCTCTACCTCTCGACAGCTAATTAAAGGGGTCAGCTTTTTTTTTCGAGAAAAAAGTTAATAATGTTATTTACTGCGATACAGATTCGACTGATCAGGCGAGTCATGCCGCCCGGAGGCCTATTTTTTTTTTTATATCATTCTAGATATATCTTGCAAAACTGAACAAATTTTGTTCTACATGTCCTATGGAAATTTTCTTAAGAAAAAAGTTATTGATTGCGACATTTATCAAACTGTTAAGGCGAGTCATAAGGCCCGTGGGCCTTTTTCTTGATATCGTTTGAAAGATCTTGCAAACCTGAACAACTTTTGGTCTACATGTTTTATCAAAAGTTTCTCCAGAAAAAAGCTATTGATTATGACACTAATCAAACTCTTCAGGCGAGCCATGAGGCCCGTTCGCCTTTTTCATGATGTTGTTTGAAACATCTTGCAAAACTGAACAACTTTTGCTCTAGATGTCTCATTAAAAGTTTCTTGACTAAAATGTTATAGATTACAACAATAACCCAACTGTTCAGGTGAGCCATGAGACCCGCAGGCCTTATTCTTAACATCGTTAGTAACGCTTGCAAATCTGAACAACTTTTGTTCTACATGTCTTATCAAAAGTTTCTCGAGAAAAAAGTTATTAATGTTATTAATTGTGATACAAATTCGACTGTTCAGGCGAGCCATGACGCCCGCAGGACTATTTTTTGATATCATTAGATAGATCTTGCAAAACTGAACAACTTTTATTCTACATGTTTCATCAAAGTTTCGTGAGGAAAAAGTTAATCATTGTAACAGAAATTCAATGGTTCAGGCGAGCCATGAGGCCCATTTCTTGATACGGCACGAAAGATCTCAATAAACTGTACAACTTTTGTTATATATGTCTAAAAAAAAATATTTACGAGTATAACGTTATGCGACATTTATCACTGTTAAGGCGAGTCATAAGGCCCGTGGGCCTTTTTCTTGATATCGTTTGAAAGATCTTGCAAAACTGAACAACTCTTGTTCTACATGTCTTATCAAAAGATTCTCGAGAAAAAAGTTAGTAATTGTGACACTGATCAAACTGTTCAGGCGAGCCATGAGGCCCGTTGGCCTTTTTCATGATGTTGTTCGAAAGATCTTGCAAAACTGAACAACTTTTGTTCAAGATGTCTTATTAAAAGTTTCTTGACAAAAATGTTATAGATTACAACAATAACCCAACTGTTCAGGTGAGCCATGAGACCCGCAGGCCTATTTCTTAACATCGTTAGTTAACCCTTGCGAAACTGAACAACTTTTGTTCTACATGTCTTGTCAAAAGTTTCTCGAGAAAAAAGTTATTAATGTTATTAATTGTGATACAAATTCGACTGTTCAGGCGAGCCATGACGCCCTGAGGCCTAGTTTTTGATATCATTAGATAGATCTTGCAAACCTGAACAACTTTTATTCTACATATCTTATCAAAAGTTTCGTGAGGAAAAAGTTAATCATTGTAACAGAAATTCAATGATTCAGGCGAGCCATGAGGCCTATGGGCCCATTTCTTGATATGACACGAAAGATCTCAATAAACTGTACAACTTTTGTTATATATGTCTAAGCAAAATATTTACGAGTAAATAGTTATGATTTAAAACGTGGAGAAAAATGAGACACTTTTTTAAACTCCATTTTCGACCCCTACCGAGCTTCCATACTAGGCACTTCCGGAAATTTTTAAAACCCAGGTGCACAACTACAACATGTCGTCTAACATCACTGAAAATTTCAGCACTCTAGCTTTCATCGTTTTTGAGTTTTTGTCTGGACAAAATGGTCATCTGAAAATCGATAAAAGGGGGATAACTTCCAACCGGAAGTGATTTTTCAAAAATTGAAACGGCGGTACAAACTTCAAATGGCAACGCATCAATCCTGAAAATTTGAAGCAAATTGATCCAGCCATCTCCGAGAAATCTTCTGCACAAAAATCGGTAAGGAGAAAAAAAAAGAATAATAATAATAAGAAAAGTGAAAAAATCAACAATAGAATAATAGAAGACGGAAGACCCTAATAATAACTAGACACGATCTCGTTGCGAGCAACGAGTAGGTCTTCCGTCCAATTTGTTGATGCACTCGGAGTTAAAAAAAAAAAAGAAAGACAAATGAGTCCCAATTTAGTTTCCGACTTTAAGACACTTTAGATATAATCAATTTTTCATATCATAAGCTTCTGAAGCAAAGTTGCGGTGAAAATCGTTTGAAATTCGACTCTCCAGGCGAGCCATAAGGCCCGCGGGCCTATTTCTTGATGTCATTTGTTAGCCCTCTATAGACTCAACAACTTTAGTTCTATATGTCTTTACAAAATATTTACCTGTAAAAAGTTATTGAGATCGACCGATATCGACAAAAAATCGACTCTACAGGCGAGCCATTAGGACCATAGGCCTATTTCTTGATATCAATCGATAGATCTCGATAAACTGAACAACTTTTGTTCAATATGTCCTTACAAAATATTTACCAGTTACAAGTTTTTGAAATCGACTGATATCGACAAAAATCGACTCTACAGGCGAGCCATGAGGCCCACAGACCCATTTTTGGATATTGATCGATAGGTTATGACACATTGAACAACTTTTGTTCAATAATGCTTTTCAAAAAATATGTCGTTTTCAAGATATGAGGCGTCAAATATTTACGATTTTGGCCCTTAAAATCTCTAATTACGTAACATATGACCTACTTTTTGATTTGATAAGATCAAGCTCGTTGAGATGAACATTTCCGCTTCTACAACTTATTATAAAATATTAATAGTTTCTGAGATATTCTCAAAAACATTTGGACCCTTCTGAACCCCTAATTTAAAGGGCCAGCCCGTTTTGCTTGATATCGTAAGAAAGGCCTTGTCATTTTAAACATTTTTTGCTCAACAAGTATTTAGAAATTCTTGACCGTTCTCGAGTTATCTCTACAAGAAATATTTAGGGGCCAAACTGTAGCTCCCTAACGGGGCCACATAGGGAAAAAACGAAATGTACATATTGTTTAGATTATCATTCTGAACAACTTTTGTTCAATAATGCTTTTCAAAATATTTGTCGTTTTCAAGATATGAGGCGTCAATTATTTATGATTTTGGCCCTTAAAATCCCTTATTACGTAACATATGACCTACTTTTTGATTTGATAAGAACAAGCTCGTTTAGATGAACATTTCTGCTTCAATGACTTATTATAAAATATTAATAGTTTCTGAGATATTCTGATAAACCTTTGGACCCTTCTGGGCCCCTAATCTAAAGGGTCAGCCCCTTTTGCTTGATATCGTAAGAAAGGTCATGACATTTCAAACATTTTTTGTTCAACAAGTATTTAGAAATTCTTTACCGTTCTCGAGTTATTTCTAGAAGTAATTTTTAGGGGCCAAACTGTAGCTCCCTAACGGGGCCACATAGGGTAAAAACGAAATATGCATATTGTTCAGATCATCATTCTGAACAACTTTTGTTCTTTATTGCTTTTCAAAATATTTGTCGTTTTCGAGATACAAGGGGTAAAAAATTTATGGTTTTGGCCCTTAAAATCCCTTATTACGTAACATATGACCTAAATTTTTATATGAATAGATTTGGATTGTTGAGATGAACATTTTTTGTTCTTTGACTTATACCAAAATATTAACGATTTTTGAGATATTTGATCTAGACTTTGAGCCCTTCTAGATCCCTAATTTAAGGGGCTAGCCCCTCAATCTTGATATTTTCGAAAAGATCTCGTAAATGTGCACAACTTTTGTTCTACGTGTCTTAACAAAATATTTGCAAGAAAAAAGATATTGGAGATCAAAGGTGAAAAATCGCCGAAATCTGCGAAAAATTTTGGCATCCATTTTTTCAGGTCCAGGCGAGCGTTTAGGCAAATCGCCTCCGGTAAAATCGAATCCCCCACAAATCTTCTAAAATGTTTACTCTATCTTGTGTAGAAATTTCAAGACTCTAGCTTCAAAACTAACGGAGGAGATGTGTGGACAACAAGGCCCTTCAAAAAGTCACTAAAAGAGAGATAACTCCTGACCGGAAGTGACGTCAAGCACGAAATTTTGCAAGCAAAGTCTCGTCACCAAAAGACATCTTTCCTGAAAATTTCGTGAAAATCGATCGAGAAATGGCTGAGAAAAACGCGTGTACTACCAAGGAAAATAATAATAATAATAATGAAGAAGAAGAACGCGAACAATAATAGTAAGGTCTTCCGCAGGAGACGGAAGACCTTAATAATGAAGAAGAAGAACGCGAACAATAATAGTAAGGTCTTCCGCAGGAGACGGAAGACCTTAATAATAATAAGAAAAGTGAAAAATCAACAATAGAATAATAGAAGGGTCTTCCGCTGAAGACGGAAGACCCTAATAATAATAATAAGAAACAGAGTAAAAACAATATGTTCCCAAACTTTGTTTGGGGAACATAATAACAGCAGATTCTACTTTTCCAAGCGGATTTTCATATGGAGTGGGCCAATTTTAAGTCTCCATTGTAAACTGAGTAAAATATGTTAGTACATGTTTAGGTGTAAAATGTTTTGTAAATAAAAGTATGGAGACTTGACTCACTCTATGAAAAAATCTTACTTCTTTTGTATAACTTTTGTTGTATTATCAAGAAAATTCCTATGTCCATGTCGGATGACTTTAGATAGCTTGAAATTCGAAAATCCTTCATGGGATGGATAGCCGAGGTGGTATAGTGACAGTCTCATTGAATTTTTTGGACAGGCCCAGATTGCATATCTGTGGTTCGAATACCAATTTTCCCTAACTATTTGTTTTCCTTATGAATTACTAGACTTCCCATAATTATTTGTGTTTGGCATTTTGTGCTACGTTTTACTCATATATAGCATGCAGTCTTAATGACAATCACAAGTAATTGATTCAAACATGCTGCTGGTGATAAATGTAAACAAGTATGGGGTCTCCTGTGAAATATGGATGATGTTTATGTAAACGACAACTTAAAGGAAAGTTAGAGAAAACAATTTCAACAATGCTTGAGAAGTTACTTGAAGAGATCATGACAAAACCTAAATATGCAACCAGTGGAGTGCAAAAACAAAAACAAATCAAATGTCTGTTTCTGTACCATTTGTATTGGCTGGGAACTGTAAAAACGGCCTTAGAATTGTACCAAAAGAGGCGAAAACTGATGCTATTATCATATTTGGTATATAGTAGTACCACTTGATTGTAAATGCTGTTCAAGGGTCAAAGGTCAAGTTGAGAGAAAGTGGTGTGTTTTTGTCTCCGAAGAAAAGTGTTGTATTCTGAAAATTATATAGGATGCGGTATTTGTTATCTAGAGTGGATTTACATCAATATTTCACGTTTCCCAGTACCGTTTTTCTAGATTTTGAGGAGAAACAATTTCTAATTTTTGAATTGTGCTATACCTGTGAGTAGTTTTCACGCATCAGTCAGTGAACAATGGCCAACACTTCGATGTCCGAAACGTCTGAAATAGTGCACGAGAGTTTAACAATAGAACAGTACAAGTCAAAATGTACCTATTGAGAGGGATAACAGCCAGGATTTGAACACTATATTGGAAATGTTAAAGAGGATGGACAAGAAACTAAACAAAATAGATTCATTAGAATCAAGACTCGCCAAAATCGAGGGTATGATGAATCGCATGAAAATTGTGGAGAACCAGTTGAAAAAAGTGCGAGTCTTCAGTATCTGCTCTTGAGAGAGATTTAAAAGAAGTGAAAAAGAATCAAAGTGAAATGGAAACATGTCTGGATGGACTCAGCAATTTATTTGATGGTGCGTCAAAAGAAGTGAAAATAATAAGCACTGAGATAAAGAAAGATGTGAAAGGTATGGAAAGAGATATGAAAGATATGAAAGTCAGTATTTCAGCCAGCAGTAGTGGCATATATGAAGATATGAAGGAGGAGCTTGTGAACACTTGTGATGACCTAAGGGAGGAAGTTATCGATTTTAAATGTAGATACATGAGGGATAATCTCCTTTTTTCTGGAGGAAGAAAACGAAGACTGTGAGGAGACCGTGAGGGAATTCATAAAGACAAATACGCATGTCACAAAGGAAATTGACTTTGAACGAGTACACCGCATCGGGAAATTCTCGACCAAGCCTAACTCGCGTCCAAGAATCATCGTGGCGAAGTTTTCCCGCTTCAAAGACCGAGAACTGGTGAGGAGACAAGCTCCTATAACCCTGGATGGTACGGGATACTACATCCAGGAGCAGTTTCCAGCCGAGATGGAACAACGGCGAAAATCCCTGTTTCCTGTTATGCGCGATGCCCGACGACAGCATAAGGAAGTGAAGCTTGTCCGTGATCGACTGTATATCGACGGCGTTGAGTACATACCCGCAGAAGATCGTGACGATTAAACCGTACATCAGAACACCAGATCACCGCATGAGCGACAAAACCGTAAACGTCCGAGAGTTGGATCTAGTTAGGACAGACTTGAGGGCCAAAGGCAAAATGACTGTGACTGTGATTTTAACATTTTAAGTTCCTGGCATGGAATATAAACGGAGGGCTAGAGAAAAAATTGAACGATCCATCATTTTTGAATTTTATATGTACATATGATTTGATATTTTTGTCAGAGTGTTGGATAGAAAACAATTTTGAATATGATATACCAGGTTTTAATTGTAGATTTGTACCCAGAAAATTATGTAGATCGAAACAAGGAGGTGGAATGGCTTTATGCATTAGGAATGAATTACAGAAATATTTAGAAATAGTAGAGGTTTATTTTGATACAAGTGTCTGGCTTAAGTTAGATAGTACAGCGCACGCCATGAATGAAGATTTATGTATTTGTTGTACATATATTCCTCCTGATAAATCATCTTTCTTTAAACAATATAATTGTGATATTTTCTACGAATTAGAAAATCAAATTGCAGAATTTTCTGAGAAAGGAAAATAATTATTGTTGGAGATTTGAATAGTAGATTTTCAACTTTGAATGATTACATAGAATGTGATAAAATACACGATAGGCTCTCTGAATATTTATCACCGCTTTGTGATGACCAAGAGGATGATATATTAGTTAACCGTATTTGTCCTGATAAATCAGTAAATACTTATGGGTTAAAGTTAATGCCGGTTTATCATATATAGATAAACCGTGTTATTTCATGCATATAGTAGTCTTATGGGTTATGAAAACAACGACAACTCTTATAAGTAATTCCACATCACCCCCCCCCCCCTTCTTTTTATTACGAACGACAGATATTATTAGTAGTCCCCCCTTCTTATTACTTTCGGAGCATGCGCGTCATTTACTTCCTTTTCTGTCTCAGCATCCAACTTGGGTACAGGCAAAAAATATCGAAAAATACAATCGTGCAACATCGACGTTCTTTAAAAGAAATAAGTTATCAAGTTCAACAGAAAAGATGCTGAGGGCAAAATCTCAACGGGCATCGAAATCAAGAAGCCCATACGCTACACAACCGGCGTCCCGTGTGTCTTCAAAAAGTGTATTGGCCCGGGGGCGAACAAGCCATGAGGTCGGACAAGCGTCCACAGCGGGACAGTCTACAAGGGTTACTCAGCCTCCATATACCGCTTCATCATCGTCGGTGCGGACAACACAAATAGATGGGGAATCTCTTCAACAGTCGCTCGGTATCAACATTCCCTCTGTACCAGTGAATGCGAGTCCTGTTGCTAATATCGTGCCCGTCGCGGAGATGGCATCATCATCGGGGGCATCAATAAATCAAGGTACGGATGCTAATTTCGATATATGTACTCCTAGTCCATTTAACAGTGTGGCTTCTCCATTAGGAGCTCATGTCTCCCTGAACCTCAGAGAGAAAATTTGGAACAATGAATATGTGCATTTAAGTAAATTATTCCTGTAAGACCCCTGTTCAGAGAATCAAAACCAAATTGTTTTCGAAGGGGGTGTTTTCCTACTCAAACCAAAGAATAAGGAAAGAAAGTTAGCAAATTTTTCTCAATGGCTGGATGCATTTTTTATCTATGCATCAATTTACCTACAAAAACACCCATTACAAGCCATTCCTCTTATGAGATACATCTCTACAATTAAAAGGGGGGCGTCCAGCAATAATTTAGGTTGGTTGGACTACGATGTGCAATTTCGTTTAAAGAAATCTGTTGACGCCTCCCTAAGTTGGGGATCAATTGATGCTGAGCTTTGGATGTTTTACATGCAGTCAGCACACTTTAACAAAACCCAGCAAATCACTCCAACCAACCATAAGTTTAATCTAAAATGTTATTATTTCAATTATGAGGGTTCTTGTCAGAAACAATATTGTAAATATCTCCATCAGTGCATTAAATGTAATGCACCCCACCCATCAATCAACTGTCATAAATTTAGTCAGTCTTCTCAAGCTCCCCGGAATCCCCAGGCTCGTTCAAATCCAAATAACTATGGTACCAATTTTTTCAGGAACCAGCAACTGCAAAATTCTGGACAACAAAATACCAGGTAGTTTGTGGTATAAGTTATGGGACATTGATATTCTCCTATCAAAACTCAAAACTTGGATTTATTATTTTAAAATTATCCTTTCAAGCACATTGCATCAACTCTATCTAATGGTTTCAAGAATGGGTTTTCCTTACAGTATTCAGGTTTAAGAAAAAAAGTAGAAGTTAAGAACATGATTTCAGCTCAAGAACATGCTTTCGAACTCCAGCAAAAAATATCCAAAGAAGTTGACCTAGGTAGAGTTTTAGGCCCCTTCCCGTATCCCCCCATTTCAAATTTGAGATGTAATCCTATCGGTATTCTCCCTAAAAAACAAGATGGGTGGCGAATGATTTCTAATTTGTCATATCCAATTGGTGATAGTATTAATGATCATATTTTAGAAAGCAAATCGGGCACTGTAGACTGTAGGCCTAGTTCAGCGATTTTCTATGGGTCAAGGGAGTATTCATTATTTATGTAGAGATTTTTCGCCATTTTCTTTTATTTTCTGATATCAGAAAATGTATTTTGTGATATCAAGAAATCAGTTTGAATTCCTGATATCAGAAAATCATTTTTTGATATCAGAAAATCGATTTTTTGATATCAGAAAATGATTTTTTGATATCAGGAATTCGAATTTTTGATATCAGAAAATGTTTATATTTTTGATATCAAGAATTCGAATTTCTGATATCAAAAATTATATTTTTTGATATCAGAAAATATGATGTATTTTTTGATATCAGAAAATGATTTTTTGATATCAAATATTCGAATTTTTGATATCAGAAAATCATTTTTTGATATCAAATAATATAACTTTTGATATCAGAAAATGATTTTTTGATATCAGAAAATACTTCAAAAATATTAAAACGGCGCCTCATAGGCTCTACCCTCGGGGAGAACATTTTGTGGGCGTATTTATGGTGCACTAGCAGGAGGGAAAAAACTTTTTCACTTCATTAGGATTTCAAATGAGATTAGAAAGGATTTAGAAATGTGGATAGAATTTTTGTAATGGGTTGACAACTTTTCCATCTTTGTCTTGGCAGGATGATGACACACTTGAATTTTATACAGATAGTTCTGGTTCTAAGGGATGTGGAGTTATTTTCGGAAATGAATGGTGTTCATTGGCCTGGCCTTCACATTGGTCTGATCACATTCAAGATCAAAGAGATAACATTTTTGGAATTAGTTCCGATAGTCTTAGGGATCCATATTTGGGCAGAACAACTCAAATCAAAGAAATTACTGCTGCATATTGACAACTTAGCATTAGTTCACGTCATCAACAAAAAATCGTCAAAAAGTAAAAACGTTATGGTTTTGCTTCGAGCTTTAGTCTTGCATACACTTCGTTTTAATATTCAGGTCAGAGCAACTCATGTGGCAGGAAAATACAACGATATAGCAGATGCTATTTCTCGTTTTCAGTGGGCAAGATTTCGACAGTTGGCCCCATCAGCAGAGAAGTTTCCTTCCCCAATTCCTACTCAATTTTGGGAAATCATTCAGCTACTATAGATCAGCTATTAGAAGCGAGCATATCTGAAAATTCAAGTAAAGTTTATAAACAAGGTATTCAGGCATTCATCAATTTTAGGATACATGCTTCTCTTGATGATTTGTGGCCACCCCCTTTAGTTCATGTTGTAAATTTTATAGCCTTTATGAAAGAATCAGGTCTGGCACATTCAACAGCAAAGTGTTATATGAGTGGTTTAAGTTACGTGATCAACTTACATGGTTGGGAAAATCCAACTGAATGCTTTATGGTTCGAAAATTGATGGTTGGTTTTAAGAGAACTCGGGAAGTTGTGGATTATAGGCAACCCATTACATTATCTTTGCTTTCACAAATAATCAAAATCATTCCTTTGTTGACGTACTCTTCGTATGAATCCCAATTATTTCAGTCAGCATTCCTTCTTGCATTTTTCGCTTTATTGAGGGTGAGTGAAGTAGTGTCATTGGAAAGAAATCATATTCAAATATTTGAAGACCAAATCTGTGTTTTAATTCAGTGTTCCAAAACTGACCAGTTTGGGAAGGGTAATTCCGTTAGAATAATGAAAAATCTAGATTCTTTGGTGTTGTTTGAAATGTTACAACAATTTACTGATCTCCGTCGAAGCATTCAAGGGAAGCAGTTGTTTGCACATTACAATGCTAAGCCCTTAACTCAATATCAATTTTCATGGATGCTACATAAATCACTCAAATTTCTAGATATACCTAGCAATTCCTACAAATCTCATTCGTTTCGTATTGGTGGGGCAACTTATTTGTACCTCAAGGATGTTTCAGAACTACAGATTAAACAAATGGGTAGGTGGAATTCGTCTGCCTTTAAATCCTATATTAGACCATAAATTCAATTTCACATAAACATTTTCAGACTGTGTGGATCATTGGTTCATCAATTGTTCA
Source organism: Ostrea edulis (assembly GCF_947568905.1). Taxonomy (NCBI): domain Eukaryota; kingdom Metazoa; phylum Mollusca; class Bivalvia; order Ostreida; family Ostreidae; genus Ostrea; species Ostrea edulis. The sequence goes on along the minus strand of NC_079165.1, from coordinate 100,140,305 downwards.
CTGGGCACAGCAATATGCAGAAAACACCAATCAGTTAGACCTTGGTTTGAAGCAGTTTGCTATCATATGGAAAGGTAAAAGGGGGATGGTTTGGGAGAATTTGTCTTCAGTTGTTGCAAGAATGTCGAAATCTCATATCCCTCCATCTATTTTGATTCTACATTGTGGAGGTAATAACATAGGCGATCCTCAAAATACCCTTAAAGGCATCCAAAAATTCATGAAACGTACGTTAGCACAATTAGGTCAAGATCTGCCAAATACACTAATTGTATGGTCCCATATTTTACCTCGCGGCAATTGGAGAAAGTCATTGTCAAATTTTGAAGGTGAAAAAGCAAAAAAGAGAATTAATAGTGCAATTGCAACTTTTGTTCTAAACCAACTTCATGGTGCCTCCATTAAATACCCTGATATTCAGGTATCTTACAAGAGGCTATTTAGAATAGATAGGGTACACTTGTCAGATCTAGGAAATAGTGTTCTCATCAACACTTGGAAAAATGCTATCGTGCAATTCGTCACTACATCTACTCGAACTTACCCTTGAATTAATTTTTACATATACTGGCGAGTCATGGTCAGTTTTCAGAAATTATCATCTATCTATCTTAAATTTATATACATCGTGCCATTTATTTTGGTATATCTGTCACACGTACATTATGACATTCATGTGCATATTAAATCTGGGTATCAATTGGTGCACGTGTAAATAAAACCTATGACATTTATCTATCTATTTGGCTGACATTGTGTACATGGTACATCCAAGCTAAAAATTATATATCTAGTGAATGCAAAATTGCCGCCTTTAAGTATTGGCGGATGGTTCCCATGACTGAGTCCTGGGATCCATTTGACATAATTTTGATTAAAATATTGTCTCCGGTGTGTACTGTCTTTTCCAGGCTCATCGGATAAAGATAATATTTTATTTCATAATTGTGTATTTTACATCTGATATATGCTGCCATATTGTATGTTCGGCGCATTATATGTATCTATATACATGTTGCATATCTTATCTGATGCACATGTATCATATTTGTCCACAGCTCTGTCAGAATCTGTTATATTGCAATTTTGATTAAACGGCCATGACAATATCGCCAAACAAATACAATTTTATTTTTATCACAAATAATTCGGTCGGAAATATGTATCAAACTTTGTCTGTTGTCTGTCTACCCTGTAATTTGCTAATTATTTAGAACTTAGGTCCTGAAATAATTGTGTATTGAAACCGGTTTGAGAATTTTGAATGGTAGGCATATTGGTAAATTGGCCAATGACTTTACATATTGTGGTGTTAACGGTTGCAGTGTTATTGATTACGTTTTATCTACAGTTGACATCTTTCAGTATTTTCACAAATCTATTGTTGGAAGTTTCAATACTTACTCAGATCACGCACCAGTACATATTGAAATGAAACTAACTGTAAATGTGTCTGATGATAGAAAAGACAAAACTGTATTATAACAATGATCATTCTCATTACCGTTAGAATGAGGAATTTACTGAAGATAGTAAATTATTTTTAGAACAGAATGTACATTTACTTCAAAAATTGTGTAAAGTCTTTTGTTGAAAACTTAGCTACTTTGATGTCTGATTTTCACAAGGTACCTATTTTTTACGATAATGATAAATATAAGAAACAAAGAAGTGTTGAACCAAAACAAAGTCAACCTTGGTTTGATCGTGAATGTAGCGTCTTTATGCTATTTATCGTAAAGCGCTGTTTGATTTCAACAAAGACAAATCTGTTGATAATCACTGTTTTTTAACTTCAAGCAAAAGAAAATATAATATTCATGAACAGAGATGTAAAAGAAAATATTTGTATGAAGAGGGCAATATGCTAGAAAGTATTAGGAAGGCAAATCCAAAATTGTATTTCTCAAAATTCGCAAAAAGGAAAACAAACAAAGTAAATGTTTCACTTGAGGATTTACATGAGCATTTTAAATCTTTGGCTTCTGATGTAAACCTCACCCATGAAGATAGTTTAAATAATGAAGATGATGTTATTTTTGAAGAATTAGAAGAGGAAATTAGTTTAGAAGAAATTGAGGATGCTATCAAAAGTTTAAAGACGGGTAAAAGTCACGGAAAGGATTGTATTATAAATGAGTATTTTATTGTGTTTAAAGACATTCTGTTACCGTTTTACATACCATATCTAATGCAATGTTTTCCACCGGATATTTTCATAACATATCATGCACATCGCTTATTATTCCTATATACAAAAAGGGAAGTACTACTGACCCAGCGAATTACAGAGGGATTAGTTTGGTGAGCTGTTTAACTAAACTATTTACTTCAATTTTGAATAAACAACTTATGGTTTGGGTGGAACATAATGATGTCATCTCTGACGCACAATTCGGTTTTAGACCTTCTTTAGGAACTGTTGATGCCATTTTTGCCTTGCAAACTGTAATTGATAAATATCTTTCTAAGAAAAAGAGACTCTACTGCTGTTTTATAGATTTTAAACGGGCGTTTAATTCGGTAGACAGAGCTAAATTGTGGAACAAAATTTCTATGCTAGGTATTAGAGGCAAACCTCTTAAGATTCTTCGATCATTGTACAATAATATTAAGTCATGTGTTCTATTAAAGGGAAATTTATCAGATTTCTTTGTAAATAATATTGGCGTTTTACAAGGGGAGACAATTTCTCCCATACTTTTTTCTTTGTACGTAAACGACTGTGAGAATGAATTTTTGCTTAAGGGCAATGCTCCTATCGAGCTACAAGAATTATCTTTATTTCTATCAATATATGCAGATGATATGGTTATATTAGCTGAATCGGCCTCTGGCTTGCAACTTATGCTGAATTCATTCGAAATTTACACTAAAAAAATGGTTCTTAACGGTTAATGTTGAAAAAACAAAAGTATTGGTTTTAAGAAACGGAGGTATTTTACGATCAGACGATAAATGTCTCTATGACAATGAACAAATTGAAGTAGTAAATAAATTTTGTTATCTTGGATTATTGTTGAATTTCAATGGAAAATTTTATGTCGCACAAAAACAGTTATCATTACAATGTAAGAAAGCTTTATTTTCACTAAAAAGAAAATGTTCTAATATGAACTTGAATTTCACAACACTAATATTCTTATTTGATACATATGTAGGAAGCATTGCAAATTATGGATGTGAAGTGTGGGGTGCTCATTCAGCTCCTGATATCGAAAAAGTTCACATGAATTTTTGTAAAGCATACTGGGTGTGAAAAGTTCTACTCCTAATGTAATGATTTATTGTGAATTGGGTAGATTACCATTGCAATGTGTGAGAAAATTACGAATTTTAAAATATTGGTTAAAGCTTTTATCAACAAAAAATTGTATCTTGAAATCATGTTATGACTATATGTATGATGAAATGAGTAGTAAACAAAACTGTAAAAATTGGGTAGTAAATGTTAAAAGTATTTTGTCAAATGTTGGATTGATGAACCTATGGTTAAATCAATGTACTTTGAAGCCACAATACATGTTTGCAGTTGCTAAGCAACGTATTTTTGATAATTGTAAACAAACAATACTTTCTGAAATCAACTCTTCTTCAAAATGTAGAATTTATAAACATTTGATTGACCATTTTACTTTGCAATCCTACCTAACCAAAAGAATTCCTATGCAGTATAAAAAGTTTATATGTAAGTTAAGATTATCGTCTCACTGGTTAGTTATTGAAACCGGTAGATACAAAAAGTGTTCCTTTAGAAAGACGTTTGTGTCCTTTATGTACCGTAGATGTAGAAGATGAGTTTCATTTTTTCTTTAGGTGTACCTATTACAGTCATTTAAGAATCAAATTTTTGAAAAAGTATTATTATATCAGACCCTCTGTCTTTAAATTAATTCAACTTTTATCGACACAGAATGTAAAGGAATTATGTAACTTGGGTAAATTTATTAAGAGTTCCTCTGGAATTAGAAATACCAATGTATAAGCACAACTTCTATTCTTTCTTGACCTTTATATTATTTTAGATTTATTACATTGTATACTATGTCTATAAGCTGTATTTGCTTTTGACTAATAAACAACAACAACAACAACATTTGTTGGGGGAAAAACTGAATCCAAATCAAAGCATTAATACTGCACCATACAGAAAACGCTATTCCACATTTGATTTACACCACGAACCATCGGAGGTTTCTCATTCACATCAGTTAATATATCAATGGGAATGCTTATTGTTGGATGTTGCGAACATATATGCAGTGTCATTTGGTAGCCTAGGTACTCCAGGCATCAGTGTAATTATGTGAGTGTTAAAAACCGCTTCATGTCTGATATACATGCTGCTGCCTGTGAAACAAATTCTGATGATGATTTTGATTAAAGATTCTTCTTTGAAGTATGATCTATGTATTTGTTTTTAATTCTAAATATTTTGTACAGCTTTTTAGTACGGTACTGTATCTATTGTAAATACGGGTACCATCAATGCGGATTTTAAACTCCCGATTCGCGACCGGTGCCCAATCTTGAATAGATTGATTGTTCGGCAAGTTCACCTTTTTTCTTTCATCAAACTGTTACTATGGTTAAAACATAAATAACCATATTCCCAATAGTTTCAACACAGTATAGCTCAGTGTTTGGATAATATGATGTTAGCCGTTATTTTACAGTATGCTGCCAAAAACTCCCACCTTCACAACTGAAAGTTGGAATATGTCTGAAATCTTCGACTGTTTTCTCCCAGCTAATTCTAACGATTTACTTTTCTATTTCATTTTTTGTTGCACGCTGTAATTTTATATTATTCTTTTGACACTTGTCTGTAATTATGCATTCTCCGTTTAAAGACACCACTGATATATAAGACTAAAAAGTAATGATTTTAACTATAGGGAAGCACTCTTCCACTTCGTAAACAATATCGCTAGGACACAAAGCTATTGGGCTGAACTAAATTTAACTAGTGCTGTGATAAATACTTATGGAATATGCGGATTTTATTATTTTGGATTTCACTTAAAATCTTGTTTACTTTATTTTTGTACAATGCAGGTAAACATACAAACCTGAATAAGGAATTCGACAATTTGTTGATACTTTTTATAGTAACATTGGTTATCGTGATTCATAGAAATATCGAGAGCCGTAGAAAAATTGAAATATATTTGTGCTTTAACAAAGCTAATTCATTATTATGATTTGCCATATAAATGATTTAAATGTCTACAATGTTTGCTTCTTTAAAATTTTGTTAAATTGAGTATGTTGCTAAAATCATTTACTTTGGGGGGGGGGCGGGGGGGGGCAAATGAATTCTTTTTTATTCATGTCTGTTTTGCAATTATTAACACCGTTTTATGAACACTACTTAACAAACAAAAGATGGCGCCTGCACGCTTCCGGACGCTCTGCGAGGTTCTTGGATCAGCAGCTACTTTGGAGAAACAGAATTTACAGACTCCATTATGTACTTATCCGAGTACGATATTACTGCAGACGACACTTCAAGCGGTACACCCTCAAATTTGACATGTGATTTCACTTCAGGGAGCTACTATGTTTTAAGGTAAAGTGTGTGCCAGTGGGGGTGGGGCATATATTTAAATATTGTTTATCATTATATATATTTTTCTGCTTTATATTAAATATTTCTTCACTTAGGGTAGTTATGTTCATTTAGGAGTTCAATGAGAGGACAATCTAAATTTATTTACACATTGAACTGGAATTGGTTTTGTTAAATAGAGTTGCAATTCCGACCCATGGTAAATATACCTATACATACAATACTTCGATGAATTATTGGAAAAAAAACCCCACTAATCATACTTTGTAAAAACGTTAACCTTTGTCTTGTATGTATTTTGTATTGCTTATGGGATTTATGAGATTGATCACTGTTCGTTATATTATATTTACCTTTCTTGTAATAACACCAAATTTTCAGTAACAGTGTTTTCGTACCAAACATACCCTAATCCATCAGAAAACAACATACCCCTTACAGAAAATAATCAACATTTGGTATTTGGTTCCAGAAGACAATGTTTACACATTTCAGAATATATACAGGGTGTCCCAGAATATCTGACACCATTTCCAAACGATATATATCATTGCACAATAATTGACCAAAAGTTGTAAACTGTAGCTCAAATAAAAGGTGGATTCATAAAAAAACAAACCATGTTCTGCTGAAAACTTCGGGGAAATATGCGCTTTCTTGTGCATTATCATGTCTCAAAATTGTATCAAATTTATCAAACTGAATTTCATGCATGATGAGTTTGTCAAGGGAACATGGCTCTTCTGTTATAAAACTGTACTACGAAACACAGTACCCATTGACTGTGATAAGAATGATGACAAAACAATACACTGAGGGGAAACAACTCAGCAAGCAACATATTTTTCGAATAGTCAGAAGATTTGAGAAATCGGGATCCGTACAAGACAACAGATATTTCAACAGAACGAGGATCAACACGATACGGGAGGTGAGACGAATGATAGAAGAAACTCCTCAAAGATAGTGTCAAATAATGTGAGCGACAGATTTACATGCAGTAGATCAAGCGTGCATTGAATCTCAAGATTTGATCTCGATTTACAACCATATACTTTGATTTAAAGTGTTGAAAAGTCATACGTTTTGTTGATTTAGGAAAGTTTTACGATTTCAAATTTGATAAAAATTCTTTAGAATTTTTTATTCCACATTTGATTTACCCCACTTCTGGCGTATGTTGTGGCACAGTATGTTTGAAGTTTCTCCTTCACAGCTATTAATATTTTCGTAGGGAGCAGATATAGGGGCTTGGTAGAACATTAACTCGATCCTGCATTGTATCTTTCTTTGAAAGGGTTTTAGTGTAGTTTAGGAATCCAGTATAGGTACGGTAATTCATATTCATCCATCCCATTGACTGGGATATTAATTAAATGTGTCTAAAACTGAAGCACGATTTTGAAGAATTTCATCTTTTGAAAGGGCAGTAATTGGAGTATAAGTACGATTACCGAATGTGGAATCAATGCCAAGTACGTTCAAAATACAGTTATAATAATGAGCCGACTTTGTTACAAGCTTTGTCAGCTGGAATCAAAACATATTCCTCATGTAACCTATCTAATTCTTTAATCACTTGTGGTTCACTAAACACAGAAGAAGAGATGGTACATACTTTTGTACTGATACAGAATTTTAATATTCCTCTTATACTTTTAATCCATTCTGACAAGGTGCCAAGTTCTTCACATTAGCCCATTGTCTGGCATGATCTTCGACAGAATTCATAACAAAGATGAAGTTCTATCGCCAATTGAAAGATCGAGGTTCTCTGAATTTAGGAGCTTTTAAAATAAGTGATTTCAGGTCCTCATTTTCAACTATATCCACACCACCAGTAATGACGTATCCAGCTGGACTATAGTTGAAAGAAAACGAAAAACAAGAACACGTAGGTGGATTAAGTATAAGGTGGTCTATATCTAGGCACTGCAAAGTTTGTAATTAAAAAGTTTGGATGCAATAGTAGAAGTATATTTGTAGAAAATACAGGATGTACACTTGAACTTGAAATATGCTGGGATACAAGACTCAACTTTTTTATGACGAAGAATGTTGCTGATGTTGACGGCATCTATACCTTTGTTAGTAAATTTGAGTTTAAGGAACTGGCGACATGATTCGGAAGGAATATCATCTATGATCCGCGGTAGTTTAAAGAGCCTGTGATGGACGACATCCATAATCATAGAGTTCAGTCTGTATTTTGGTGTTGAAAAATCAATGTATGGACTAGCTTTGTCTTGTTCAAATAACGTATACAAAACTCTCAATGGAACAGAGTAAAGTTTTGTGCGAATATGATGTGGACCTAATTGTCTGTTGACGTAAGGTAAAATTGAATCAAGTGTGACATCATGCATATTTGATCTTTTATATGAACGATGTCCATGACGTTTACGTCTTTGTGTATTTGGAAAAAGTCCTAACACGTACACGTCATCTCCTTGAGGACTGCTCAAATTCCCCACATTGTATACATTATCATTGCATCCATATGGAAATCCATATGGAAATCCAGTGCATTGAGTCCTGATCCAGTGATCTTCTCGTTGACTATGAAAAAGGGTTGGATTGTTTGTATGATGGTAAGTTTTTTCTAGAATCATGATCTTCATGGATAAGGTGGATGGTCAGGGTAATTAAAATAAGTGTAAAGAAGTTGGTTACCACCATTATTTATTTGAAATCTGTGCCCCGATATTGCAAACCCACTTCACAGTTTAGACGTGTCGGTGAACTGGCAAAAGGCTCAAGTAACTCCAACTTAGGAGATAGTTTATCTGGGAGCTCACTTCAATGTGACAGAAGGAGCAATATTTCCCTTAGAAGAAAGGTTTCAGAATTTTTCAGAAGAAATTGCCCAGATTCCGAGTGTAACTCGAATATAAGCTCACAAATTTCACAGGCCCCTGGGATTAATGACAGCATGATTAGATTTAATTCCATTGGCCCGCGTACATATGCGACCTGTCCAGTTTTATTTCCTGTATTTATGACAAGCACAAAGAGACAATTTGCTGGTCATAATTCCTATCAATCGGACATTTGTCGTTCATTTAGAATGTTGAACCAACAGAATGAATGCATTCAAAGGAGTTCTTTACCAGGAAGAGCCAGCGGTACTTTGGACAGATGCATCATAAATGAGATGGGGACAAGTGGCATGGAAGTAGAGTGTTTCTGAGCAGAGCCATCACATAAGCTGGCGAGAGATGGAGGCTGTAATATTGAACCTAATACAGTTTTAACCCCAGGTCAGAGGCAAACGTGTCCTCCTCAGATGCGACAATTCAATAGTCGTTTCATACACCAACAAGGAGGACGGCACCTGATGAATGCTGCTCATACACCAACAAGGAGGACGGCACCTGATGAATGCTGCTCATACACCAACAAGGAGGACGGCACCTGGTGAATGCTGCTCATACACCAACAAGGAGGACGGCACCTGGTGAATGCTGCTACGTCTGTTGACTTGGAAGATTTTTAAATGGCAAGGAGTCACAGTATTGTCCTCAGTGCAGTCCACATACCAGGATCTTTCCAGGGGTCGATCAGACATTCGGCTGGATGGAGCCTGAATCAGGATATAGTGAGATGCATTTTTCACGCATTCGATTCCCCGAATTTAGATGTCTTTGCAACTCGAAGGAACAGGAAGCTTCAGGCGTATTACTTTTCATTTCCAATGGAGGGGCCTTTGGAACAGATGCATTGGGTGTAAGTTGGACAGGAATGTATGCATACATATGCATTCTCCCGCCAGTTCTGCTCCACTTAGTTATGACGAAAGTAACTCAGTACAATGCTATTGTCAGCTTCATTTGCTCTGGAACTTCTCATATGCCATCAAAGAAAAATACCAGTAATGTCAAAATTGATAACGTAGAAAAGAGGTCAAGTTGTTCATCCAGACCCAGAAAGCAACATGGATAAGATCAGAAGAGCATCAAGCAAGAGTTTATGAGGCTAGACAGAAACATTTTATATAAAGCACAGAAATAGCACTGAACTATTAAATGTACATAATGCAATTTGTATGTTGTATGATCCTCTTAAATGTACGTTAAATAACTATATCCCATTTCCATTCTCAATGACCGTGTAGTGTGTGACAGAGTGGCGAGAATTCTATCGTCGTCGAAAGCAAGTTTTATGACTTGCCTAGATGGTCGAGCGCGCTGTTTTCACGCTGTTAGGAGGTTTGGTTCCGCAGTCAAGAAACACAAAACTCAAATAATTAAGATTTCACTGTTAGCGCTTTCGGCTTTAATGCCTCTTTAGACAGTTATGAAAAACCCCTGAGACAGTTATTTTTATAACTGTCTGAAGAGGCATTAAAGGGACTGGTTCACGATTTTTGAGAAAAATATTTTTCATTTTGATGTTAAACATTAAAAATATAACTCATTCAATGTTGACGGCTAAAATTTTGACCTTCTAAATGCAAGAATAAAAGGAATATTTTAGCCTTAAATCTGTGTTGTGTAAACAAAGACTCGAGTCTGTTTATGTAAACAAACAAACCAGTGAAATATTAATTTTGTAATATAAAGCATCATAATTTTGCATATTCACAAATTTTAACTTTTAGATGTCACATTTTACCCAACGAATGCTTGAAATGTGAAAGATACATGTATGATAAACTTGGATGGATATCCATTTCTTTTGAAAAATTCGTAAACAATAACATACCACAATCTTTGTTTACAAAACAAATGATAAACTCTCTAAAATGAGCTTCTATGATAATATATAACATTAATTTTCATGTGAAATCTTTTAAACACCTTAGACAGTAGATTTTGATCATTAAAATTGAAAAACAAAATTTTGGGGGAAATAGTGAATCAGTCCCTTTTAAAGCCGAAAGAGCTAACAGAAGTTGCCCAGAGTTAGGATATAAGATATCGAACGAACCATATATTATTAACTTGCTCATAGTATAGATGGTGATCCATATATAATTAAATTATTCATCATTTTGTTGACGAGCACACCACATTTCATTAAAGTTTTCATTAGATGGCCTTTTTGTTGACAATGAAAATGATTTGTTGTTGTTGAAGGACTACTAACAACTACACGAGTCATTCGTTAGGCGATTATTATTGGTACATCTGTTTGGAGCTGACATCTGTAACAGCATATTCCTACTACTATTACAATTCTAGAGGTTAGTTTTTTTTAGTTTTCTGTTACACTTTTGTTTTAAGTCAATAACTGTACATTGTTATTCACCTGACTTTTTCCTATATAAAACTAATGCAATGTAGAACCAACATTTTAACTGTTAAAATAACTCTCATACTCGTGATCTTTTGACCGGTCAACAATTCACTGGACAATAATCTGGCCTATTGTTATTGGCTACGCAATTCACGTGATTCTCAATCTGCTGTTTTGCTTGCGTTAATGGCGAAGTTCAATGACTGAACTGATGATGAAATACAAAATTTATTGGATGAAACGCAGAGCAGAAACATGGAAAATATAATTATCAGTTGGGGTATTGGGTATATTTTCTTTTAAAGTAGTGGACACGGTGATAAATGTACGCAATGACAATGTTCTATTACAAGTCAACAAAACCATGTGCATCTAGTAAAAACAACCTAACAAGAATGAAGGTGTATAGCAAAACAGTTATAGACTGTGTCCTCGGACAACAACACTGTTTTGTTTGACCATCAACGGACCTGTTGCCCATAGCCTACGACATCGGGTCAAAACAGCTTTTGCCTGAGGACACAGTCCATAATTGTACATTGTCAATCCGAGAAAATCGTTGTCGACCGAAGCCGTTGCTACATTCTATCACATTGAAGGGTGTAGTTTTATCATTCAAATGGTAATATTATTTTTCATCAAATGTTTCTCAACCAATCAGAGTCAACTAATTTACATGAGCATATATTCATATCATAAATTTAAAAATTTGGTTCTTTCAATTGCAGATAAGTAGATAAATTGATTTGATAGTAAAACATTTATTTCATGTATCTCAGGGAAACAGTCAACATATTGTCCCTCGGTGTGGAATATCTCCTGAACTATTGCCCCCGGCCGTTAACCTCATGCAATTGGTTCATGACATCCTCCACACCACCTCGGGCAAATAGTTTTGACTGTTATCCGAGGTATATGAAATAACTGTATATTATCACCGCAATCGTCTGAACAGATTCGCTTGCTTCTGCAAACTTTATATTTGTTGAATAAAAATAATGTTTTCTCATTTTAAACGATATAAAGTAAGTGGAGACAGTTTACGCATTGTAAAACAGTTTATAAACAAAGCGTAAGCTTCCCAACTTAACTTTATGTCGTTTAAAATGAGCGGAAATGACTTTTACTCCTTATAACTTGATTTAGAAAAGACATACTTGTAAATTGCAGTTAATAACGCTGGTTCCGGTCTCTTCACTGTATATACAGAGGTCTGCAGTACAGGACAGGATGCGGAACTTTTCCATGTATTTGTGAAGAAAGGTATTTCATACATCGTCTATATGCTTTTCAATAGCTGTCTGAAAATCTTTTTCATGAAAGTTCTCTGACGATACGATATTTAGTTCGTATGACTTGTAGATTTCGAGTCGGAGGCGCTGTCCTATTGTGCTAAACCACTTTTGGGAGTGTTCACCTACACACACGAATCTACGTCATCTACATGTGGTTTGAACTGGGGTGATTCCTTGCTGGACGTCTGCAACAATAACCGAACAAACATGATCTTTGACCACTCTCTTTGCAGCACCTCAGTGGCGTTTTCCGGTAATTAAGAGATTCAACTAAATTCTTTGCATTCTAATTTGATATAGCCATTATGCTGGTGTACTTTTTAAAACATCTCTTAAGGTTGATCGATCCTTTTTACAAAAATCTTAATAAATTTCACTTTGCGCATGATAGAAATATATCTTTCTGAGGAATCTTATTCACTGGATATAATAAAAAATCTGGTAAGCTATTAATACTGAAAAAGTTTATATTTTCCATAGATAATCAATTATTAATGATTAAAGAAATGTTGTCAAGGGCAATGCAAGGTAAAGATAACGAACAGTGATCAATCTCATAACTCCTACAAGCAATACAAATTAGATAGTTGGGCAAACACGGACCTATACTGGAACTTCCTCTACTGGATGTCTATTATACATTGGTTTCCCTAATATCCACAATTAATCTACACATATTTTTGAATTAGCATTTTTTTTTAAACTGTTGATACTTAAATTTTGTCATTTCAACAAGTTGTTATATATTTTTATTATTTTGTATAACGAAAATGTGGATTTCCTGATGTTGATGTATACTTCTGTTTTTATATATTTGACATCTTTAAAAAGGTGGTAACATATACATTTTATTTGGTTATTAATTAAATTAAACTATACTGAGTGGAAATTAATAAATTTTTTCCACTTATTTTTTTTAGAAATGTATATTTTGTTGGAAGTTTATTCACAGAGCACAATAGAAAATATGGTGAAGTATTTGATACTGAATAAGTTTATATTTTCTAAAAATAATCAATTATCTACATGTATATTTAAAAAAGGGCGATGACTCTTATGTTGGTATTTTCTCTATTGCAGTTTTATTACACAATGATTTCCATGCTATCCATAATCAATTTTTATATACTTATAAAGTAGCAATGTGTTTGAACTGTTAAAATTAAAATTCCATCACTTTAACTTATAAGTTTTTATGCATTTTCATTATGTTGTGTAACCAAAATATGCGATTTTCTTATGTTGACACAAACCCTTGCTTACGTGTATGCATGTCTGACATCTTTATAAAAGGTGGCAACATATATATATATATATATATTGATTTCTGATTACATTAAACTATAGCAAGTGAAAATTGATACAGTTTTCAACTTTGAACCATAATAGTGCGAGTATGGAGTTACTTTAAAGAAGTAGTTGCACCGGTAATTGTTTTGCAAATTAAAGCAAAAGAACTGACAGACAAGACAGAACACTATGTTTATCACATAATATTACCAATAAACATTAAACAAGTTATGTTTGTTTAGTACTTTGTACACAAATACTTTTCAAAGCAAAATTATTCATACACAAAGTGTTTCAGAAACCACACAACCATTTCTGCTTATGAAAAATAACTAAAAAGCCTAATTTGGACATATTTTGTACCAATTGTCAGAAAACCACTATAATAAAATTAAGTTAAATTAGCATGCAGTTAATTATGACTTCATGTATAGCATCAATGAAAAGCTGCAAAATTTTAATTTTCAACATGTAAAAATGTTTTGAAAGTTGTTTTCTCGATGAAATATCACTCAGCTAGAATTTATGATACCAACAAAAAGCTTAGTGTTTATCAGATGTTGCTACATGACTTAGTGTTTATTAGATGCCGTGACGTGATTCAGTGTTTATTAGATGCCGTGACGTGATTTAGTGTTTATTAGATGCCGTGACGTGATTCAGTGTTTATTAGATGCCGTGACGTGATTCAGTGTTTATTAGATGCCGTGACGTGATTCAGTGTTTATTAGATGCCGTGACGTGATTTAGTGTTTATTAGATGCCGTGACGTGATTCAGTGTTTATTAGATGCCGTGACGTGATTCAGTGTTTATTAGATGCCGTGACGTGATTCAGTGTTTATTAGATGCCGTGACGTGATTCAGTGTTTATTAGATGCCGTGACGTGATTCAGTGTTTATTAGATGCCGTGACGTGATTCAGTGTTTATTAGATGCCGTGACGTGATTCAGTGTTTATTAGATGCCGTGACGTGATTCAGTGTTTATTAGATGCCGTGACGTGATTCAGTGTTTATTAGATGTCGTGACGTGATTTAGTGTTTATTAGATGCCGTGACGTGATTCAGTGTTTATTAGATGCCGTGACGTGATTCAGTGTTTATTAGATGTCGTGACGTGATTTGGTGTTTATTAGATGCCGTGACGTGATTCAGTGTTTATTAGATGTCGTGACGTGATTTAGTGTTTATTAGCTGTCGTGACGTGATCTAGTGTTTATTAGATGTCGTGACGTGATTTAGTGTTTATCAGATGTCACGACATGACTTAGTGTTTATCAGATGTTGTGACATGACTTAGTGTTTATCAGATGTCGTGACATGACTTAGTGTTTATCAGATGTCGTGACATGACTTAGTGTTTATCAGATGTCGTGACATGACTTAGTGTTTATCAGATGTCATGCCATGACTTAGTGTTTATAAGATGTTGTGACATGATTTAGTATTTATCCGATGTCATGACATGACTTAGTATTTATCAGATGTCATGACATGATTTAGTGTTTATCCGATGTCATGACATGACTTAGTGTTTATCCGATGTCATGACATGACATAGTGTTTATCAGATGTCATGAAATGACTTAGTGTTTATCCGATGTCAAGACATGACTTAGTGTTTATCAGGTGTCGTGACATTAATTAGCTCTTAGGAGATCCTACATATATATTTCACGAATTCAAAAGTCAACAAATCTGTATTTGAGATATTGAGTTTGACTACTTTCTGGAAACCCGTCGTATTCATTGCCCATCAGTTCATAAAGTTTCTAGTAACTCAGCAGTTATAATTTGATACTTGTCATTTAACTTTTAAATGCAGATGGTGGACACTTGGGTTGTGTGGCTACTCTCAGCAACGGAAGTACTTACTATCAGAGTGTCATCAATTTCGACCAAACCCTCAACACGAACCCACGGACCTACAGATTCACCTGTTTTGTAGGTGGATCAATGCTTAATTTCAAATTTTTATTCATCACTGTTAAAGAACTTTCAACCCATGTCAACTATAATATTCCTGCTATAACAGACGACAAACGAATTGCAGGTAATTGATTTTGATGGAGAGAATGTTACAGTCTCAGAAAAGGGAGAGAACTGCGTGCAAGGACAAACTTCTACTACCAAGCCATCCGCCCCGGGGAGTCTGCTCTACCTTGTTCCTAACAGTAAGAACCATAACTGACACACACATCCATTGTGTACATTGCTATGGTTATTGAATAATCCGTAATTCGACAATATTTTTGTATACAGTGTATACGTCAGCTAGGAATAACCTCCTGTGTGAACTGTAGCCGTCGTAATGTACTATTTTCATTTTCAAAATATAATTGTACATATCCCCCACTTTTCATCTATATCTAATTTCTCTGGTGTAGCATTCCTCCTTAACTTATGTTGAACGTCGTAGTTGAACCTACGAGTTGTGAAACGAGCGACTTAACCATTGCGGCCGGTTAAATTGCAATATGCAGATATTCATTTCTGGAATAGAAGAGAACCCATCAAAATATCAATGTATATTAAACTATTGATTTACATGTGCAATATGCAGAAACTTTTAATTTACTGGGAAGTTTTAAGTAAGAAATGTTGTTACATATGTATGTGTATTTATACAGTGATTTCAAACTTTATAACCTTACACCTTATTGCAATATATTTCTTTTACTAAGTAACATGATTGTATTTTTCAGCAACCTGTTGTAAGTATATCACTATGGTCATTTTTATACTTTAAATGTGCAGCTTTTCAACATAAGGGGAATAAATATGGAATAAATGATCAAGATATAAACAAATAAATAACAAGAAAACATGACTAAATGACTAAGTACTAAAATGTTTACTTAAAATATTAAGATACGAGTAGACTAAAAAATAAAAGAATTATGATTTTTATACACTTGTATACAATAATGATTTGACCTTAACTCGCAGATATAGAAACTCCAACTTCTGCAAGTGTCGAGTCCGACAACACAGCGGCTATAGTAGCTGGCGTCGTAGTCTCTCTATTGGTTATAGCAGCCATAATCGGCGCTGTACTGGGTTATAGATGTTACAAGAAAAAACAAGAAGACAAAGTTTTCAAAAGTAAGGAAGAATCATGCTATTTCAGTAGCACTAACACATGTGGATGATGGCATGTAATTCAATTGATGTATGTATCAACTGTCATTTGTAGAAAGAAACATTGGTCCTCTTGTTTCTGTTGGAATGGCCGGTAGTCTGAAGACGATGCCAGGACCTTTGACTTCAGAAAACAAGTCGAACAATAGCATCAACAGCAATAACAACAACAACAACGAAAACAAGTCTAAAAATAGCGACAAACCACACTCACTATCAGAATTACCGCTGAATATTGCCAGTGAATTGCAGGATGTGGAGGCTGAGAACCAAGAACCTGGGGTACCAACTACTAATAACGCAGAGCCCACAAAAACGACAAATATATCGAATGGCACAATAACCGTAATCGATCTTAGCAGAAGCGATGATGATATCACCGTTACTTCAAGCCAACCAAACGGAATCATTGCGAAACATAAAGTAGTTAATGACGTAATAATGGAAGAAGTGAACGAAACTGTTAGAACCGAAGATGTTAAACCCGAGAAAAAGGTTACCTTTCCGGATGAGGTTTCATCGGATAAGGCTGCACCGCCAGAGGGATTAGGAAAACGAGAAAACACAATGCTTCCATTGAGCGAGACTAAACCAACATCTAGTGACACCCCATTCAGTAAAATCAAAGCAACATCTGATGACGTCAAAGCAACATCTGATGTTGTCAAACCATCATCTGGTAACACCAATCCAGACTTGTCAAATTTTGGGAAGGACAAAACTGGTATGAACTCGAGAAAGTCCGATGAAATTAAGTCAGACGATATTGACAGATCTCATGATACTCTGTTTGGCAAGAATGGCGTCCTTGTTGAGGAACCTCCTGATCAAGCCAACATGTTGGGTCCTCGCGACCACACTCTAACTGAAATCATTATATAGAATTTCGATTTTATTATTAACACTAGAGAATATAAACTCATTCTATTGACATTACATAGTATCTAAAACTAAATTCTTGACATTTCACTCTTGTGGTCTATGTACATGAAATGTATTTATGACTTATCACAATTCTAAAAAAAAAACCAAAGTAAATAAATTTGTTGTGTTCGTATTTGTTATGTTAAAATGCATATAATTTGAGCAAAAGGGTGTCTGACGTTTATGGAATGAAAATGTCAATAGAAAGAGAAATTCATTCTTACTTACAACATGAGATGCTTACTCCTCCTGTGCACCTGATCCCACCTCTGGTATATCCAGGGGACGTGTTTGCTCAACTCTTAATTTTGAACTCCTTGTAGAAGTTATGAGCTTAATCACTGTTCGTTATTTCCGAATTTTCATTCTCTTTATAGGCGTCAATGCCTTCATAAAAAGTGAACCAACAGAGAGGTATAATATACAGCTCAGTGTAGACCGGTCCATGGACAAAGAACAGCTTTCGAAACATTCAGAGGGAGACAAAACTATTGTGACATTTCAAAATCCAGGGAATGCAACACAGAAACCGAAAGAATCTTTAACCATATATAAAGATATACCTCGAAGAGAGGCATTGAGCAATCTGATGTCCATCGCGTCCTCTAATCCTTATGCTCGTGTATTGGTGCGACCTGCAGAAAAATCCGATTCATAGTCGTCCATTGCTTTTCTGACAGTTGGAAACTAAATATCCATTGGTCTTAAACCTTCGTATTGCCGACCATTAATATAACAGTTGTACTAGACTTCTTTTTCATTGATTCAAACATATAATTTGGCGAATTTATCAATATTGTAAACTGATTTCGTTTCTATGAACAGTGTGGAGGATCCTAAAGGATTGCATTATTATTATTATATACATCACCCAACATGAACATCGTCCGTTTCCAATGCCTAAGAAAACTAGAAAGGTGATTTAGATAAATAGTTTAGTCTGGCCATCTGATGCTTTTATCAAGGACACGGAACTGAAATATGTTGATACACAACAAAGAATATTTTACACTATACTTATTGGTGACATTTCGTTTTATTTGTTTGCTTTATGTCCTTTCAAACTTTTGGTTCTGATATTGAGACGCCCTCAGTTGTGAGACCTGTGCTTAGCGCACAGGACCGTAGCAGGTTTTTTTTTATAGTGCCAACGCCTGCCGCGACCCCCGTTTTTAAGATCATATGCAAAATAGTCGTAATTCTCACTTCTAAATGCCGAGAGTTTGGCAAAGAAGCCATTTCTATCTATGATTATATTTTATGTCTAAGGGATCATGACACTAACTAGTGGAGTTCGAATTCATGACCTTCCGGTTACGAAGGGAACGATCTATCTATTGAGCTACCACGATCTGCGATTTGGTGACCTTGTATACCATACTAATGGTATAAGTTCGGAGCGCTGAACATATTTCATGCCACAAAACCTTGCTATATTCGATTGATTGATTGAATGTTTTACGTCCCATTGAGAATTTTTCACTCATATTGAGAAGTCACCAGCTGTAGGTGAGACCTGTACTTAGCGCTCAGGGCCGTCGCAGTGAGGATTCTTTAACATGCCAACGCCTGCCGCAACACGGGACTGTTTTAAGGTCATATGCAAAAGACCCGTGATTCTCACTTCTAAATGCCGAACGTAACTTGGCGGCGGAGTGATCACTACCTATGTTAACGTCTTCGATTTAACGCGGCCATGGCACGAGCGGGGTTCGAACTCAAGACCCTGGTTAGGAAGCGAACTCCCTACCACTGAGCTACCGCAACCGATCCTGGTTATTTGAAATTTTATAAAACACAATACTTTTGTAGATATAACTTTCCATATTCATGTAGCAATATTCCGTTAACACCTGTATATGGTGTTTATATGTCTCTTAACTGATCGGATATGTAAGAGCTTATTCTGAATATGATCAGTTTTTAAATTGAGACATGCTACTGACAAGCAAGTTGATGTTACAGAGGTTTCAATATTCTCGTTTAAAGTCAGCATTGCGCAAATTCTATTTTCGTTAAACGATCTAGTTTGCCAATACCTGTCATTCAGTCAAATGTTGTCTGACGTGTTTCACACCAATTGTTGGGTCGTTCTTTACACACTGAATTAAACTACGGATTACTCCGTTTACCCGAACAAGATATAGGGCTCACGGCGGGTGTGGCCGGTCAACAGGGGTGCTTACTCATCCTAGGCACCTGATTTCAATTTTGCTATGTCCAGGTGTCTGTGTTTGCCCAACTTTTAATTTTGTATTCCTTAGATAGGAGTTGTGAGATTGATCACTGTTCGTTATCTTTTACACCTTTTGATACACAAGTATTGCTTCTGCTATTTTATCAAGAGCCAAGATCAACTACATGTATGTACTTAAAGGATGAAATATTTTGAATAATCCACAAAACTTTGGAATTCTCTGTCACAAACATTGGGAAGCATTACTACCTGTAACCAGTTTGGATCATTAGCAGTTGGTAAGGAGATTGTTGTTTTTGTTGATCATTCATGTCTTTGACCAAGAGTTTAGTGCTATGGCATGTACCTTGCGATGGTATTAGATATATGTATATTATATTGTGATATTCCACCTGTACCGTTTTATATGCTGTGTTCTTTATATTTAGGATCCCGTGGGGATCCGAGTTAGAATAGGTCCTCAGTATCCCATGCTTGTCGTAAGAGGCGACTAAATTGGGCGGTCCTTCGGATTAGACCGTAAAAACCGAGCAGGTATGGTACTATAAATATCCCTCCCTGCTCAAAGGCCATAAGAGCCGATCATAAGTCTAAATTTTGCAGCCCTTCCCCGGCAATGGTGACGTCTCCATATGAGTGAAATAATCTCGAGAGGGACGTTAAACAATATTCAATCAATCTTTATATATAGGTATGTAATGTATCGTAGCCGGAAAACAGCGCGCGGGATCAATTGTTTTTATTGTTACAAAATAAAGATTATATCTCTATCTAAACCTAGCAATTCGACTTTAGAAACCTGGCAATTTACATGTAAAGTTTTAAACCTGGCAATTTAAAGATATTCTATTATTATTTTAAACAATTCGATGTTACAAACCTAGCGCGCGTGTTTCTAAACTTTTTATCTTAAGGAAAAAATTCTAACTTAAGCTTCTGTGTTACTAAATTAAATGTGTTCTCAAGTAGTTAAAAATTCTACCTTAAGGTAGTACTCTACATCGTCATAATGGCCGACTTCCTTTAAAAACATGGATGAAAAAATCGATATCAGCAATATTTGACTTTTCCTTTTCCATTTTTGCCGAGTAGCTCAGTAGGTTAGAATACCGACTGCTGAACTGTAGGTCGCAGGTTCGAATCCAGCAGGCGTTTTAATTTTTTTTTTAAATTACCTTCTACTAAAACTATTTTTTGACAAAATAAAGTAAATTTGAAAATTTTCAACTTCAAAATATTGTTGTACATATCGTCCACTTTTCATCTACATCAAATTTCTCTGGTGTAGCATACCTCCTTAAGCTTCTGTGTTACTAAATTAAATATGTTCTCAAGTAGTTAAAAATCCGATGATGACAGAGGAGGTTTGTCTTCATTTCTCTCAAAATATCCTGGAATAGAATGAGTAAGGCCATTTTTATTTAGATGAACGTAATCAGCTTAAGAAAAATATCTTTGAATAGCCCATAGGCTGTCGTGAGGTTACGATGTTAACCTAATAAGTTTAGTAAAAAGGATATTATCATGAGTTGAGTTTACGATGAAATCTTGAAATTAAAGATTTTAGTAAAACCCATGCATGGCAATTTGAGGTCACAAACCTGGAATTTACAGACCAGCAATTCAATTAATTGATTGCGTAATGTTTAACGTTCCTCTCGGGAATTTTTCACTCATATGGAGACGTCACCATTACCGTTGAAGAGCTACAAAATTTAGGCCTATACTTGACACTTACAGCCTTTGGGCAGGGAGGGATCTTTATCGTGCCACACCTGCTGTGATGCGGGGCCTCGGTTTTTTTGCGGACCGCCCCATTTAGTCGCCTCTTACAATAAGCAATGGGTACTGATGACTTATTCTAACCCGGAGTCCCACGAGACAACTGCAATTAGAAGATATAAACTTGTCAGTTAATGTTTCCATCAAAGACGTCTTTTGTTTCACACCACGAGACCGCGATCACATTAAAACGAGATCTAATTGTATCTTTAAGAAATGATGATCGTGTTTTCGTGTATGTTGCAGGATAACCTCCTTGGTCTCGAAATATAACAGCCGAGGCATACACGAAAACAAGAACTTTATTTCTATTCTACCACGGCTCAGAAATATACAGCTGATCGTTTTTCTATGTAGCTACGTGTTAGGTTCATTGTAACGTCATGACAGTTTCCGAAACAGCCTACATTTGTTTTTGTTTTGCTGATGAAAAACGTGAAATGGTAAGGGTATTTTAAATCTATTTTGAAAAAAAAAATATTTCAAGTATTTAGTTTGATGCAAGGTGAAGATAACGAACAGCGATCAATCTCATATCTCATATAAGCAATACAAAGTAGATAGTTGGGCAAACACGGACCCCTGGACACACCAGAGGTGGGATCAGGTGCCTAGGAGGACTAAGCATCCCCTGTTGACCGGTCACACCCGCCGTGAGCCCTATATCCTGATCAGGTAAACGGAGTTATCCACAGTCAAAATCAGTGTGCCAAGAACGGCTTAACAATCGGTATGAAACACGTCAGACAGCATTTGATCCAACTGATGTAAACGGATTATATCAATTGCTTTGAATATAGTTCCAAGAAAAACTTGTCTGTGCATCGCCATGTTTACATGTGTATCGCTTTCAGAATGCAGACGATTGGTTTATACGGAAGGACACGTGTTCTTCAGTCATTTATGAATTTGTTTTACAACATTTATTGATTGATTTTTATGATTATAAAAATAAATTATATTAGTCATCGACTTTATTGTTGCATTAAGAAACCCGAAGTGCAAGCGAGATGTGTGTAAATTTTCTCATAATCAGTTAATGGTATAAAGGTATATCGTAGAATAACGACCGTAGTATTCCTTTGATCTTTGCAATACCCGTGGTAGAATAATAGATCATGACACGGGGATATTTTTTATTTAATAAAAAGTGTTAATGTGTAATCGGTTGTGATAGAAAAAAGATAAACATTAAAACACGATACGTCAGGTATTGCACATGTGCCTGAGGTTTAAAGATAGTGTATCTTCGTTGGATTATGAGGATTGTGGAAAATTATAAAATTGATATCAAATGACCATGACTCATCGTTGTGGTTAATATTATACGTTGGAATATTGTATGGTTTTTGAAACATTGGGCATGGCCACGATTACATGATTGAATCAATGCTTTATATAGATCATGACCTGGTGATTCCTTACGGCTTTTTGGTATTTTTTGATATATATTGATCTAATTAATGCACATCCCCCATTTTCTTTTTACAAAACCGTCGGAAAACTTCTAGTCTAAATATTGTCTCGAAGAGTCTGGTACTCTCTATACATAATACCATAAGCCAGTTCTGCTGATTTCGGAACAAAATTTTAGAATGCTTGATCACCAGAAACTACTTATAAATTTGAAAAAGATAATGTTGTAACGTCATCAAGTAGTGAGAAATAGTCCAGCAGACCCAGGGATCAAATGAATTTTGCATGATAAAGATATAAATGAAAAAATAATTACTACGAAGACTTCACAAAGAATCGCTTTCGTATAAGAGGTTTGGCATTCATGGAATAATTCTAAATAATAATCTCGAACATGCAATCCTTTACGAGTGTTTGCACTGTGTGTAAGGTGTAGGGATGTCGGAATGGCATGAAATCATTAAACAGTGCTGAAGTTTTATTTTTGTGATATAATCAATAGACCGTGTCCTAATTCATGTTAGAGGTTATCTTTCCCAGATACACAGACAATGTACTGCCTACTCGTGACACTTTTCGTCGTTATTTTTGCAGTGTACAAACTCTTCGAACACCAGAGAGGTAAAACAATGATAGAAAACACTAACAATCGTCACGTCTTGATCACGGGCTGTGATTCTGGATTTGGAAATGAGTTAGCACGACTCCTGGATAAACGGGGCGTTCCTGTGTTCGCGGCCTGCCTCAAAGAGAAAGGTGCAGCGGAACTGAAGAAACATACATCGTCCCGACTTCGTGTTCTACAGCTAGACGTCACCGATCAAAACAGCATTCATGATAGTGTGGAATTTGTCAAACGTCATTTGCCAAAATGTTCAGGTAATCCGACTATCTTGTACTATCTTGTGGCAAGTAAGGAGTCCGATCTATGAGCATTATGGTAACTTTTGACATGAACATGAAAACCTTACATCTGTCATTACACAAACAATCTCCATACAGAGATATGCCCCGGTAATATGATTCACTTGTACAGAGATATGCCCCGGTAATATGATTCACTTGTACAGAGATATGCCCCGGTAATATGATTCACTTGTACAGAGATATGCCCCTGTAATATGATTCACTTGTGTTTGTGCACTTTTAGATTTTTTGTTTTTTTTACAATGAAGGTTTATGGGGGCTCGTCAACAATGCTGGTCTCCAGATTTTAGAAGCACCTCTGGAGTTTCATTCGAGTGAAGCAATACAGAAATGTATATCTGTCAACTTGTTGGGCTCCATAGATGTAACAAAGTCCTTTTTGCCTCTCCTGAGGAAAACCAGAGGAAGGCTTGTATTCGTATCCAGTGACAGTGCAATAATAGAGTGGCCATGCCGGGCACCCTACGTCATTAGTAAAGTCGGGTTAGAAGCTATCGCCGAATGTTTAAGGTAATAGATACATGTGCAGTTACGAATTTCTGTAATACTCGCGTATGTGAACACGTATGAGAAAAATGTTAACTTCAGTTTGGTAAAATTTGGATATAAATGGACATCCCTTTTAATTTTTTAGTAGCAAAATGTGTAAATGAATTGGACAGCTTGTGATTTTTGGTTATCGGATTAGTAGTTAAACGAATTCTAATACCAAACTTGGTTTGCCGCAATGAAACTATATGCTAAGGACAGGGATTAGCAGTAGCAACATATCGTTTTGATATTAACAATGTGATATTTTTCATTCGTTAGTCATCAACTTCAATTGTCAGTGGTTACAAATTTGTTTGTTGTAGAATTATTAATTTTAAATGAGATATTACTTGTAAACATGTATCGCAGAACGTAACTATGGGTGTACTGACAGCAAATAATTTTAAAGATACATATGCCCTAACTTTTATGTAAAGTTTTAATAAAGATATCAGTACTACGGTATTCTATGAATGAAAGGCGAAAATAACGAATAGTGGTCAAACTCATAACTCCTATAAGCAATACAAAATAGAGGGTTGGGCAAACATGGAGCCTTGGTTATACAAGAGATGGGATCAGGTGCCTAGGAGGAGTAAGCATCCCCTGTCGACCGGTCACAACTGCCGTGAGCCCCATATCTTGATCAGATAAATGGAGTTATCTGCAGGCAAAATTAGTGCGCCAAGAATGGCCTAATAATCGGTATGAAACACGTCAGACGTTAGACAACATAGGTTGTATTGGCAAACTAGATCGGTATAACGACCATAGAATTTGCGAAATGCTAACTTTAAACGAGACTGTTGAAACCCCTACACCATCAACTTGTTGTTTAGAATCTGACCAGACGCAGAACAAGATCTAAAGAACATATAAAGAACACCTTTATTTGATGCATTAAAACCAACGGTCCATTTCTGTTGAAATTGGTCATTCAGAGTTTGTTTAAGAACATTAATCAACCATTTTTCATTTTCTACATTATGTTATATCCAAATACTTCATAGCACCCTTTAAAACAAAGATACATTGCTGGATCCAGTAAGTGCTCTACCAAGCTTCTATCTTTTCTCCTCACGAAAATATTAAGAGTGTGAAGGAGAAACTTCAATCTTACTGTGCGACTACATGCATATGCCAGAAGTTGTGTTAATCAAATGTGGATTCTAAAAAATTCTAAAGAACTTTTAGTAAACTTGAAATCGCAAAACTTTTCCCAAATTAATAACATCAAAACCTAGGACTTTTCAACACTTTACACGACCATTTGTCACGATAAAGTAAAGACTAGACTTTTTGACATCATAGCCAGTTGCTTCTTCAACAAAAATGGAAAACGGAAATATTCATATTTAGTGGTCAATCATCCAAAAAATTACTTTGATAAACACCACACTGATTCTACGCACAAGTACTCTGACGTTGAAATTATAAAATAAAAATATGCTAGAGTTCCTCATTGATAATATCTTCGTGGTCTTTAGTGATCAGGTCTTCCAACAGTCTCTTGGGATTCCCATGGGCACGAATTGTGCTCCTTTGTTAGCTTACCTGTTTCTATATTCATATGAAGCAGAATTTATTCAAAAACTTCAACGTGAGAAGAAAAACTAAATCTCTTGCTTTGCCTTCAATTCTACATTTAGATATATCGACGATGTTTTGTGTATTTACAATAGCTTTCATTCATATGTCGATTCCATATATCACTGTGAGCTCAAAATAAAAGACACCACAGAGTCGTCCACTTCTGCTTCATACCGTACTTAGATATTTTATTGGAAGTAGACATTAACGGCAAACTGACAACTCAGCTGTATGACAAACGGGATGATTTCAGCTTCTCCATCGTCAACTTCCCATATCTAAGTAGCAATATTCCATTATCACCTACCGGTATATATGGGTTTTATATCTCTCAAATGATTCGATACGCAAGAGCTTGTTTTGCGTATGGTCAGTTTTTAAATCGAGGCAAGCTACTGACAGACAATTTGAGGGTACAGGGGATTCAACAGTCTCGATTGAAGTCAACATTTTGCAAATTCTATGGTCGTTATAACGATCTAGTTCGTCAATACAACCTCGCATTGGGTCAAATGCTGTCTGATGTGTATCATGCCGATTGTTAGGCCGTTCTTGACACACTGAATTTGACTCGAAAACTCCGTTTATCTGGATATAGGCTCATGGCGGGTGTGACCGGTCAACAGGGGATGGTTGATCCTCCTAGGTACCTGATCCCACCTCTGGTGTGTCTAGGGGTTCGTGTATGCCCACCTATCTATTTTGTATTGTTTATAGGAGTTATGAGATTGATCACTGTTCGTTTTTATTTTTGTTTACCTTTCATCCGGAATATAGTCTAAAACACATTGTTGTTACATTATCTGGATATATCTAATCTATATGAAATTAGCATCAACATTGCCTATTGAGGAGCTACGTAAACTATGTACAAGCCAGATCCATATTATAACTATTTTGTTTAAGACAAATTCGCTCATAGAAGCCAAGATATACAGCGGAAAAGGAAAGTGTTTGCAATAATCATGTTCTGATTGATTTCTTTTTCTTTACTATATATATTATTATATATACTGTACAAAATAGACGGGAATTGTATCATGTGGGTGTGACGTCACATACAATCCAGCCAGGGTCATTTAAAACAAAAATTGTAGACCCCAACGAGATGAAATCTACGCTTCAGAGGGCATTTGACAATGTAGACGAAGAGGTGCAACAATACTATGGACAGCAATGGTTAAGCAAATGTAAGTGTCTAGTTTACCAATAACAAATACAAATTTTATATCTCTGACACATAATTCTTGAAAATACGGATATATATTTAATTGCTGTTACAAAATTTAGAAATTCATTTCAAAATCAAGGATTATCTCCCTCATGCATAGCTCTTATCCTTGGACGAATTTGGCTCCACTTTTTTGGCACGCTGTTTTTGGCTATATTTAGCTCTAAAACTTCATAGTTATTTCGGATTTCAAAGATTTCGGTTGATCATCACTGAAGAGACATTATTTGTCGAAATGCGCATCTGGTGCATCAAAATTGGTACCGTATAAGTTTTACATGTTACATTTTGTTTTAGTAAAAGAGTCTTTCTCCGAAATACCCGGAATTCAATACGAAGACCTTTCCCCTGTGACAAACGCCATGTACCACGCACTATTTTCTGTGATGCCAAAGAGGCGATACAGGTGTGGTATGGATTGTGAGTACTATTATTATCCAGTTTCCCTCCTGCCGGAATGGTTCAACACATGGTACTGGAAAATGTCACCACCACCGGATTCAGTCACACGTGTGGATAATCAAGTTATCAAGAATCATTAATAAAACAAGAAACACCTAGAAAAGCGAATAAATTATTGTTTTGTATTCAGGAGGAGTTATGAGATGGATCACTGTTCGTTATCTTCACCTTTCATTCATCAACTCTGGTGTTTCAGATGTCCATGATTTAAAAATAATATCATTGTTTTAAATTAAGAGATTTATTAAAATACCGGTACCCGTCGAAAGGTTATTCTTAAAGTTATCTTCCCATCATTTTGTATCACAATCACGCTATTTTGGAAGTTTTTTTCTTTAAGTTTGTCTAATTTCTAAAATTTAAAAAAAATATTTCTATTCTAATTTCGAACCGATGATGGTAAAAACTCTTTAAACTATATCGTCTGTAGACACGCTTAATTGCAACGAAAACAATTCAGTACATCAGTGTTTCATTCTTGTTAACAATGTAGATTATTAATTATAACTCATGCTACGAAGTTGCGGAGGGTATAATGTTTTTGACCCATCTGTCAGCCCCTTTTTTGTCATTGAAACTCATCTGAGACCGCTCAACAGAATTTCGTGAAACTTTGTAATTAATAAAGAAACACAGTGTAAATGTGCATATTCCCAGGAAATTCTGATTCAATAATTTTTCTGGGAGTTATGCCCCTTTTGAACTTAGCATTTCGAGCCCGTCCGTCCTGTTCTTGCAGTAATGCATAACATTACCATTCATTAAGTGAGGCATTGTCAAGCAATGTTGGAGCGTGAGGTATGTGAGCTTGGTCACTTTTGCTTTCTTTAATTTGTCGGTTTTTTTTCTTAGTGTTCAGTATGTGATACTTGCTTACGTAATATATGTTGTCGGGTTAAGTCGAAACTTTGTTGTGAAGTGTTATTAGCAGATAGGGAAATAAGAAGTTAAACAACCCACCTGAGTTGTAGACTCTGTAAGGGACAGGAGGGTCCGTCTTCGTCCAGGGTATGAGTACAACTAACCGCTGATTGCTTCGTCTCTCTATTTATAAATCGGAATCCTGAACCCGAACAAAATTACAATACATTCCTCCCCATTTTAATTGAATTCCATCACATATGACAGAATATCCGACTTAATGTCACAAAAATAAGAATTAATATATATACAACATGTAACATTATAAACAACTTTTAAAATCTCTATTTACATTCTTCATTCATTATACTGTGTAAAAAGTCTTTAAAGTCTGCAAGTAAAATTCTATTGTCTGTCAGATGTATTCCGTGTCTCCTGAACAGTGTTTTATCTCTCCATAGTATTTTCTGATGAAGTATGATATCCCCTTCCCTTTTTCATAAATAATCCCATTTCTTTATTGATTTGTAATTTCTTGTATTCTCCCTCCTAACCTTCAATGCTACCCCAAACTCTTCTAGACAATAGTTCAGAAAAGATAAAAAGAGTATCTAAATATTTCCCATGAACAAGTCAATATCCTTTTTCATTTTGTTGATGAGGGGGAGGACTGTAGTAGGATATGTCATTGGACCCCAAGTGTATGATAATAATATCAGGAGTTATGTCTTTTGTCAGACAGTTGAGAGTTTCTGTAAAAGAAAACCTTTCATACCCCTAATACTATGTCAAAGTACACGACAGTTTGTAGTTCAATATCTGTAGAATTCACAGCAATTGTTCTTTGATGAGCCCAATAGATAATAGAAGGATATTTTTGTTTGTCTTATGCCCGATATTTGTTGAACATTTGTTTGTATGTTAGTTATGTTTAAAAGAATACTTAATATTTTCCAATGAAACAAGCTAGTGAAGTTCTGAACTGGGTATGACATATTTAGTACTGTATGAGGTTGATAGGTACCACTCAAATAAAATCTTATAGGTACAAGGTCATCCTCTTGCCAAACGACTGAAAATCTATCATCTGAGTTGGTAAATTTAGGTTCATGTTGTTAAACTTGTCGATGAGTGTCGATACTTTTTCAATCCACATTGGACTATGGGTGTTACGATCATATCTGCAAGATGAAGACTCGTCAAAAAGTTCCTTTTCTATCTGTAATTCTAAAAACCTTTCTTGGCTAAAACCAAGTTCACATACCCAGCAAGGAACATTTTCTTTTCTTAATTTTCAAAACCCATAGGTGTTCTACGTAACCTTTGTCTGATAGGTCTTGCTTCACCGGTATCAATTTTATGAGTTATCTCCCCTTTAAAGAGACCTAGATGAAATTCATTCTTGGCAAAAACATAAATTTATCTAAGAGGGAGAAACTTTCTCTTCTAAATTGAAAATTGACTTGTCATATAGTTCTTGTAAGTGGAGTGTTAACTTAGATCTTAATTCTGATGATGATAGTGAGACAGTAGAAGACTTAGTTACTTCAATTTTGTTAACAGATATTTGATCTTCATCTTCCAGTTACTATAAATCCTCAATTTCTATATAAAAACCTACACTTTGACCGTTCTTCAAAGTAATAAATTTATATGTTGGGTTTCGAAAAGGAATTATTTGTTGATTTAGACTGACAATTGAATTAGGGGACAAGGGACCATTAGAAATATCTTTGTCTGTTTCAATGCATATTGAACCTCTAAATGGTCTGTCAGTCTGGACTGATGCAAATTTGACTGACTGAGGAGGTATAACAGTTCTCTTTTTTAAAAGAGAAACCCTATATATTTCAATATTTTCAGAATTTTCTGTTTTGATCTTGGTAATGGGCATTGTTGTTTGATCTAATGTAAGAGTCATGTTTCTGGCATTGACAATACCCTTGTGCATTTTCATAAAATCAAGACCAAGTAATAAAAAATCTGCTGTATCTCCAACAACCGCATCCCATCTCTGTAATATTGGCCCAATTCTTATTATCAAAGACGTATCAGTCTCACCACCATTGTCTTTTTCAGAATAAAAACACGATGTAAATGTATGGGTTTATTGTATGTAATATATTGGCTACAGTGGTCAGAAACAACATCTGTGGGGTCGCCGAACAACAGGGCTCACCCCCCAACAACAACATATTATGCGTCCTCCGAAAAGGCAAGTAACATGCTGGGTTGATCTCAATCATGCTACCGACACATACAACACACAAGTATTCAACTCTTAATTATTTACATAAAATGAAATTAAACTGTCATATCAACATTCAACCATCATCAACAGTCAACGTATATTTTCACAACCAACTTGAAGGTGACGATTTGGCCATATGGGCAACCTGATTACATTTGTGCAATTGCAGAAAATTATTCATGGAGCCCACCACCATATGGTGGGGGTAGGAACCTTCAATAGAACCGACCACTGTGCCATTGCCTGAAATACCCCCCCAGTCTGAATGCCTACCTTACTTTATTTACAAGGAAACTCTTTGCTTCCTCCCCCCCCCCATTTGCGAAATATTCTAGGGCCCCTTGGATATTGCTAAGAAAAATATAATTTCCGAAGTCCGATAAATGAGTCCCGTTTGAGTGATAGAGTTGTGCTGTTTTACCTATGAATTGGGGGTGGGTGAGAATTCCCCCCCCCCACAAGCAAACACCTGATTGGCTGCCCACCTATTCAACCTATTCCTAGCCTGCTCTATAGACCTTACATTTTGAGAGTGTCTCCAAGAAATACGTGGGAGAAGGAAGGACCATATAAGTGTGGTGTGAGAGGATATACCTGAAAGCAATTTGATGTCAGCTTTGATTCTATGCAATACGCTCTGGAGTTTAGTTTGGCCTAAATCATTGGCCCCACAATGGATAAGCAAATATTTAGGGGGGTCCTCTAAAGTGGCCAAGTATCTGACTTTTTTTACCAGGTGTATGAATTTTAGACCGCCATACCCCTGTCACCAAATATCTACTCCTCTTTGGTTCAGGCCTAAGCTCCATCCCCCGGTCTATTTCTTGCCGCTATTGATGCCTTTTTTGTGATTGATGAACCGACTATCCAAACTGTTATTCTGTCTGTTTTTACACAGCCTGTAATTCATACCAAAAATTGGGAAAACTTAAGATATAGGAAATGTTGGAGTAAGTGGTGATCTAATATAAGCTTGAAAAGCAGTAGACTTCCATCTGCCAGCCATTTTAATATCTTCATATGAAAACCCCTTGTCTGCTGCAACTGTTGCAGCACCTATCCTAAAAGAATGAGACTTGTAATATTTCTTATCCAAGCCAATAGCCATAATAATTCTATCTAAAACTGCCGAAAATTGATAGCGGGTAAGTGGCTTCCCTCCAAAATGGCAAAACAAAGGTCCTGTAAAATGAGGTCTTATTAGCAAAAAATTGGTCATAGCTTGAGCAGGGCAAATATTTGAGCCCTGTCTATTTAACATAATTATGACCCCCTTTCCCAGTTGATCAGTTTTAGAACACCTAAGACATACTACTAATTGGTGATTCTGTATGCTAATATCATCAACTCCCAAAATTGACTGAAGGTTGTTGCCCTTGGATAAGGCGAATTCTCCAACTCGCAAGAAGGCAAAAAAAAAGGCTAATGTATATGCTGCTTTATATAATTTGGCTTCATAAAGACTCGAACACAGTGTTTAACGCTCCCATCAAGTTTGTCAGAATTTTTTCCGTTATCGGCAACCTAGTATCCGCCCTGGACTTCAGACGCCTGAAACCATCCAACACCTTAGCAATAACAAACCTATTTGTAGAGTCTTCTAATCCCTGAATTTTGCACTCATACCCAATTGCCACTACATAAGCTCTAGCAGTAGATTCTGCATAGCCCTTAAGTGATATGCAATGAAATTGACTATTTGCTCTACTGGGGGTGGCCATATCATTTCTGCGTAAGTCACGTTCCTAAACCTATCGAAAGCTAAAAGCCCCGTTTTGTTAGTTGCTGATGTATTGGAGGAATTTGCTGCCGTCAGTAGTCGAGAAACTTCACGCTGGACAACAAATCGTGAAATGCTGCTGGTATTGGATCTGGGATCTGGTTTGTTGTTGGAGCAAGTTGGCGTAATCTTCCCCACTGTTTACGAGAAATGGCATCATATATACCATTATCAATACCAGCAATGTGTTTGGCCTTAAAAGTGATGTTAAATTGCATAAACAACAATACTAGCTTCCTAATCACATACATAATCCGTGGAGACCTTGACGATTGAGTGCTAACCAATGCACTGTTATCTGTGTGAAATTGAACCTTATGACAACTTAGATCCTCCCCCCAAATCATCACTGCCAACAGTATGGGGGCCAACTCAAGAAATGTTATGTCCCTCAAGACATCCAAATTTTTCCATTCTAAAGGCCACTCATAGTAAGTCCAGTTTCCTTTAAAATAACACCCACAACCAAATCCGACAGTCCCAGCACTGTCCGTGTATAGCTGGATCGCTCTAGAATTAACCCATTCTGAATGAGGAAAATAAGCTACACCATTAAAATTGTCTAAAAAATGGGCCATAATAACATGTCTTCTTTCAATGCTCTAGTGAGTCTAATATGACTATTTGGGCGAGATAACCCCATCATTGAATCATACTATCTGTTAAATGCCCTATTACCTATAGCCTTGGAAAAGAAATTCAATTTTCCCACCAATGATTCCAGTTCCTTTAACTTAACCTTAGTTTTATTGATCAGAATACTAAGCAGCCCTTTCAGCTCCTGTATTTTTCCCTGGGGATCTTAACATTCCTAAGCACTGTATCTATTTCAAGTCCCAGAAACACTAAGCAAGTAACTGGACCCTGTGTCTTTCCCCCTGCTAATGGAACTCCTAATTCACTGCACAACTCTTGGAAAATTGTCATTAACTGCAAACAGTCCACCGATTCACTCCTACCCACAAAGATAAAATCATCCAAATAGTGCTTGACTGTCCTTAAACCCGATTTGTTTATAACTGCCCACTGAAGAAATGTTGAAAACTTTTCAAAAATTGCACAGGAAATTGAGCATCCCATGGGCAAGCACTTGTCAATATAGCAATGATCCCTAAATCTAAATCCTAACAGCTCAAAATGACCAGGGTATACTGGAAGTAACCTAAATGCACTTTTAATATCCACCTTACCCAACTCTGCACCAGGACCTATCCGAGTGATCATGTCAACAACTGTATCAAAAGCTGTGTATCTCACAGTACACAATTCCGGGTCAATATATGAATTGATGCCAAGGGATGGAGGGTACGACAGATGTGTAATCATCCTCCAACCACCACTTGACTTTGGAACAAGCCATATAGGTGAAATATGCATATTAGGCATAGGAGATTGTAAAAAGGGGCCCATTATCCTTCGCTCTTTAACTTCTTTAAGGATTTTTTCCTGTAACTGATTTTTAAATTGACTAGCTGACCTCAAATTGTCGGAAAACGTGAAAATTCGAGGACCTGTATAATTCAACTTAAAGCCATAAGTAAACCCATGTAATATTTCCTTTGCCACATGCCTGATTGGATATTGGTGCAGATACTGTGCTAAATTAGAGACCCTAATAGGAGTTGAACCGAGCTCCCAGAGGCCTGGTTGCAGCAAATCGAGGGTACTTTTGCGGGATGTGGTGTGCTGGTCGACTCCCATGTTGGGGCCCCTGTCGTAAAGGTTGTTTGGGACTGAAAGAAGGAACTTGTTTGTTAACATTGACAGCAAGGGGGCAATTTGTCATTGCATGCTCTTGGCTACATTTAATACAAAGGTGAGCATACGTGCGATGTTTCCTACCACAAAACCCCTGAAAGTTAAACATGTAACATTTATTTACCCCCTGTACTCCTGCAGGTGCCATGTTATGACCCCCAACCATATACATAACCCACAATTCTGTGTCTATGGCTGACCATGATTTGGTGGGATCCATTGCTAATTTGAGCCGAAACTGCTCATCATATATTTTCCACCCAGAGGACCTGCCAGCTCCCGTACGTACATCATGCATGTACTTGAGCATGTCCTGGTATTTACTTGTATGGACAGACGTGAACACACTCAAATAAATGAGAAAAGCGTCCGTCCATTTTTCAATAGATGTAATTTTAAGAGTATTCTTTAGCTTACTCTGCATCTGACCATCATTTCCAATCAGAAAAATTCTCTCGCTAGCCGAGTCTTCAATATTTGAATTTTTTAACAAGAGAGCCAGGTCTACATATTTTCCCTCTACAATTTTCTGCCTGATCATTTCATTAACGTTATGCCCCAATGAAAATTGCACTGAATTTACTGGCATGGGGGTAAAACCCCATTCCTGTGACAGAAGTGTATTTGTACCTGTCTGAAAAGGCTGGACGGCATTATTAGACGGTATTTCCTCGCTGGTTATTCCACCCTGCGGGACCTGCGGCTCCGTTTGTACCTGGGATTGCCCCCCCCCCCCCTTGTTGGTTTTCTGCTACCTCGTTTTTGTCGTACCGGCGGCATGCTTACATCAATTTGAAATAAAAAGAATCTATGTAATTTCTAATTACACATATGAGAATTCAAGTATAATTGACGCAGTTACAAGCCACCAGTATAAACCTTCCACGTGTGCCAACATTAAAATCAGCTAAAATCCTCAAATTGTAAAAGCCATCGTAGTCATTACATTGTAAAATTATCATCTGACATGATTAATCTTAATGATTTTGAAATTGGAAACAACTTACTCTTTATTTAGTAAAAGATATTTAAAATGTTTTTCTTCCCCAAAATTTGACCGACCTTCTTGGTTGGCTGCTGAATGGAAAAGAAGGAAGCTCAAGCTCCAGTCAGCTCAGTATATTCCGTTACGCTACAACTCCAATATTCGTAGGGGAAAGTAGTCCCGGAGAATTTGACGCTGTACGGAGTTTGAAGGAAGCTGGGATGCATAATTACCGAGTGCACCCGTGATGAGTTATAATTCCGGAACAAAGTTTCCGGATTGCAACATAACAGAAATGGGCTTACTATTATTATATATATACATATAGTAAATCATACGTTGATGCGAATACTATCGTAAATAATGCTTAGATAAAGACACATATTTACAGACAAGTTGAAATATGTGTTAATATTACATTTTCTGCAATCCTGCCAATGTTGTGAAAGTGCTGTTGGCAGATAGGGAAATAATAGCAACGACATTTCTCTTCTCCCCGACATTCCACATCTTGTAATTCACAATTTTCACCTGCCCAATAACAGTCATGACATTTCTCATTTCCCCAATAACATCCATGACATTTTTCACTCCCCGATAACAAATCATGACATTTCTCATCTCTCCAATGACAGTAATTACATTTAGTGATTTATCAAATTTTAAGTATGTGATAAAAATGACACGACCAAACTTATCTATAGTAGTTTACTATGGCCATTTAAACGGTCCAATATTTTCTGCATTCTAACACTATACCGAATATTTCGCCAGAGATTGTTATCGTAAGATAATGTCGTAACACCGTGTATAAGATAACAGTTGATGTCGTCGGTTTGAAAGTCCCAGGGAACAAAATGACAAATAACAGAATTTTCTTTTAAACTTCATATAAGATATCCGACATAGCTTGACAGTGCATCCACATCTGCCAAATTCA
This sequence comes from Ostrea edulis, assembly GCF_947568905.1. Lineage (NCBI taxonomy): Eukaryota > Metazoa > Mollusca > Bivalvia > Ostreida > Ostreidae > Ostrea > Ostrea edulis. Next base: position 100,104,133 of record NC_079165.1, on the reverse strand, counting down.
CAACATTGGGGTATTTTATAACGAATCAGTTACATTGTGTTTTTGGCTCTATTGAGTAATTTAGTGAACGCTCAAAAATGTGATAGAATTTATAGAGTAAATTAACCAAGCTGACAAATCGCATGACCTTGTCCTATATTAAGACAGTTATCAATATCTTTCACCAAACACACAAACGGTCAAGATGTTCTGTCTTCTTTTGGCACTTGCTGGCATTCTCTACGTGGGATACAAACTCTTCCAACATCAGAGAGGTAAAACAATTATAGAAAACACTAACAATCGTCACGTCTTGATTACGGGCTGTGATTCTGGATTTGGAAATGAGTTGGCACGACTCCTGGATAAACGGGGCGTTCCTGTGTTCGCGGCCTGCCTCACAGAGAAAGGTACAGCAGAACTGAAGAAACATACATCGTCCCGACTTCGTGTTCTACAGCTAGACGTCACCGATCAAAACAGCATTCATGATAGTGTGGAATTTGTCAAACGTCATTTGCCAAAGTCCTCAGGTGAGACTCCTTTCTTTGAAGATAACTGCTACGAGTTTTAAGCCTGGCAGTTTTCATATCAATCGTTCTACATGCAATGAGTTAATGCTATTTAAGGTATTCTAGTTACATTGGTAATATTTCAAGGCGCCATATATTGGCGAAGCAGATTGTCCAGTCCATAGTTTCAAAAACATGTTGACATGAATATTAGACCCCCTCTTATATTACAGAGATAATATGATAATTTAAAGTCAAATCATCCTCCTATACAGATATGATGTTTGTATCAATATTTCCTCTTGGGGTTTCTTGTTTTACAAATAATGGCACAATGACTTGTTTTCAAGGTTTATGGGGGCTCGTTAACAATGCTGGTCTCCAGATTTTATATGCACCTCTGGAGTTTCATTCACATGAAGCAATACAGAAATGTATATCTGTCAACTTGTTGGGCTCCATAGATGTAACAAAGTCCTTTTTGCCTCTCCTGAGGAAAGCCAAAGGAAGACTTGTATTCATATCCAGTGACAGTGCAATAATAGATTGGCCATGCCGGGCACCCTACGTCATTAGTAAAGTCGGGTTAGAAGCTCTCGCCGAATGCTTAAGGTGAGTGTGTATCACAATAGCATACTTAGTGCGACTGAAAACTTATCAGTGTACGCCGCATTTTCATGTATCTTTGGATGTCTGATGGATCTGTTATGCACATGCATGAACATATGAGTCAGATATAACCCGGTTTAAAAAGTGAAGTGTTGGCAAAAAATTGAAATTTTTCAATACAGACGAGAACTGTATCACGTTGGTGTGACATCATCTACCATCCAGCCAGGGCCATTCAAAACCAGCATTGTAGACCCAAACGAGATGAAATCCACACTTCAGAGGGCATTTGACAGTGTAGATGAAGAGGTGCAACAATTTTATGGACAGAACTGGTTAAACAAAAGTAAGTTCAAAGTGATTAAATTACTATTAATAATTATCGGTATATCAATGACATGGAAATCAGAAAATGTTACATTTTGTTTTAGTAAAAGAGTCTTTCTCCGGAATACCTGGAATTCAATACGAAGACCTGTCCCCTGTGACGAACGCTATGTACCACGCACTATTTTCTGTGATGCCAAAGAGGCGATACAGGTGTGGTTTGGTCTGTGAATACTATTTTTATCCGATATCACTCCTGCCAGGATGGTTTAACACATGGTACTGGAAAATGTCACCACCTCCAGATGCAAAGCGCACATAATCAAACTTCAAGAAAACATGTATTCATGCATCGTTTTAGGATAATAAAACACCAGCCAAGATACACTGGATTATTTTGATTAAAGAGTCAAAAGAATAATTTTCTGTTGATCAATCTCTGTACGGTTGTTGGTCTAGGGAGATATAATAATGGTGGAGTAATACACGTATATGGTACAAAAATTGAACTGGGACAATTGATGAAACTACTAAATAATCTATTAAGACCAGGTTTTGAGCAAGACAATGCTGCTTTTTGTAACTTAAACTGTTTTCAGACTCGCTTGTTGTTTCCGCACTATAAACTTGTCTCCACTTTAAAATATCTATTTTGATTTCTTGTGAACATATTTCCATGATATAGATATTTCATATAGCAATAATTCGTCATTTCTATTTATCAGTAATTTTTGTTATGACGTTTAACAGTGTAAACACCCGGTAATAACTGAACCCACTCATCCTCTTTCATGAAAGCGCGGGAACATTGTCATTCTGTCCATCCGTCTTCAAGTAATTTTCACTTCATTCTTCACGTTTCAAACTGGCAATGTTATACGGTGGTGCCCCCGTTTTTCGACCCATGCTTTACCTATACTTTTATACGGCATACTATTGTTTGTGGATGTAATAAAAATTGCATAATGTGTGTGGCTTCAAGTCAAACTTCAAGTCAATTTTTGAAGAATTAATTTCTTTTTTCACATCGAGTCTCCACACTTGTACTCCACACTCAGATTTACTATGAGATAATGGCTGACCCCTATTCAGACCTCATCTATTATCATTAGATCCAAAATTGTTTTAGAATACTTTTAAAATTTCAAAACATCAAAAGTACTTATATTTGCCAAAATATTCTACATACCCGGTACTTCGTTCCTTGATTTCTACCAGGGTTCAGTCCTTGACCCACTTGGGATGTAACGACGGCTGTCATACTCTACGCCGTACCCTTTTGTGAAATCCTGGAACCTCTTAAGTCACTAAAACGTGACCCATAGAGATTGCGAATACTTTGATTTCATATCTATACACAAAGGCCCAAGACGAGGCCACAACACTGCACAATGATAGTTGAAAAAACGAAGTTCGAACTTCTGTTGAATTCGTAAAGTTATTTCTGTCTTGATACACATTTACTTGTTGACAAAAAAAAAAATCCTATTTAGATTTATTAAATTTTTTATTGGTTTTTGTACACATAACATAGCTCATGAATATAACAAGTCAGAGATAATTTCATTATACATGTATATGTGGAGAGAGAGAGAGAGAGAGAGAGAGAGAGAGAGAGAGAGAGAGAGAGAGAGAGGTATGTTTTAAGTAAATAGTAAGTTCCATCTGTTCCATTGAGTATCAATTTTTTACTTTTCACTATTCTTATATGTTTATTCTAATCTGAATTCAGATTTATTCAATTTTGAATTTTCCAAATTCCATTCTTCATATTGAAAAAAAACCCTACAAACTAGTGGTGAAAATCTCGAGAAAGGAACCAATCAGTTTGTTAGAACGGGTACAGATACCTTATTGGACCCCTCAGATACAATACTCCAATGCATCACATGGTTTCTATAGTGAATCAATACCACAAGTTACTGTTTATACAGATAGAATATGTTACATCATCGATTTGTACCTATTTTATTGTTAATTTTTATAATGATTGGATACATAAGCTCTGAACCTCCATATTATTACAGTTACAATTGTCATACAACACAGGTGGAAAAAAAAAAGCGTACGTCACTCTTGCACTTATTGGAGTTGTTTCCCTTGTTACAATGATCACGTCCACATTGAGTAGTTACAAAAGCAGTTGACGGTAGAGAGTAGATAGAAGAGTTACTGGTATTTTAGCTCAAGATAGATTTTCTAATGACATAAACAAGTCATGAAAAATGAAAAGGTTATATTTGAAATGATTTGTCGTGACTTTAAGGTTTAATTGACTTTGATTTAAAATGATTTGTTGTGACTTGAAGGTTCCGCCTAAGACGAATTAACCTGGTTCCTCTAGATCAATTTTCAACTAAAAGTAATAGGCAAGTATGTTATATAATGTTTAAGAAATGCAAACACACCAACCAAATCTGATGTTGGTCCATTCAGTTAACAAAAACAATGCCAAAGTTACCAAGAAGTAGAAGAAAAACTCCAAACAGACCTGTTTGACATAGACGGAACCTTCAGGTTTGATTTGCCTCGTGACTGATAAAATCCACTGTTACTTTATCACCGGGAACATAGAACTGAAACCGATCTGTCACTTTCTGTATTGTCTGTATCATGAATTCCTCTCACACCCAATGAACGTTGAAATTGTTTAATGAATAACATTTTCTTCTGCAAAATAATTTTGTAATTCTTCCTGAAGTATACATATTTTCATCCAATATTTGACTATCACGGGGTAGACGATCCACTTTACAAAAAAGAACTGTGGCTCTAGAGTGATGCTAGAGAATGTACCAAGTCCACAGTAATCACAAAATTTACAATATACCAGAAACAGTTGAGGCCCTGTAAAATATTGCCCAAGCTGGTTAGTTTATCCATTATGTCTTCCAGCTGATCTGATTGTATGATGTGGATACCTAGGAATAACATGATTAAAATCAGTAGTTATTCAGTGAATTTTAATACATTCCCCAATACTTATTCATAATTAAGCGTTTTATTCTGTATATGCTGTACATTTGCTATTATTCGCAAGGCTTTTATTTACAGGTAATTTTTTTTTAGTTCACTCGATAGTTTATATCAAATGAAAAGGTGAAGATAACGAACAGTGATCAATCTCATAACTGCTAAAAGGAATACAAAATTAAGAGTTGGGCAAACACGGACCCCTGGACACACAAGAGGTGAGATCAGGTTCCTAGGAGGAGTAATCATACCCTATCGTCCAGTTACAACCGATATTGAGCACTGCATCTTGATTAGATAAACGGAGTAATCCGTAATCAAAATCAGTGTGTAAACAACCGCCTAACAATTGGTATGAAACACATCAGACATCATGTGACCCAATGACAGGTTGTATCGTCGATGTAGATCTTTATAACGACCATAGAATTTGCGAAATGCTGACTTTGACCGAGATTACTGAAACCTTTGTATCATCAACTTGTCTGCCTCGATTCAAAAACTGATCACACGCAGAACACGCTCTTGCATATCAAATCAGTCGAGATATATAAACACCATATGCAGGTGATAGTGGAATATTGCTATAATCAATCTCGCAAAAATAGAATCTCTTAAATATTTCCGGATCGACAGAAAGTGGAATATATCACAAGCAATTAAACAATCGAAGCATTTTACACAGGTATTTCTTTTCAAACCAGCATTTTTGCACTTTGTTGTAAGTTTTTGTAATGTAACAATTTTAAATATGTTGCTGACAGCTACATAGTATAACGGCCCCATCCCGTTACCTCGATTATTCATGTCTTTCACAGCACCATTCGATGTTGAATTCGCCACTCCACGTGTTGCATCCTCTACTACATACACATTGTATCCTGGAAATAGGAATTTAGATAGAAGCATAGAGTTGGGTACTTTATATTTCGAATTTGACATAGATCTAATTGACCTTCGTAATACAAGAGCGCTATAAGTAAATTAGTAAGTACTTTATTTATTCATAGTGACATATATGCATTCTCAGACATTACGTTAGCAGGCAGTCTGTTAAAAACAAATCAAATACCCGGCCCATCGGGATATATATCACACTGAACACAAAACATTAATTCAATATTTAAAGAACGGGAAAAAGGAGCACATCGTTAAGAAATAATGAAATAAAATAAATGAAAATAAACACAATGAAAATATATACCTATGTACCAAGTTCAACAGTGCCTTTTATGAGATATTGGGAATGTATATTTGACTTATAGATATGCATCATTGAAAAACAACATTTTTTTCTGAAAATAACTGACTACGCATATACGAAGAATATAAATAGTTCGACACCTGGCGAGGATATTTGAAATTAGCATTCATGGCTATAAGCGACGGCAAACCTCTGTAAAGACTCTTAAATCTAATCTAAACATTTTCAGAACGCAAATCTCAGCTGCCATTAACTCAGTGCTGGAATGTTTTTCATATAATCGTGTCAACTGGGAAACGCATGAGAGAAAAACATATGCACAGAACGTAACCATAATTTCCATGATGAAGGCATTTTTTTGGTTTGAAATTTACGTATAAATCAATTGTTTCCTAATTGCCGTCTCGAGAGTTGCAAATTTTTCGAACACCAATTTGAATAATAAAACTTTTGATGGAAAAAAATTACTACTGAACAACACCGAAGGAAGAATCGATAAAATTCCATAGCAAATATGGTGAAATAATTGAATATACCATACAAAAATTGTATTTTTGTGAAATCATGCAGATTAAAGTAATTCCACTCTCATGTGACGTCATAAGATTTTGCAAAACCAATGATTTATTTAGATTTATGCATGATAGGAACATAAATTTTTTATTGGAGTCTTTCCCGATAGTTAATGTAAATAAATCTTGTAAAATATGAAATATTTCAAAATTCTAAATGAATAATCAATGATATGTTTTAAAATATTGAATCCAAAGACAATAACTCTGTTTTGATTGATTGATTTATTAAGTGTCCATTATGCGATACATTTCCTTTATTTTTCACAAACATTTTGTATATTTTGTAAAGAAACAGTTTCATGAAATTGTCATGAATACTATTATATCGTTATAACCAGTTTTTGTGAAATTCTTATAACGCAGTTGAAGGAAAATAGCAATTATCTGACATTGATCTATCATTTTGTTTATGTATGTCTCGCATCTTAAAAAGTCCGATGAACTATATATAATATTTGACAATTCATTATTTTTAACTCTAGTAAATTGAAATGAATACACTTTCTATACTTTTATCATTAAGGACACTTTTACTGACCTAGTTTCTTAGCGTCTTTGGCGGTGTAAAAGACGCAGTAATCCAAGGCAAGCCCCGTAACAATAACTGTGCTGATTTTGTTCTCTTTCAGTTTGCGGTCGAGCTGTGTATGGCTGAACCCACCATTATCAAAAAATGCAGAATACGAATCAATCTGTAATAGAATGTATATTAAGGATTTGTGTCATATATTTTAATAAAAAAAAAAAAAAGCGCGAAAACCAAACCCTTCATGAACTTAACGTTTTTCGTTTCAACTGTGACCTAGGGACAATTTTTGCTACTTCAGTTGACTTTGAAACGTGTATTCGAGTGTTTATACCATTTCAATGTGAATATTGTTACAGTACAATTAAACTGAAAATCTAACTTTTGAATGGTATGAAGCCCACGATAACTACACTTCGCATATTTGTTGATAGACATCGTTATCCTCTAGAAACTGAACAATTTCTATATACACCAAGTCCTCTGTCTCAGTATGAGAACTCAAAAGTGAAACACCATTTATATGTATTAAACCACACAATAGGAACTCTTAAATTTCAGAAAGGTAGACCTTGATCATTCAATAACAAGAGAAGGTACATGAAAAATTTTGATTTAGAAGGTTTGGTAAGGTCGCCCCACCACATTCAAGCTGACTTTCCCTGATGTTACCTTCAAGCATATACAGCCATGTTTGCCACATATGATGCAAGTTTGATACATGTATGATACACACTTGCCTATGATCCTCATATGAAACTCACTTCATATGAGGATCACATGTGGCACTTTTCCTTATGCACACCCTTGAAAATCTTAAAAAGATCGCTATATTTACTCGAATGCATGGAGGCATTTACCTTACAATGATAACCCTTTTTGACGATGAAATCACTATTTTTCTTTGTGATGTTTGACGCGAACTCAGCAGTAGTTGTATTCTTGATGCAGTGATCTGGCCACAGGACTTGAGTGATATTGTACTCCACATCACATTGTGATGTCGGGTCGCACAGCATGCCTGGAGAAGACATACGGTTTTATTTCAAGATGTATAGACATGTGTATGCTTCTATCAACAAGTAAACATATTGAAAATCTAAATCTGATTCCAAAGTTTAATTCTACATATCCCTCATATTGTTTTAACGTGATATAGCTCATGGCAGCATGAAGTTTGTTCAATCAAAATTGAACAGGTGCATTACATAAGATGGAATATGTTGATATATGTCGTGAAATCAACAATAAAGACACAGAGGGGGAATCAAAATGTTGCCCTTGGATACCTTATGGATAAAAGTCGACGTCATGTGCGGTTTTTTGTTTGAAACATCGCTATATTTAACTAACACTTACAAGAAAACGACAAGAGACATAGGGAAAAATTAATGTGTTCTGACAATGGCATATTGTGGAAATATTATGTAAAACTTATACGGTACCAATTTTGATGCACCAGATGCGCATTTCGACAAATAATGTCTCTTCAGTGATGCTCAACCGAAATGTTTGAAATCCGAAATAACTATGAAGTTTTAGAGCTAAATATAGCCAAAAACAGCGTGCCAAAAAAGTGGAGCCAAATTCGTCCAAGGATAAGAGCTATGCATGGGGGAGATAATTCTTAATTTTGAAATGAATTTCTAAATTTTATAACAGCAATTAAATATACATCCGTATTTTCAAGCTAGTAACGAAGTACTTAGCTATTGGGCTGTAGAGACCCTCGGGGACTAACAGTCCACCAGCAGAGGCCTCGACCCAGGGGTCATAATGTAAAACTTATACGGTACCAATTTTGATGCACTAGATGCGCATTTCGACAAATAATGTCTCTTCAGTGATGCTCAACCGAAATGTTTGAAATCCGAAATAACTATGAAGTTTAATTTGATCAAATTTGTAGACAGGGCCGATTTTTCTTCCTAACGTGCCTAGCTCTTTATCCAATTACATGTGTATTTCAAAACGGAGAACTAGATGCAAAAAATACATGTACGAAAACGCAACGCGGAATTTTCACTAAGTGAACATATTCACAAGTGTTTTCAAGTGGACGTACTTGTCCTTTACGAAACTAAATCGTTAAATGCTTTCAAAATATTGTACACGGGGAATAGATAGTACATTCACATGTTAAATCCATATAACCCAGATCTTCAGGCAATGCAGCAATCCCTTAAGTTTGACATTTAAAAAACACACAGGGGAATCATGGTTTAAATTACGCAAGAACAATCACACGAACGAACAGGCAAGCATTCCGATATCAAGAGTGTATTATATCGAATACCCGGTATATTCCGCACCTCTGTTGTCAAGGGATACCAAGATCTCTCTCATGGAATGGGACATACGAAACTGGAGTAAATGGGCATGGAATTTGTAATCGTTCAAGCAGTCGAAAGGCTACAATTTTTAGTTCCTACTAAAACTTTGGCGATATTGAGTCACGAGAAAACATGTCATTCGGAAGATTGATTGTATCTTGCTTAAAGTCCCTCTCGAGAATTTTTCACTCATATGGAGACATCACCAATACCGGTGAAGGACTTTAAATTTAGGCCTATGCTCGTCGCTTACGGCCATCGAGCAGTGAGGGTTCTTTAGCGTGCCACACCTACTGTGACACGGGGCATCCGTTTTTAAGGTCATATCCGAGGACCCGTGATATTCACACCTGATGCCGTGCTTTTGTCGATTCTTCTCAAAATGAAGCTTGGTAAAAATATCAAAAGACTATGCATTGTAGTTTCTGAGAAATTGTAACAAAATATCTATATAGAAATGTGTGACAAAAGAAGGACGAGTGTATGAACAGGCGTTCAATGGGACGGGCAGGAAAATCAAAATAATCCCTATTTCTGTTTTTGTTTTGTTTCTCTTTTATATATTTTTTAAAATTATAAACCCACCTTCATTGTTGTATTGTAAGATCACTGTGTTATATGGCGCTTTCCCGCTGTGCTGTGAAGCAAATGACACGTGATCAACACAATGCCAGTCCTGAGAAAACACAACCAATGAAAACAGATTGTCGTATTTTCTGCGGATATCGTTGATAACGGGAATTACATGATCACCATCAGCGACAGGAAGATTTCCAGTTGGAAGGAAGCAATTCTGGACGTCTATCACCAACAATGCTATTTTATCCGCGAACACCGGAACAGAAGCAAATATTTGGCACAAAGCAAAAATCCTGCAATCAATACAAATACAATTTTCTTCCGTATTGAGTAGATTTACATTGAATTCGTTCACATATTCATATTCTTATAAAGGTTGCGGATTGGATATTTAACCGTTTTTCTTTAAAATTGACTGATAACCTATAACAAATACAGGTGCTTAATTTTGATCTCGGATATCAAATTATCGTTCCTGGGGACAATGACCAGGACATCACTGTTATTCGACGGCCACAGGTGCATTTGTCAACCGCAAAAACAAAGCATTATACGACAACTATGTTCTCAGATTACCTGAACATGACAGGTAAAATATAAAAATAATAATTACAATGATGACATTATCTACAGGTGTAGGTAAAATATTTGTTTAAATCATATGCAATAACAATATTATTAAAGTTCATAAGTACATGTATAATATCCAAAATGTATATGAATCCTTTTCGTGTCTCAGAAGTTTTATTGTCAATTGATTTTACGAATATGCAGTTGTGTCCCTCTAAATTCGCATAGTTATGTGCCTGTGTACATTTTCGCGCAGTTACATTTAATTTTTGCGTCCGATGGACTACAATTTGCAGGTAACCATAGGAGTAAGTAAGTATTTCAACAAGTATTTCAAAATGTCGAGGATACAAACGTTCTCTCAATGTGAATTACCACACCAACATTTATTGATTGGCTCGTTACAGCATTTCATAGGAAGTATGACTTCACCATCAAAAGAGTATTCACGCTCTCAATTTAAAAAAAAGAAGATTTTTGTGGGTTTTTATTTTCAGAATAATAAAAAGTTGTTTTGTTTGCAAAAAGAAATTTCAAAGTTAAAATTCGCTGGGATTTTTTATGCATGATATAAATACATGCCAAAAGACTCGGGTAGACATTTTATCTTTTCTAAATAAACAAATATTTTTGACAATCAAAAACGTCATTTATTAATATTTCTTAAATCTAAGACTAAATTCTTAAATCAAAACAAAACATTTCCTATGAAATGATTGAGAGCTTGTATCACTTTTGCGATGACGAAATCGTATTTCATAATTATGAGATGCTTTAATGAGCCATTAAATAAAATTTTGGTGCAGCAATTCACCTTAATATTGCAATAGAAATACTGAACTTTATACTACAATAAAATGAATTATCAGTATATGATTTGCTATTTAAACATACTTAATAAAGGAAGACAAATTATAAACTCTGCTCATGTGTTTCGTCTCTGTGCCAGTTAAAGGGGCATTAGCTGTGGAAGTAATGGCAACCATTTTTTTTCTTCTTCTCAAAATCTCTCAATGGCATAGGAATGTATATCAATGACTAATAAAAACATTTCTTTTGTACAAAAAACATGAGAAACCTAATAAAACTATGTTAGATAACCGCTTTTAGTGTAAAGAAATACATATATGTAACGAAGAAAGATTGTCTTGCAAGACCATAATTATTTAATCCCCAAAATTACATATTTATGTGCCTACTTTGAGGTTAAAAAGTGTTTGAAATAATTTTGAAAATACTGATGTTATTACGGAAATATATAATATAGAGCAATTTTCATTCGATTAAATTTTTGGTGACAAAATGACCCTTTAAGTTTTGGTACTAAGTGGAAGACAAATAAAATCTTGCAGACTAGCCAGGCAGATTTATGAAAGGTAAATACTATACCTGAGGAAGTCTGACATGCCGGCGTTGGTTGAGTGTAGAAATTCCAGTTAGTTTGATATTTTCCTAAGTAGCCGTGCGCTTAGCTCTCTGAAAAATAAAAGAAGACGAAAATCAATAAATATTATTTGGTCTCAAAAAATTGAACAAAATACACGTTTGTGTATTGCGTCGTATAGCGAACTTTGTACCGGTCAAACCGGAATTCAAAAACAAAAATTCTTTGCAATTTTAAAATCCTGCTTTACCTGATGCTTCCTCGATCTTCGTGACGTAACAAGTTTATTTAGTAGACATCAGAGTTATTTCTTTCTTTCAGTAAATGTACAACAAATTCCTCTAGTACTATGACCGATCTCTTAACGATCTGTTCCTCGTCTTAAGTAAACAATTTACTACAATTTGACCATTTCGTGTCCATCTTAATGGTGAGATTAGGGTGTGATGGACGAAGGGTCATCAATGACCAGTTACGCTTCGCTTTAACCAGTTTAGCACCTGTACACATGGATGGTTACATGATCTATATCAACGTATTTTGGTTTGTTCTCCATTTCGTTCGTATTTGAATATCCACTTTGCGCTCGAAGGGAATCTACTTAGGGAACTGCAATTAAATAATCTTTGTTGATTTTTTTTTTTTAAATACGAAAGTTTAATAAAAGATTATTCAAAATTCCATACATATATATTAAATATATGATATGTAATTATGTATGCATGTACCCGCTTATTTTCATGTATATATGGTATTCATATATATTATTTTGGTAAATGATCGGATCTGGAGGCTTATAAAAGTGCAAGAAATTGTGACATTTTTCATTTGGAGGTTAAAAACCAGAAGCTTTGCACAAAAAAATTGTCGCTATTTTGTCTTATAAAAATCTTAGTTTGGTTAGATTTTTGAAAAAATCTTAAATATTTTGATGGCAATCATGAACCTACGAAATTCATAAACTTGATTTACTACACATATATGATGCATAAATTATATTGACATATCACTGCATTATTTCCGCAAAACTTGATTTTTAACTCCGATAATCAGAGTTAAAAATCAAGTTTTGCGCAAAAAATGCAATTTTTTTGGTCTTTATCACAGTAAAAACAAAGTGTTTAAAAAATAAACAACAAATTGAAACGGATAATCAACTACATGTAGTTAAACACGTTTGATTTTCAAACATTTTTCAATTTTTAGGAAACTGATGACGTCGGTGCTTTGGTCCTGCTTTTTATTCTCTCCTTTTCGGAAACACACTGTAAAAATACATATAGATGTGTATGCCTAGCATACGATACTGAAAATAATTGTAGACTAGGTCGACAGAGTGATTTATTTATAAAAACAAGGAAAACCATATAATACTATATATATATATATATATATATATATATATATATATATATATATATATCGGGTTCAGGGAATCTGAACGGGTTCGATATCTTAAAAATGCTAATTTGACAGTTGGACAGTGATGCCATATTTCCTTTTATGATATAAAAATCCCTAAATAATCGTTTCCCAGCTTTCTCATCTGCCATTTGGCAGAGAGGTAGTATATCGATCATCCAAGTCCAACTACATGCTCGGGTCTCTAGAATTTTAATTGCAAAACAATCACACTAGGGTATCTTCATAACTACTACTCTGCAAAAATTTAATCTTACGTCGAGGCGTTAAATCAAAGTTTGGTAAATTCACAAAGGTAAAAGTATTCATTCATAACATGTGACCTAATAATGTTACATACCTTCATTGATTTCCATGAAGTTTGGCATGCAAATATCAGTGATTGGGATAAGCCCCCCCCCCCTCCCCCCCATTTCTAAGTCGTGCTCAAAAACAGAGTTATGCCTGTAACAGGAAGGGAGAAAATGCAACGAGAGAGAGAGAGAGAGAGAGAGAGAGAGAGAGAGAGAGAGAGTATATGTGTTGCATTTCACTCCGACCAAATTAAATGTACAGTGTAAGTAACCAACATTCGACTAGTCTGCTACAGTTCAGGAGGTGATCGTGCTCTATAATTATGATACTTGGCATACTTCTTTTTATTGCTCCCTCAGAGTGAGTTTAATCTCTTGCAGATTGAATAAATCATCGGTATATTTACACTGTACAATGATTGTGTAATCAATTGCGCTATTCCTTACTACGATACATTAAACACTAGCGATTATGTTGACATGATCCCGCTTATGTTAACATGATCCCGCTTATGTTAACATGATCCCGCTTATGTTAATATGATACCGCTTATGTTAATATGATCCCGCTTATGTTAACATGATACCGCTTATAGTTTTTTTTTCTTTAGGTTAATGTGGTATATCATTTATTTTTGAAAAGCAGATTTTTCTTTAAATTGAGGCAGGCTACTCACAAACAAGTTGATGTTACTTAAGAAATAAGATATCATTTTTGAGTGTTATTGGGATATGACATGAGGTTGGTCACGTGATCAAATCCTATAGCATCCAAAGAAACCACTTGGATCACCTCGGCCGATTCCATCTAGATGTAGGGTACCGGAATCTGCCGAAAAAACGTAACGTGAAAAGGATATACCTGTATTGCACGTACATTTTTGCGCACGTGAATTTGATTGGTTGCTTTTTGTTTACATCATTAATTAGGTATTCATATCATAAGCCAACAGTATAACTTATATTTGATTGCAATCTTTTATAAGATTGTTATGGCCATTTTAGTATCCTAAAATTGAAAGAAAATCAATGCACGTACATTCACGCGCTCACATGTACAACTCTGCCATTGTTTTGATGTCATTCAACCGACATTTAAGCCATATATGAATTTCATAGTGTTTGCATCAAATATACATTGTAAGAAAGTTATAGTGATTTTCAAATCGTCCTATCAGAATGAAACACACGTGCTGGCCAGTAGTTTTGACCATAGCAAATGGTAAGGAGTTCTAAGATATATTTACAAATCAAATTTGATGAAAAACAAAAACGTTATGGTCCTTCCAAGAATTAACGTTCAAAAGATGATGCACGTACATACGCATGCTCGTTGGTATTTTTGATTAAATTGATCGATAGATATTTACATTATCTACCTATTCTGTAAAAATATTCCCTTTCCCTTAATTCACTACAAAGCCACAGACGTTTTAGTACTATCCAATCAAAATGAAGCATGCAAGTGCAGATTGGTGATTTTAATTATGCCAATCAGTTTAGAACATCAAGATAAACCTACTGTATACATTACAAATGATTTCACGGTAAAACAAAAAAAGTTAGACTATTCGGAAGTTAGTGTACCAAAAGTCCAATGCACGTACATGCATTTTCAAAGAAAATGACATTCGTTCTGCACATCTACAAATAATATACTTATCACCCTAAAGAGATTTCATATTGATCCTTAGAGTAGTTTCTGAGAACACTCCCGGACAAAAATGTACCGGAGATAATAATAACAAACTACAACTGTGTTGGGATGCCAACACAAATGTCCCCGAACACTTCCCATGTCGAAAATGGACCCAGCTCAGAATACCAGAAATGGAACCGGGATCCTCAATTCATACTAGAATCTAAATTTGCTTGAAATTCGACAAATTCGATTTTTGGTAGCCAATTTTGGAATGGTGACTGTTTTGAAACATTTGAAAATTGAATGAAAAGAAATACTGATGCTAGAAATGAAGTTAGGACCCTCATTTGACCCCAAAACGCAAATGTCGTAGATATATATACACTTTAAAATGTTTCTGTATATGACGGCCATTTTCAAAATGGCGGGACAAAAAATTGATTGTGGAAAAGGACTTTGATTTTTTAAAACGTTTATTTGGCAGACATTTTGAAAAAAAAAATGAAAGTGATTTCAAGCCTCCACATGGTCCCCTATCAGCCCACAAAGTTTGAATTCGATCTGTTGAGGCACTTTCATAAAATTGCACGGGCAAGTGATATTAAGAAGAAGATTAAGAAGAAACGGAGCAAAAACAATACGTCCCCGACACTACGTGTTCGGAGACATAATGAGAAGAAACAGAGTAAAACAATACATTTATATTCCCAAACTTCGTTTTAAAAATATAATGCATCTTTTAAAATATCAGAATTAAAACTTTCACACGTATAGAATATAAGTGGTACCTGAAATGCTCTCGTTTTGCGTTGCTATATTTCATGAGTAGGGATCTGAATTGAACTGTCTGCTAGAGCTCTACATTTGTATAAATATTTACTTTGTGCATTTCGTTCATATCGCTAGGCTAATACACACCCTTTATACAGAAATGAATCATTATCGTGTGTGTGAATTTTTTTCTCATTTCAAATGATTCATGAATGAGAGTAAAGTAAATGATCATAGAATTAGGCAAACACAGTCTACCTACCCCCCCCCCCCCTAAAAACAAAAATCGCCAACAGCAAATAATCCGTTGAAACACTGTAATGGACCATAGCTAAGAACCATTTCTGGATGTTTGTACACTACTTTCTTTGACAACTAATCAATTTCTTACTTTGGAAAGTTGAAAAAATAAATGAATAATTCCTACATATGGTATATAAGAGTCTCCATCACAAGGGTTTATCCTTGGATATCAATATAATTGTAGTCGCAGTTCAAGGTCAGTGTAAAACAATCACAAATACACGAAATATGTCAATTTCATGAAAATCTTGAAGAAAGCATTTGGGATTTTAATTCTCTCACGTTGCTGTATTGACATTAAATACCAATATGAAGATCCAGCGATGTTGGTCAAAATGCGAAAAACTCGCATAAATACAAGGAAACATTGACAAATATGCATTTTAGCAATAATAAAACAATGTATAAACCATAACTATATATTGAAAGGTATCCGTTGTTCTTAAAAACATTTCGTGACTTCACATGCTTATATATTTTAAAACACATGTTTACATTTCCAATGTTTTCCCTTCGATATTTTTACAAATTTTACGTATTGATAGCCTTTTCCTTATGAATGCGCTTAGTGCAGTTGTGAACATTATCAATAGACAAAACGTCGTCGATATATCTAAATGTCGAATTGAAGGCCACAATAAGAGATTTCTTCTTTTCACGTTGAAGTTTTTGAATAAATTCTGCTTCATATGAATATAGAAACAGGTCAGCTAACAAAGGAGCACAATTCGTGCCTATGGGAATACCAACAGACTGTTGGAAGGCCTGATCACCAAAGACCACGAAGATATTGTCAATGAGGAACTTTAGCATATTTTTTATTTCAACTTCAGAGTACTTGTGCGTGGAATCAGAGTGGTGTTTAACAAAGTAAGTTTTTGGATGACTGATCACTAGATATGAATATTTCCTTTTTCCATTTTTAGGTCACCTGAATTCATTCAGGTGACCTATTGCTATCTGTTTTTGTCCGTCGTCGTTCGTCGTGCGTTAACATTTGAACATTTTCAGCTTCTTCTCTGAAACCCCTGAACCAATTTCAACCAATTTTGGCATATAGCATCTGTGGGTGGAGGGAAACAAAAATTGTGAAATTCGTGGTCCCTGCCCCCCTGGGGCCTGAGGGGTGGGGCAAAAACCATCAAAATGAGTGTAATTTTAAAAAATCTTCTTCTTTACTCCTGGACATCAAGAAGCCAAACTGTGGGCATAATTATAATGAGCGTTGAGCTCTCTACAAAAATTGTGAAATTCATGGCCCCTGGGGCAGGGGTTCTTGTGTTAGGGTGGGGCTCTATTGGTCATATAGTGAAAATGTAGAAATTCTTTGAAAATCGTCTTCTTTTTCTCTGGGTATTAAGTAGACAAACTAATAGCATGGTAATGATGAGCAAGGATGCCTCTTTATACCCCCCGCAACAAGTTGTGGGGGGGGGGGGGGGGGGGTTATACTGGAATCGGGTTGTCCGTCTGTCCGTCCGTCTGTAGACGCAATGGTTTCCGGGCACTAAAGCATTATCCTTTCCACCTACCGTCACCATATCATAAATATGGACTACCCATGGGATGAAGATGTTCCCTATCGATTTTGGGGTCAAAAGGTCAAGCACACTGGACATCGAAGTAGCAATATGGTTTCCGGGCTCTAAAGTGTTATCCTTTCCACCTACAGTCACCATATCATACATATAAACTACCCATAGGATGAAGATGTTCCCTATCGATTTTGGGGTCAAAAGGTCAAAGGTCAAGCGCACTGGACATTGAAGTAGCAATATGGTTTCCGGGCTCTAAAGCGTTATCCTTTCCACCTACAGTCACCATATCAAACATATGGACTACCCATGGGATGAAGATGTTCCCTATCGATTTTGGGGTCAAAAGGTCAAAGGTCAAGCGCACTGGATATCGAAGTAGCAATATGGTTTCCGGGCTCTAAAGCGTTATCCTTTCTACCTACAGTCACCATATCATACATATGGACTATCCATGGGATGAAGATGATCCCTATCGATTTTGGGGTCAAAAGGTCAAAGGTCACGCGCACTGGACATTGAAGTAGCAATATGGTTTCCAGGCTCTAAAGCGTTATCCTTTCCACCTACAGTCACCATGTCATACATATGGACTACCCATGGGATGAAGATGTTCCCTATCGATTTTGGGGTCAAAAGGTCAAAGGTCATGCGCACTGGACATCGAAGTAGCAACACTCAGAAAAGAGGTAGTTTATACCTATTACCAACACCCTTTGGGATATTGGGATAAGCGGGGGGTATTCTTAGTGAGCATTGCTCACAGTACCTCTTGTTAAAAATTGTGAAATTCATGGCCCCTAGATCAGGGGTTCTGGTGCTAGGGTGGGGCTCTATAAGTCATATAGTGAAAATGCATTATTTCTTTGAAAATCTTCTTCTCTGTCTTTGGGTATTAAGTAGACAAACCAATAGCATGGTTATGATGAGCAAGGATGCCTCTTTCAAAATTGTGAAATTCATGGCCCCTGGGTCAGGGGTTCTGGTATTAGGGTGGGGCCCTATTGATCATATAGTGAAAATGCATTTTATTTCTTTGAAAATCTTCTCCTCTGCTGCTGGGTATTAAGTAGACAAACTAATAGTATGATAATGATGATCAAGGATGCTTCTTTCAAAACTGAAATTTATGGCCCCTGGGTCAGGGGTTCTGGTGCAAAGGCGGGGCTGACCACATAGCTATTCAATGTTTCTTCCATCCAAAAGTAAAATTCTTATATTTAAACACAAACCTAATTCAAACATTGGAAGGTTGTTACATGATACTCAGGTGACCTATAAGGCCCCTGGGCCTCTTGTTGTTGAAGAAGCAACTGTCTATGATGTCAAAAAGTCTAGTCTTTAATTTATCGTGAGGAATGGTTGTGTATAGTGTTGAAAATTCCTAGGTTTTGATGTTATTGATTTGGGAAAAGTTTTGCGATTTCAAGTTTACTGAAAGTTCTGCAGAATTTTTTAGAATCCAGATTTGATTAACACCACTTCTTGCATATGTAGTCGCAAAGTAAGTTTGAAGTTTCTCCTTCACAACTGTTAATATTTTCGTGAGGAGCAGAGATAGCGGCTTGGTAAAGCACTTACTGGATCCAGCAATGTATTTTTGTTTGTAAGGGTTTTTATGTAGTTTAGGAATCTAGTATAGGTACGGTAACTCATATTCATTCGATTGACTGATTGATGTTTTCCGCCACATTGTACAATTTTTCAGTTATCTGGTGACGCCCAGTTTTTATTGGTGGAAGAGAGAACCCAGTTACAATGTACCTGGGAAGAGATCACCGACCTTCCGTAAGTAAATTGGGAAACTTTCTCACTTACCTGCGCGAGCGGGATTCGAACCCGCGCCAACAGAGGTGTGAGGCCGTGTGATTTTGAGCGCAATGCTCTAACTACTCGGCCACGGAGGCCCATATATTCATTCCACCCATTGACTGGGATGTTAAATGTGTCTAAAACTGAAGCATGGTTTTGAAGAATTTCATGTTTTGAAAGGACAGTTGGAGTATAAGTACGATTACCAAAAGTGGAATTAATGCCAAGTTCGTTTAAATGTTCGTTAAAGCTAACGGATTCTCAAGTTATGACCTTTTTGCTATTTTGATAACTTGACCTCAAAGAAATGTGCCAAGGTCAAAAATTGTAATCTATTGCATCTCACTTAATCTCATGGATGGTTGTTACAACTTTCAAGTAATGGCTGGGTCGTATTTTTTTCTGAACTTAATCTTCATTGAAGAAATGAGTCGATTTCAAAAGTTTTGATACAGTGCATTTTGTCTTTGTGTTCTCTTTCAAAGTTTCAAGATTGCAGTCACAATGTCAAAAGGTTCTTAAGTTTATGGGCTGGACCAAATTCTGATGTGAAAGATTGACCTTGACTTTATAAATGGGTCAAGGTTTTAAAAAATTGGTATCATGCACCCTTCCTTAAGAAGAAAACACAAAAACAATATGTCTCTCCTTTGAAGGGGAGACATAATACATTCCATTACAATGAATAAAAGAAAATGTAAAACTTATACGGTACCAATTTTGATGCACCAGATGCGCATTTCGACAAGTAATGTCTCTTCAGTGATGCTCAACCGAAATGTTTGAAATCCGAAATAACTATGAACTTTTAGAGCTAAATATATATAAATTTCCTACTTAAAAACAACAATCAAAGGGAATATTGACGATTTCCCCCGAAATTTTGTTTTTCACTTTTAATGATCGAATAAACTGTCAAATATTTTAAAAAAAAGTTAAAGCGATACACCTTATAAAGTGGTTATTTTTAGATTGAGGTATGTTATTGTTCACGTTTTTCAAATGTATGGTTATCGATTTGAGTTTATGTTATGCATCACATTCCAAGTGTTCTTAGGCAAAAATCACCGCCGCGGTGGTCAAGAGGTTAGAGCGCCGCGGTGGCCCAGAGGTTAGAGCGTTCGCCCCGCATCTGTATCTGTATTGGTACGTTGAATCACCACTTCTGAAATCAACGGAAATGAGAGAGCGCAAGTAGATCTTATTCGCGCTGAAGGCTTGATTGAAAGCCTTCTACAGTCTTTGAACACACTTGATGGTCACTCAGTTCATTCCAGTCAATGACTGTGCGTACAAAGAATGAGTTTCTTCTTATAGGTGTGTTACATGATGGTATATTGAAACAACGGCTATTGTTGATACTATGGATGATGTTCCGTGTTTCAAAGTCAGTAAATTTCTCGGCCTTGATTTGTCGCTTGTTGATGGCTGTTACCAAGTAAGTATCAGGCGGTATCGCTGGTGCTAGCCCCTCAACCACCTTGAACAGGAACGTTAGGCGTAATTCTTTCCTTCGTTCTTGTAAAGATGGAAGATCTAAGGTCTTAAGCATGTTGGTAATGCTCCCTGGTGTCCGGCTCAAAACGAGCTGATTTCCTTTGTATCTTCACCATCTTAATGATGTCTGATTGAAGGAAGGGATCCCATATAACGGCCCTGTACTCTAGTGTAGAACGTACTAGGGAGATGTGTGCTGTTCTACAAGTAGGTGAAGGGCTGTGGCGAAGATTCCGTCTCAAAAAGCCTAGTGTGGAACTTGCTTTCTGACATATATGTATATTATTTATGTGGGTCGTCCATTTAAGGTCTGATGACAACATGACCCCTAAGTACGGGTTTGTCTGTACACTTTTGAGGATGGTTCCGTTTAGCTGGTCAAACGTAGACTTCTGTCGGATACTAAGTACATAGCATTTAGTGGCATTAAAACGCATCTCCCACTTCTTCGCCCACTGTTCCAGGTTAGCAAGGTCTTGCTGCATTATTAGGTGGTCTTTGTGTAATGTTATCTCACGGTATAGTAGGCAGTCATCGGCGAATAAGCGGACTTTAGACTGCACCGTATCAGGTAAGTCATTTATATGACAAAGGAATAGGAGGGGGCCTAATACAGTACCCTGGGGTACTCCTGAGTCCACCGTGACTTCTTTTGAGCACTCTCCTTCAACAACTACCCTCATCAGTCGGTTACATAGAAATGATTGGATCCACTGGTGTAGGCGGCCCTGTATTCCGTAAGCTTTCAGTTTATGAAGAAGCTTATGGTGTGGCACTGTGTCAAGTGCTTTCGAAAAGTCTAATATTGCAATATCAGTTTGTATTCCTCTATCGTAGCTTGATGTTAGGTCTTCAATAGTGAGAGCTAGCTGGGTTTCGCAGGAATAACCTGAACGAAAACCATGGTTAAGAGAAGTCAGGATCTTATGACGTTCTAAATGCTTCATCATATGACGACAGCCAATGTGTTCGAGTAATTTACTTAGCACAGAAGTTAAAGAAACTGGACGGTAGTTTTCCGGTAGGTAGCGGTCTCCCTTGTTAAAAACTGGTGCTATATTTGCATTGAGCCAGTCATTTGGTAGGCTCCCTGAATCAAGAGACCTCTGGAAAATCAATGCAATACTCGGGGCAAGTTCGGTAGCAGTTTTTCAACACACGGTTAGGTATAGAATCAGGTCCAGGCGCCTTCGAGGTTTGAATGTTTTTCAACAACATTAGGACACCGTCCTCGTTGATAGGTATGTCTGATATTATAGTCTCACTCGGTCCATTGACTGGTGGTATGGTAGTACATGTATCTCGAGTGAATACAGAACTAAATTGGTCTATTAATATATCAGCTTTTGACTTGCTATCACTGAAGAGCTGGCCTTTCCTCTTCAAGGGTGATACTCCAACATTGTGTTGTTGTTTTGACTTCACGTAACTCCAGAAGGGTTTAGAGTTGTTATTTGCCAGACCTTTCTGAATAGTCTTGTTCACGTATGACCACCCCGCTCTCCGGAAAGCCTTTTTGCATTCACGCTGGAAGTGACGGTAGTTCTCCCACTTTCTGGTTTTCTTTGCTTGTCTGTGTAAGCGTGTTGTGCATCTGATCATTTTACGCAATGTATGATTTATCCAAGTTGGTGATTTACGCCGTTTAGACACTCTAGATGGGATGTGCGTTTCTATTTCGTGTTGAAGTGCAGACTTAAAGTAAGACCAAAGGTCATTAATGTTCTTCCCGTCCTGGTACATGGATTTCACAGTGACATATATCCATTTGCACTTATCACGCAGTGCGTCCCAATTTGCTTTCTCGAATAGGAATGATTTCCTTGGTTTCTGTTGGTTATAGTGCGGCTTGGTGTCAGTATCCACTACAACAATGTCATAGTCAGATATATCCGGAATTACAGTGATGCTCTTAACGAGGGACGGATTTGTAGTAAATACCAGATTTAGTATATTTCCTTGCCTCGTAGGCAGTTCAGATCGAACTTAGTAGATAGGTCAAAAAGATCCTGGTGCGCTAGTTTGTCTATGGGAGATGTAACCGATAATGTGGTCCAGTCAATATCTGGGCAATTCAAATCACCACATAAAATTTTCTGCCGGTCTTTCTTCTCCGTTAATAGTTCAAGTGATGTATCAAGTTCCTTAAGTAGGTCTCGGTTCCGGTGTGGCATGTAGTAACACCCGATAGAAATCTCTTTACAACCTTTGAGTTGGATTTTGACCCATGTGATCTCACAGTTGGTCACAAATTCTGGTTGTTCTATTGAAACTATGTCCTCAAGAATTAATATGAAAACACCACCACCCAGCAAACTGCGGTCATTCCTATATACCTTGATACCTTGTAATGACTAAGAAACATCTCACTGGATTTAATAGCATCCTTTGTAGGATTGCATCCAGGCTTGACCCCCCCCCCCCCCCCCCGAGCCACGACTCCGTTCCACATACTATGTCAGGTTGTGTGTACTCGAGTACTGCTGTAAGTTCTGAACTTTTGTCGACAACACTTCTACAGTTAATATTCAGAATACGCAGGTTTTTCCTCTTGGGGTACATGAGTGATGACATGCGCGATTTGGATGAACCTGTGATGCTGCTTGTCGATGGGATATCAGCCTTCGGGCTGCTTGTCTTCCGTGGGCTAAAGACAGATGAGTTTATAGAGTCCAGTGTAATATTTGAGTCCTGAATCGGTGCATAATAGTTGGAATCCGACTCATAGCTACGAAATGTGAAAGAATTTACATTTATACTATCACATTTACAGCAAAGCCACTGAACGTTTGAGCGCTACATAATAGGTTGTAGTCAGCGCTACATAACTCTATGCATGATCGATGGTGCCAGATGCTACATTCATCACAACACACTCCTTCACACGTCCAGGTGACGGGGATTTCGCATAGGCCACATAAATACGTGCTAGTATTCTTTGGACCGGGGTTTAGTTCGATGTCCCTAGATAATAATAAAGACAAAAAGATGACCGACAATCCTTTCGATTGGCGCGTGAAAGGAAGTGGTTTCCTAAGGATGGGACCTCTAACTTGTGATAGTGCATTGTTTATATTAAGATCTCGATGCAAGTTAGGTGGTGATGACACAAGTTGGCAAAAGTTCACACACACAAGTATAAACAAGATGGCGGTCGCCATGTTGGAAAAGGTTCACCATGTGTTCAGGGTGGTATCAGGGCCAGCAACCAGACTTACCAAGAAAACACCTACATGATGTAAACAATAGTGTCCCTGATCTTTATTAAACACAAAAATACTGTTTAAGACTCAAGCTTATTCCTGTATCTTCCAGAGTTCTTCAATTTTACCACTCCGATGTTTATGTACGTCTCAACTTATGCGCATGCGCTCTCTCATGCGCATGCAGAAGGCCGGGGTTCGAATCCCTGCCGCGACAGACCTAAGTCGTTAAAACAGGTAGTGATAGTTCCATCGCCAAACGCTCGGCATCAGGTGTGAATGTCACAGGTCCTTGGAGATGACCTTAAAAATGGATGACCCGTGTCACAGTAGTTGTGGCACGCTAAAGAACCCTCACTGCTCAATGGTCGTAAGCGCCGAGCATAGGCCTAAATTTGAAGCCCTTCACCGGTCTTGGTGACGTCTCCATATGAGTGAAAAATTCTCGAGCGAGACGTTCAGCAAGATACAATCAATCAATCTTTAGGCAAAATGTGTGATTTATCTGTATTTGCAAATTAGGATGCTTTAAATTACAAAATATACATTTCACTAGTTTGTTTTGTAAACATAAACAAGACTCGAGTCTTGTTTATATAACACATAGGTAAGTCCAAAAACGTTGCTCAGTTCTTTAAAGCTTTCAAAACTAACTTACACACATATAAAAAGCAAGTCATACCTGGAATATTCTTATATTGCGTCCTAACATGTAAATAAGGAAGAAAACTATGGATTCTGCGGAAATTGCCAGGAAACGTTTTGAAGTTTGAACCAAACATTTATATGAGTACTTACAAAAGAGAGTGTTTTATTCATACGCCGATATATATCAGTCAATGAATCCTTATCGCATGAACATCACCGTTTCCTCTCACTTCAAATGATATTTGGGTGCGATTAAGCACAGCCTTTCATGACATATATATGAATGATAGAATAAGACAAATACAGGCTATCTGTGAAGGCGAGGAAAGTTGCAATTCATTTAAAAAGTCACCAAATCACACTGCGTGCGACACACACATTGGGACTTTGAAACACTATAAGGGACCAGAACCTGATAACTAAACTAAGGATCATATTAGGTGGGAAACGAGTAAGAGTAAGCGGGGACATCACTGTGTTCCGTCGTACGTTAATATAAGACTAGTTTTATCTCTATGGCTGTAACCAAGCTAGATATGTCAACTTATCTAGTAGCAACAACCACGCTCGCTAGGTGGCGCGTCATGTTTTATTTTTATTTCTACAGGAAAAGTGGGACGAGGTTCCACCCTATTTTTTACGGGCTAGTATGGATAAACCTAGAGCCTACGAATGATGCGAAGTTGATCGTTCGGATCTAAAATAGCTATATTTAGCGTATCTCACGTGATTAGGCACATTCCAGAAAATCCCTTTGAGATTGAAGCGATTAAGCAGAGAGAGTATCTGTAAACATTTACTTAATGGTGAAATACGCAACAAAGAGTGACATATTAATACATTTTATGCATGAATAAATTATACTGAGGTCAAACATGGACGATAATTGCCCGTGTTCATATAGTATTTGATTGATTTAGATATCCAGGGAAAGATAACTCCCATTATTAACGTACTCACAACGTACCGGTGGTATACATTAATACAATGTTTATACATTTCTGAATGATGAGTGAATCTTTATTATACCCCCCGCAACAAGTTGGGGGGGGGGGTATACTGGAATCGGGTCGTCCGTCTGTCTGTCCGTCCGTCCGTCCGTCTGTAGACGCAATGGTTTCCGGGCTCTAAAGCATTATCCTTTCCACCTACCGTCACCATATCATATATATGGACTACCCATTGGATGAAGATGTTCCCTATCGATTTTGGGGTCAAAAGGTCAAAGGTCAAGCGCACTGGACATCGAAGTAGCAATATGGTTTCCGGGCTCTAAAGCGTTATCCTTTCCACCTACAGTCACCATATCATACATATGGACTACCCATGGGATGAAGATGTTCCCTATCAATTTTGAGGTCAAAAGGTCAAAGGTCATGCGCACTGGACATCGAAGTAGCAATATGGTTTCCATTTAAATTCTTTAATGGCTTTTTTCATCGCATGGAGATGCTGTGTTCCTAGATACCTTTTGGATCATAATACTGAAGTTTTACCTATTACCAACACCCTTTGGGAGATTGGGGTAAGCGGGGGGTATTCTTAGTTAGCATTGCTCACAGTACCTCTTGTTTTCATCAGAATCTTTTCCATCACACTCACAGACCAGGTCCCCATACCCCTACCAGTGTCAATCTGTGACTGATAGCAGTGCGGTATTTAATTTGATATAGTCTAGAGGAAATTCGAAATATGGTAGTGACATTTCTTCCTCACTGAATTAGCTGGATTTAGCGTTTAAAGAAAAGTGGGGTATGGACTGGGGGTTAAAAATGCTATTTGCCAAATTTTCAACAATATCAATTACAAGGCAAGGCAAAAGGGGTCATAAGCTACAGATGATGCAATTTTCTTAATTAGTGACTTACTTACAGATAAATCAGGGACCTATATACTAGTTAGTATATAGGTCCCTGGATAAATAAAGTAACTTACAAATATTTTATTTATTTATTTATCTATCATTTCATTTCATTTTTGTTTTTAATATCATGGTTTGTACTTGAAGAGTCATCGCAATAAAGTGGCATTAATTATTAGTGTTACAAAAAATATCATCATGCAGTTTTTAAATTTCTGAATTTTGAAAAAATAAAAATAAATAAATAATACATTCTGATACCACTCAGCCCCCCGACTGGCCAGAGAATTCTGCTTCTGTCAATTCTGATGCAACTAGCTCAGCCCCCAGACTGGCCAGAGAGTCCACTGTTTCGGTAAATTTCTGATAATGATGCAACTCAGCCCCCCCCCCCCCCCCCCCCCCCCCCCGATAGCGCTACCAGAAGTTCTCGGAAAAGACTTGCTGATGTTTAATAAATCAGTTTTCCTATTAATTTTACTTTTGCTCCTGTTCATCAGTTCATTAGGCTATGGCCCAATCTGATTAAATTTAAGATCGTTGATCCGCTCCGTATTCCTCTTCCTTTCCTGTATCTGTGAAGTCCAGAGGTGAGATATATTCTTTCCAAAACAACTAAGAATGTTCATGGAACAATTTAGTATTAATTGTTTTGCTTTTATGTTGTATGCCTTATTTCAAGAAATAACTTTCAGGTCACTTTTTAATGTGAAATGGAACATTTTCAATTTTTGACAACCTGACGGTAGGGGTGTTTAAGACATTATACCTCATTTTCTGTAAGGAAGTGGAGTAAAAGGAATTACTCAAAATTGGTAATTACACCTGCATTTTATTGTTTTTTGTAATGGTGTTTCAAGAAATAAAGTTGGGTCACTTTTTGATGCGAAATGAAACATTTTCCGTTTTTGGCAACCTGACGGTAGGGGTGTTTAAGACACTATACCTCATTTTCTATAAGAAATTGGAGTAAAAGGAATCCAGATTTGAAATCAGCATACTCAAAATTGGTAATTGCATCTGATTTTTATTGTTTTGGGTAATTTTTAAAAAATGGGTGGTGGTTGCTATATCTAGTAAAACACGATTCGAGTTCCGTACCCCCTAACGTCATATTCCACACCCCCAAATGTAGGGTTGTACGGGATGCTCTTAAAGTGTCTTTAGGATACCACAAATATATTCCCTGACCACTTCTCGTCGTATTCACGTGATATGATATGCTGCATTTTAAATTTTTGCCAAAGTCTTATAATAACTTTTTGGGGGTCGTAGATGTATCTCAAATTTGGTTTTCGCCATGTTACACGAATGAGGATCACTTTCAGTGTATTGTAACAATTGATTGAGCATGACACCCTGTGGGTAGAAAAACCAGAGTCAGGATGATCTCGCCATTCAAGAAGGTGACAGGCTTATTGTCTTTATCGCTTATGTCTAGGCGTGTATTTCCGAAATTGTGGAATTCCAAAAAAGTGGATGTTCGTGAAGATGATGAATATAAAGCGGAAAAAATATTACAATCGCAAGTGACGTCACGATTTTTTCCACTTTCTTTTTGCTGTTAAAAATGGTCTATTGTTCAATCATGAATAGAGAAGATGAGTCCATTCCTATGATTATTGTAGTCATTGGCTCCTCGGCCCATAGTAAAGTATCTACGCCAGAATCGGCACTTTTACACTACTGGCATATTTCAAGCCCTATAAAATCCATGACGTTCAGGACCTTTGCCGTCTGACCCCCATCAGGACTTCTTCAGGAACCTTGGGGCCCTAAGGCAGCCCCCAGACACTCTACCTCATGAAATTGCACCCTCTGACTTCGATTCCTGGATCCGCTCTTGGCCATACAATATCATGTTTCAAGTGTAGTTTATGTATACACATAACATTGATGTGATAAGATGTGTGTTTGTAGCAGTCAAGAGATTAATTGATGTTTGTTCATTTTAGGATCCATGCCCCCTTGCAAAGGGAAATAATTAGCAATTCGTTAAAATAGGGTTGGGTAATTATAAAAATCATATTTTCGAGAACCACTTGGCCAGAAAAGACATTTTTAAAACTCAAGAACAACAGAACTTTGATATGTCATATGCATATGCAAGCATTCTCAGGTAGCACAGATTCAAGTTTGTTCAAATCACGACCGCGGTAAGTAGGATGGGGGCCACAATATCGGATCAAAAGATTTATATAGTCCCTGAATACAGAGGGTGAAACGTTTAAAAAAAAATTCAGGAGGAACAGGACCATGAATAGTCATATCCTCAGGTAGTGCACAGCCAAGTGTGTTCAATTTGTGGCTCCCAGAGGTTGGAGAAAGCCACAATAGGGGATCAAGTGTTACATAGGAATATAAAATAAAAAGTCTTTATAAATATATCATCAACAGTTATGATTAGTCATGTTAATAGGCAGGCATAATCAGGTAGTACAGATACAAATATGTTGAAATCAATGCCACAAAGGGTAGAATGGGACCACAATAGGACGTACAGTATGACGCACAATATGACGTACAGTATGACGCACAATATGACGTACAGTATGACGCACAATAGGACGTACAGTATGATGCACAATAGGACGTACAGTATGATGCACAATATCACGTACATTCGAAGTTTTCAAAAATTGGGAATATATAGGAGAACAACGTTAAAAATCTTCGAAAGAGAACCAGAGCCATGAGTGGTGATATTAGTATACAAGCGTCCTTCACGTTTATACAAATTCTGGCCTTGGGGAGGGAGGGAGTAGGATGGGTCCACCGATAGGAGTTTTATATAAGAATGAATTTTCAAAAAATATTCACAAGAGCAGTAGGGCCAGGAGTAGTTATAGCAATATGCAAGAATCCACGAGTTCAGATTCAGGTTTCTTCAAATCAATGAATAGGCAAGCATCCACGAGTTCAGATTCATGTTTCTTCAAATCAAGCATCCGCGAGTTCAGATTCAGGTTTCTTCAAATCAATGAATTGGGTGTAGGTTTGGACCACATTATATGGGTTTAAAGTTTTACATGAGAATTATGTACAGAGAAAAAATCTCTTTTTTGTCGGTCTAGAAGTAGAATCAATGATAGATTTTTTTTTACATAATATATGAACATTATCAGTTTGGGACATAATACGGAGTCATCTAGGGTGTGAAATGGAAATCTGTACTGGGCGAGGCGAAGCCGAGTCCCAATACTGATCTCCATTTCACCCTGGAGGACTCCGTATTATGTCCCAAACTGACTGTGTAACTAATTTATCCCGCTGAAGACTTTTGGAAATGTGTTCAAATTTCAGTAACATCTCAGTAATTAATTGAACGCATTAAACATCATATTGTGGCAGAGTCATTTCTTATCTAATATGCATATAATGCATTCATATATGCATGTATGCATTGTTATTATTTCATTTTAATATCAATGGTATATGTATTGAATCATATAATCCTTTAATGGATCTGCAATTCAATATCCGGTCAAGCATAACACTTAGTGAGTTCTTTGGTATAGAGTGTCTGAGGTGCCTAATTATGTATGGCCAAGTTGTCCACAAGTCTTTTAATTTCATTGGTGTTTTAGTTTTGTGTCTTGCGTTTTGGGATTTTTTCCTTCCAAAAGTTCTTTGTGTCAGTTCATTCTTTGTCTGAGATTTGAAGTGACCAGTCCATAGATCAGTTGATAAGTTTTGAGTTGACATAGACCTGATAGTGCTACCCGAGACTGACTTTTCCTCTCAATCGGTAAGTTACTAAGTTTATTACTAATGATAATATACTTCTAATATATATCTAAAATGGTAAATCCTATAATTTTGCATTAAGATTAATTTCCTATGCACTTCATCCTGAGTAAAAGTATATAGTGAGAGAGAATCATTTATTTTAACTATGAAGTGTAAATACATGTAGTTCAATTGTCTCACTATGATGTATCTTATTAATGGCCATATTTTTATGATGATTGCATTATCAGCAAGTTGTAAGTTATTTGATTAACTTGCAGGTTTGAAATTTATATGATGACATTTATTTATCACATTGGCAGTTCACCATTGTATATATTGGCCTATTCCCATAGAATGGTATGTTTGAGTATTTTGAGTTACTGACTTAAATATTTCTCATAATGGATATCTTATATCAAAGTAATAACTGTAATGTTTATATTATGATAAGCATAAGTGTACAGTAAAGATTTTATCCATAGGCAAGAGTAAATATTGGGATATGCCATTGTGTATTTAATGTTACATATATTACTTTACTGGTCAAAACGACGTGAAACGGGTCAGAAATCAGGAAAACTCACAACATATTTTTCGTATAAAGAAAACTTTACTATGAAAAGTTATATATTTTTAGAATCCCTAGAATTAAGAAAAACTCTATGTAGATTTCGAATTAGTGCACATGACCTTCGAATTGAAAGAGGAAGATATGAATTTACAAAAACCAATTCTGGCCAGATTTTTTTAGAAAGAAACAAAAGAATGTGTGAATTATGTAACCTTAATTATGTAGAAGATGAATTTCATTTCCTTACTGATTGTCCATTCTATGTTGAAGAGAGAAATATGTTTTTTAATGGTATATACAAGCTCAACAAAAATTTTATCTATCTAACAAATAAGGACAAATTTACTTGGTTGATGATTAATGAAGACAAACCAGTAATTGTCAAACTGAGTAAATATTTAGAGTAAACTTTCAGAAAAAGAAGTAATGCTTTAAAACTGCAAAAATCGTTATAGTTTATTATTCATATGTTGGTATAATACTGATACTGTCCATTTACTTGTGTATATACATGATTAGCAATTCATATATGTATGTACTTGTTTCCCCAACATGCTGGATCCACGTGCATTTTGCAGTCTATGTAACCTGTAGTTAATGTTGTAAACTTTCTTTCTTTTTTGAATTTCCTTCTTTAATATGTTGTACGGTGTGACCGTTGAGACGAGCGAAGCCCATTAACATCTTGCAACACGACTTATAGACATTTTATCCGCCTCCAATCGGGACATCATTCGGCCTATTCCGGATTAGGCCGAGTGATGTTTCGATTGATCCGCCTCTTCATTTAACGCGGGAAATATAACGTGGTGGATGTAAACAGTTACATTGTGACGTTATAATTAATGTTTTTTCTTCTTCTTTCAAACCAAGCAAAAACAAAATGTTTGAAGCTATGAGAAAGCTTGTCTGGAATATAAAAAGATTTATGGTACTCTCTAAACAATCTAATTATTTTAATTACGGGTTTGTCAATGAAGTATACCGCAGTGACGGCGACATTTTTGTAGAAGCATTATGGGTAATACTCATCTTTTTTCAGCTGAAGAAGAGCAAATCACGTGACTCATGTGTAATCATTGGAGCGAGCTCGTCGCGTCGCTTCGCTCGCTAATATGTATACGGTGTGACCGTTGGACCGAGCGAAGCATGTTATGGTCATTGGAGTGTCCCAAGTGGTAATCATAATTCCGTTAAGTATGGTATGATTCATTTAAAAATATATATTTTTAATGAAATTTTCCTTGCGCTAAAAACCCAGTAGCATCTCAATATTAAAGGGGTTTATATGGGGACAACAGTTTTACAGGATCCGCCTATTTATTGAACGCGAGAAATAAAACACAAGGCGACGTAAACTTTGTATTGTGACGTCACATTTAGCCTAAACTTTTTTCTCTTTTTCAAAGCAAACAATTATAAACAACAATAATACATTCCGTATGCAATGAAAAAGGCCGTTATAAAACTAAATAAAATTAACCAATAAATTCAAAATGGTAAAAATGCAACCGTAATTTTATCGTATATTCTTATTTAAAGAACCTCATGAACTCGTTCATCTATTTAGTCGTATTACGGTTTTATATGTAATTATTTGCTAAAACCTGTTACAATGATAATTATACTATTCACTTTGAACAAACTGAGTGTTTAAATTAGGAATTGCACGTCAGAGTCTTCTATTATTGGCATTCAAAATAAAACACGAATAACTGTTGAAGCAGGTAATGAAAAAATAAATGGCGGCGCCCATATTGATCACGAAAATTTCAGTGAACGTATATAAAGATTGTCTCTTTTTCTTTTGCTGATTTTGACTTTTTTCTTTTACATACGTGTTACCTTTAGAGCCTTGCTTCGCGGACGGGCCTTCGGCCCGTCCGAGCTTCGCTCGGTATTAACTACACTAATATGAAATACAAGTATTGACATAAAAGGGAAATATGATTTTTCATTAGTCTGTCATAATCTGACTTTGGTGTATACCCCCTATCCACATGTTTCAAAACCAAAGAAACTGTCCCCTGCCACTAAGTCCCAAACAATCAAGTTGTTCTTTAATAAAAGTAGCCCAGTTATAACTTATATGCTTTGTATTTTCACAGATATTGAATAGGCATTCATATACAGCAATAACTTGATACTTTTCAGACGGCAATAGTTTATACCGAAACCTGAGCATTCTCAAAATACGAACATGATACAATTCTAAATGACCTATTTCAAAATATACCATTGTTGAATCAGTGTTTTTATGCACACCAAGTGTAGATAAAAAACAAACCCTATCGGGTGAACCGTTTCAATGTATGGTCCTTTGTGTAATAATAAAGCACACACAACGACAATACCAAGTCAAGATTTTTTCCCACTGTACAGAATGCATGTACAAGTGCACGTAGTAATCAAAATTTCCATAATATGCATGCATAAATCTCAAATGATATTTTAGGTAGCGATCGGAAAATGGTCTTTTTAGCATAGGAATTGGATCTGGCGTCACAGTTAAACAAATGCACTTAATCCGAATAAACCGGTTTCGTTACATGTGGCACACAAAACCTAACATTCCATATGTGAATTACCACCTGCTAAATCAAGATATTCCCTTACAAATACAAATTACAGTGATACGTAATTACTATATAAGTAATGTAGATATGTACCTTGACAAAGTAATTGGTTCCTGCTTCTACTTGAGTTCTATAGGAAATGGGCTCAAAAATGTCCGTAACATCGTCTGCAGAAAGTCGTTCAAGTATGTCATTTTCACCTGTTGATAAATACTATATCAGAATTTTTTGACTAGTTTCACATCAACTAATGAATAAATCTTTTGGATATCACAAAAAAACATTAAATTCGCTTTGATAATATGAGAGAGAGAGAGAGAGAGAGAGAGAGAGAGAGAGAGAGAGAGAGAGAGAAGCGAAATACATACACTGTTAACGACTTCCGCAGTTGGTTGGTCTATTGTGCGAGTATCAGAAAATCCTCCTAATTTAATACCACCCAAACCATTTACCAGCCCTACTAACCACAGACAAATTCTCATCCTCAAGAACGCCATATTTGCCAGTTATGTCTACGTCATATCTAAATATACTAGCGGAAAAAAGAAACTGTGCAATATAAAATTTAGTATAATTTTTCTATATTTATTGTTTATATTTCTAAATTTAAACAATTGATAAATGTGATGTTTTTTAACAATATCGGATAGTACCCGACTCAGATACACGTACAGCGGTGCGCCCAATACTGCTTCAACGTCATCGTATCGCTAGACTAGCGTGGTGCAGACGACATCTGCGATTCAGAATACAGGGCTGGGCCAATATTCTGTTCACTGATGAATCTAGATTCCATATGGATAGCATAGAGTTGTAGAGTCTATCGTCGCGTTTGGGGAGCGGTACCAGGACGCTTGTGTTGTGCAACATCGACAATTCGGTGGAGGTAGCGTTATGGTGTGGAGTGGAATAACAACACGTGGAAAGACCCCCTACAAATTGTCAATGGAAATCTCACCGGCGTACGCTATCGAAACGAAATTATTCAGCGCCATGTGATACCCTTCATACAGAGACAGCAAATGCAGCAAGACAGCGCAAGGCCACATGTTGCACGTGTAGTCAGGGACGTTTTTGTTCAACAGAATGTCGATGTCTTGCCTTGGCCAACTGTTTTCCCCAATTTATCGCCGATCGATCACGTCTGGGATGAAATGGAACGACGTCTACGCCGTTTACCAAATCAGCCAGTGACATTGGCTGATTTAGACCAGGCTTTAACCAACATCTGGAACAACATCCCTCAAGCATTTCTGAACACTTTAGTGGCATCAATGAGGCGCCGTTGTCAAGCATGCATGAATGCAAATGGTGGTCACACGCGTTATTAACTTTGTTAATTCAAGTTCGAATACTAGTGTCTTTCGAGTGTGCTGTGAAATTGACGTTATTCGACGTTAACATTAATGGATTATGAAATGTTGTAACGAATACATTTGTTAACAGTATTACAAAAAATAAAATTTGTTAATTGCTTTTCTAAAATTATTTTTTCATGCACAGTTTCTTTTTTCCGCTAGTATATAAACAGTATGAACAGTCAGTAATTTATCGTTGTGACAAGTGTTTGTGTTATTATACCTTCGTTGTGCTGTGTGAATTTACGATTATTGATTATGACGTAGTAAACGTAGATTTTCATTTGAATTCGTATGTCAGTTTGGGAGGGTCGATGCTGTAGTGTATCGTTATGAATGATAATTTAAAGGGACATAACTGTATTTGGTTAATCATTGCTTTAGAGTAAAGTTAAGAGTTACGGCTCTTTGTACATCCGGGGATTGGGAGTTAGTTTATATTGGGGGGTAACCCAAGTAACAATTGTTTATTTAGAACAATAACACGTTTAACTTCATTTAAAAACAATCAACGTTCTAGGCGAAAGAAAACAGTAGGAGGATTATGGAGGGTGATACTAAAGCATTATTAGAAATTCCCGGTCCTAATGGAGATCAAAATGTTAATTTACGGTAATTTTGATATAGAAAACTGCTTTAAAACGATTTCTGAAATCTAAAATCCCGAGGACTTGGCAATAAAACGAGAAAAGCAAAACCAATATCTTCCGACGTTTTTCAATGACTAATAGATGCTAAACAGATGGGAAACAGTAAAAAAAAAAAAACTTCAGTATAAGGTAACATTCCCTAAGCAAATAAATAGCAGCATCAGACTCTGTAAATATTCCCGTTCATACGATGACGCCACGTAAACAAAGTTCTACAACTCTTACAAATTATATGAAATAATGAAAACGGGCGAGTTTGGTAAATCCGAAAAAAGAAATAAAAATAATTCACTTATATACATGTACATGAACAGCACAGCGATAGATATGACGAGTTTCTCAGCCAAGCAGTTCAGTTAATTGAAACGTCCAGATTCTAGACCACATGAGGGGATGTCCATGATGTTAAAATCATCCAATTATTGTGACCAGCAGTGGAATAAAGCTACTAACCCAGACTTTAGCATGTTTCACAATGCCAATAGTACTGGAAACATAACCATTAAAGTAAACTCACTGAAGTAATAAAATAGTCAAATATCGTTGTACAGTATACCATGTATTTATGTTTGGGTCAATACCCCCCCCCCCCCACCCCCACCCCAATTTTTAAAAAAATGTTTATCAACATGTTGTGTTTTAGGTACATGTATATTGTGACAGACTCATATTATACATGTATATTGTATAATATGATGGGTATATGTATAAAGAATCGGTTCATTGAATAAAATGCTTAGGCAAGGTAATGTAATTTAAACATGCAGTCAAGCATAAAAATTTGGTCACTTTTCCCAGTGTAATGGCCTGGGTTATATAATTATATTTTGGCCAAATGTCCCTTGTGTCTTTTAATTTCATTGGTGTTTTAGTTTGTCTTATGTCATTGGATTGGTCTTGGAGATTTTCCCTCCAAGAGTTCTGTTCTTTGTGGTCAGTCTTTATTCAGTTTTTGAAGAAGAGAGTTGATTTCAGTAGATCTGACATATTTTGACAATTAGACATAGACCGACATTTTTCCTCTTGAATGGTAAGTTAATAATTTATTACTAATGCTAAACTATTCTATAATTCCTTTACTAAATGTTAAATCTGTAATTTTGCATACAATTCCTTTTGTTGCCACATTCCTGGAATAAATGATCAGTGAGAGTGAGACTTATATAATGTAAATATCTGTGATAGTAATGTATATGATTCGTCTCACTGTGATATTATTTTAAAGTAAAAGTATGTTGTATGACTTACAAGATATTGTAGATATCATAATTAATTTATAGATCAGACCAGTTTGGTGTCATCTGTAAATATTGTTCACTCGAGCCTATTCCCATAGAATGGTATGCTCACTATATGGTTTTTATTTAATTCAATAATTAATAATGTTAATACATATTATAATGATAATTATTGTAAAGTTTCATGATGAAGTTAAAGTCTATAGGACTTTGGAGATTTAATATGTGATGTATACAGGTATAGAGTTATCTCCCTTGATATAAATCACCCATGTAATGCTATAATCGTATATTGGTTGTACATCAGTAATTATGTGAAATTATAGTATTCATGTTTTATATAGCATATTACTTAAAATTGTTAAACATTGTTGTTATAGGGTTTCATCATTGGACAATTCGTGCATTGGTAACGCCAGAATAAACGTCTTGTCGAGAACCCAAACAGGTGTTCCTGTTATTACTTAAGGGATCGAGAAACCTGTTACAATATGATATAAACAATATCACACTCTAATGTTGATCTCGGACCTGGGATTGCCCCTCGAGTGATCTCGGCCCTCGCCCGAGATCAACTCTCGGGGCCAATCCCAGGTCCGAGATCAACATTAGAGTGTGATATTCTATATGTCCCGAGTGGTAATCATTATTCCGTTAAAGCTGTATGGTCCGAATTACAATATTTTTTTCCATCTCGTAAAAACGCTATTAAATCATCACACGTATGTAGTTGTGAGACTGTACGACATATCATCAATTATTTCACCTGTTTTAACCCAAATAATTTGATTTTAAATCGATGTTTACAAATAACCGCGTCACTCTGCCATTTCAAGTGACAGTCACGTGACCAGTTCAAACTTTCAGATCATCGGTGGTCTTATCTGTGTAAAGCTGTGTATTTTGTTATAACAGTACCGTACCATAAGTTTAATAAAAATAAAAATATCAAATACCTCTTAGTAATTCGTTGTTTTACGCTCTTTCAGCCTTAAAACTAGACATTTGCGTATGAGTTAATACATTATGTTGGGATTCTCCTGACGCGCGTGGGTCTATTTATAGACGTCTATTATGGGATGATTTATATATGTAGCCACCATATTTACTTTCTAAATAATATTCGCACTGTTTTCTTTTACATGCAGATGTTTTCAAGCATGTAATTAAGGGAAAGTTAATAACTTTATAAAGTAATTAATCTGCTTTAAAGTAATTATGTACAAAAATAATCCATGAACATCGGGTCATACAGCTTAAGTACGGTAGATTATGATTCATTTGAAAATATATATTTTGAATGAAATTTCCTAGCGCTAAACACCCAGTAACATCTCAATATTAAAGGAGTTTATATGGGGACAACAGTTTTACAGGATCCGCCTAATCATTGAACGCGGGAAATAAAACGCAAGGCGACGTAAACTGTGCATTGTGACGTCACATTTAGCCTCAACTTTTTTCTCTTTTTCAAAGCAAACAATTATAAACAACAATAATACATTCCGTATGCAATGAAAAAGACCGTTAAAACTAAACAAAATTAACCAATAAATTCAAAATGGTAAAAATTAACCGTAATTTTATCGTATATTCTAGTCTCGCTTTCCCCAGACTCTCGCCCTCGAGACTTTGCACGTGCAAAGTCTCGAGGGCGAGAGTCTGGGGAAAGCGAGACTACGTATATTCTTATTCAAAGAAACTCATGAACTCGTTCATCTATTTAGTCGTATTACGGTTTTATATGTATTTATTTGCTAAAACTTGTTACAATGATAATTATATTATTCACTTTGAAAAAACTGAGTGTTTAAATTACGAATTGCACGTTAGAGTCTTCTATTATTGGCATTAAAAATAAAACACGAATAACTGTTGAAGCAGGTAATGAAAAAATAAATGGCGGCGCCCATATGGATCACGAAAATTTCAGTGAACGTATATAGATAATATGATTATGGTGTGACCGTTGGGGCGAGCGCAGCATATCTGAAAATATTTTCAAAAAATTTATAGTGAAAACAAGGAAAACTGATCTGGTTCACTGTCAATACGTAGGATTACTGTCTTGCTCTTCTCGCCAATGTAGGAACCAGTTTAGCGGGAAATGCAACGAGCGTGTTGTGACGTAGCCTGGTAGTTGTGACGTGACTGTTACATTTCTTTAGACAATATTTTAAAAAGAAAAAGAAAGGGGGAAGAATATGATTATCATCCTTTCCTTTCAAATAAGAAAGGTTTGTAATACTTCAAAGATTTTTTAAATTATTATTTACGAATCGAACCATCCGCCATTTTGTACGAGGGACTTCTGGGATTGGCGTCAAAAAAATTCTTGTTAGAGGTTGAGATTTAGCTCGGATTATTTCCCGCGCTCTAGTCATTAGAGCTCGCAGTACGAGCCAGCGCTCCTAGCTGGCTCGTTATTATCTCTTTTTCTTTTGCTGATTTTGACTTTTTTCTTTTACATACGTGTTACCTTTAGAGCCTTGCTTCGCGGACGGGCCTTCAGCCCGTCCGAGCTTCGCTCGGTATAAACTATAGCACTTTGTGTAAGACAAAGTTATCTCCCTTGAAGTATGTAACTATTGCTACCATTAATTGTATATCAATTAGTCTGTAAAAGTAATATTGTATTTTATGATTTATACATATGTTTGGTTATTGTTATACAATTGTTACAGGGCTTTCTTTTCAAGCAACTTTATAAACAACCTTAAATATTTACTTTACTGAATAAAAGCCTTGTTCCGAACCTCAACAGGAGTTGGTCATCATTACCTATTCACAATCAACACACTGTTACAATATAACCACAATTTCAACACACCATCGCGTTAAAGATATGAACAATAAAATGAAATAAACAAAGCATGTTTGTTGAAACTGAATGTAGACATTCATTGAAAGCAAATACGTAAGCTACGGTAGCTGTGAGACTAACCTTGCACGGTGTAATTTTGTATTCCTTATAGGAAGGTAAACGATAATGAACAGTGGTCAATCATATATCTCATAACTCTTATAATAAATACAAAACAGATTCTAGAGAGTTGGGTAAACACGGACTCCTGTATATACCAGAGGTAGGATCATGTGCCTAGGAGGAGTAAGCACCCCGTCAATCGGTCACACCCGCCGTGAACCCTTCATGTGTATATCTTGATCAAGTAAACGGAGTTATCCGAAGTCAAAATTAGTGTGCCAAGAATGGCCTAACGGAGTCGAGATTGATCACTGTTCGTTATACCATGTACTTTGTTGATCAACTACTTATTTTCACCCTCCATTTTATGATTTTTGATGCTTTGAACAATCAAAATAATAGAAATCAATTTCAACAAAACAATATAAAAAATAATCAATTGTAATTGTACTGTTCGTATACATTTTGACAATTCCTTTTGGTTGTTAGGTTTCTGCATCGAAATGTTCTTGGCTTTTTTTTTTTCTTGAACATTTCAAGGAACTAGGAATCGAGTGGTCATTTGATTTTGAATGATTATTTATATCATTTCCATGAACAATGAACCTGATGTAATGCATACTTATTCCATCACTATCCAATCCACAATTTGATGCTGTTTAGTAACTGTCGATTTCGATCAAATTATTTACTAATGATTTATTTCATGATTTAACCAAGCCATTAAAAATTCAGATAATTTTTGAAATATTGTCTATTATTATTCAATGACAGATCGGGAATATCTTAGAGGAGTGTCATATATACCACCCTTCTCTCACCTCCTACTCCACTAATCTCAGCTGAGATTCGGCCTGACTGGGTACTTGCACTGACGCCTTCACCGAATCTCGAAGCAGTCCGTTTGGAAATTTACATTCAGCTCCGGTGACACTGCCATTCGCGGACTATTAAACTAACTCTATCACTATTAAACTAACTCTATCACTATTAAACTAACTCTATCACTATTAAACTAACTCTATCACTATTAAACTAACTCTATCACTATTAAAGTTGCATTGCTTACCGTCTAGGCATGAAAATCCCAAAATAAAAACAGTCACTAAATTTTCTGTTCAAATGAGGACTTCTATGAAGGAAATGTTTATATCCTAATATTGAAGAGTTTCTATGGTCTGTTTATAACCATTTTGGCGAATTAAATCAGAAGGTGTGGCATGATGAGTCATTTTATTAACATGAAATGGTATTGTCAGCTAAATGTTACTCAATATATATCACCCCTACTAACGTTATTGATATTTAAATTTACACCACGTGGGTTTTTTGACCCATTAAAAGGTTAGAGGTGAGGTCAAATTCCGCAGTGAAGGAAACCGGAAATAAATCTGCCAAAGCTATAGTCATTTTCTATATACTGTAATAGACATGAATTACGTAGAAAATTCAATTAAGTACTGTCATACCGGCGACGATTGTGAAATAGTGAAAAGCTCAGGAAGTTAAAGTCATTTAAAGATCTAGATTGGAGTTTAACTGATATTTAGTCTTACTGTCGTGTCATGAAGGGGGAGGGTCTTTTCTTCTTTTGTCGGGGGGAGGGGGGGGGGGGGGCAACGGTAATAATTCTATTGTTTATAACATATGCAAATAAAGAAATTGGGGTGACTGCTCTCTTCCATTTTTATTTATAGTGGTACATGTATTTAGGGTAAAGACAGAACTGCAAACATGTATTGATGGAGAATTTGTATTAAAAAAAATTATCTTTGGTAGTAAGTTTTTAACCCCCCCCCCACCGTATTAAGAAATCAAGAATTTTTTCGAACTTAGGAGAAAAATTCCCCCTCCCCGATTTAGGATTTTGAAGAGTGGGCAAGTCACAGGACAAAAGAATTTTTTTTCTCTTGTCAAGGATTTTTAACAAATCAAGTTATCTTCAGCATTGGTTACCAAAAAAAAAAAAAAAAAAAGAAGATTTTGCATTGAAAATAAAATTGGTGAAGAAAATGTGCGATTCCTCCCTTACAATATAATTGCGACTCATATAAACTGCACAAAATAATATATCACATTATAAGTAAATCATCAACGTCACAGAAAAAATGAAATTGATGTTATTGTTAGATACTATTACTACACTTCTATAGCATCCTATTTTTAGATTTATTCCTCTTTAAAGATATCTCATAAATTTTTTAAGATATCTTATAAAACTTACAAGATATCTTCTAAAGTTTATGAAATGAATTAATTGTATCCATTATAATTGGATATCTGATAAAAGATGATATATTTTATATATTTTTCTTAACAAATATATGTTATATATTTTATAAGATATCTTATAAAACATATATATCTTATGTCTTTTAAGATATCTCAAACTTAATAAGATATCTTATATATTTTATAAGATATCTGAAAAACGAATTTTTATTAGATATCTTGTTAACTTTATGTATCATATGAATTTACTTTTATAAGATATCTCATAAAATATATAAGATATCTTGCATGTATATTATAAGATATATCAAAGTTTGAGATATATATTTTTTAAATTGTTTGAGATATCTTGTAAGATATGTAAGATATCTTATAAAGCTTGTGAGAAATCTTATAAAACATTTAAGATATCTTATGTTTTATAAGATATCATTAAAATACATTTAAGATACCTTCTATTTTTATAAGATATCTGTTAAACATGATATCATTTGATATACAAGATATCTTATAAAGCTTAGGATATATCTTTCATAATTTATAATATATATCTTGAATATTTTATAAACTGTAAATTATATGAGATATATATCTTATAAGATTTATTAGATATCTTATCAGAAATAGAAGATATTTCATAAATTATATACAAAATCCTTATAGGGATACCCGGTAGATATAAATATGGCGTGCCATACACCTCACTTAGGAAGAAGCTAGATTAGCAGGATTTATACAAATTATATGAATATATACATATTTTCTATATATCTTAAAGACCCAACTTTAAGTTAACGCCCCCAAATTTTACCTGTGTCGCGATCAATGATAAGCCGCTGGTCAATCAAACTTTTAACAATAGAGCTTAGGTTGATTGACGTTTGCAGAGACCGTGGTCTACAGCTACCCGAGAAAGATGTTTTGATAACAATCATGGCTAATGATGACCGGCAGTCTTCAGATCTCGAGGAAAGCCCCAGTATACCTGAGTTTTGATAGCATTGACTCGCACCTAGAATATTTTAATTCATAACGTCCCCAATACAATGCAATTTATCATCGTATTTTCTCTCTCCATCTTTATACATGTATTATAGATTAAAAAATCAGAAATCAAACAATGATAAAAAGAAAAAAAAAAAAAACCCAACCAAACAAACATATAAGTTATTGGAATATTTTCTATTAATGATTTATTGTGGCTTTATATTTATAAAAACATGAACAATTCTTTATTGGCGCAGCACATCAACATGTATAATGGTTATATCGCCCATGCGTAAAACTGTTAAAAATGCTTCTGTTTGAGATACCACATGGATTATAAATTACACAATCAGAAATCAAACAATAGTAAAAAAAAACAAAAAAAAAAAAACAAAAAACAAAAAAAAAACAAGCATAAATAAGTTGTTGAGATATTTCTATTCATAATTTATCACGGCTTTATATTGAGAGAGAGAGAGAGAGAGAGAGAGAGAGAGAGAGAGAGAGAGAGAGAGAGATACTGAGGTATTTCTATCTATAATTTATCACGGCTTTATATATAGAGAGAGAGAGTTATTGAGATATTTCTATTTATAATTTATCACGGTTTTATATTGAGAGAGAGAGAGAGAGGGAGAGAGAGAGAGAGAGAGAGAGAGAGAGAGAGAGAGAGCGAGAGCGAGAGAGAGAGAGAGAGAGAGAGAGAGAGTTATTGAGCTATTTATAATTTATCACGGTTTTATATTTACAAAGAGAGAGAGAGAGAGAGAGAGAGAGAGAGAGAGAGAGAGAAATGTGTAAAACTGTAGTAATAATATAGATGAAATAATATGGCATGGCAATAGTGTTGCATACGTATGACAATAATTACTTTTAGTCAATGA
Organism: Ostrea edulis; assembly: GCF_947568905.1. Classification (NCBI taxonomy): domain Eukaryota; kingdom Metazoa; phylum Mollusca; class Bivalvia; order Ostreida; family Ostreidae; genus Ostrea; species Ostrea edulis. The sequence continues at coordinate 100,060,421 of NC_079165.1, read as the reverse complement.
TTGAGAGTAAGGGAGAGAGAGAGAAAGGGGAGGGGGGGGGTAGACTAGCTATGTGTCAGCTTCTGTTTGGGATACCATCGTTACACAAACACTACGTCTACAGAAACCCTAAAGAGAGAGTGAGGAGGGGGTGTAGACTTCGTGTCAGCTTCTGTTTGGGATGCCATCGTTACACAAACACTACGTCCACAGAAACCCTAAAGAGAGAGAGAGAGAGAGAGAGAGGAGGGGGGGGGGTAGACTTCGTGTCAGTTTCTGTTTGGGATACCACCATTACGCAAACACTACAGCTACAGAAACCCTACAGACATATTGAGGGGTATCTTGATCATTCTTCATTTGGTTGTACATGTACACAGATCTACTTGGATTTATTCATTCTCTCGAAACATGGATATTTTACCTACTACACCCACGACACCGCGAACTCCCAGGACGTGCCCGGAAACGCCGGGTAATATTATATTTAGGAAATTATTTATATACGATATATAACAATTTAATTAGAAGTTTTAAAAAGCAAAGGTTTAGAAATGGTCTAAACCTGTCATTTGCAATACATAAATATGACCAAGTTTGAAGGTTTACGGGAAATAGAAATGCGGTATGCATGTAGGTGGAAATTTTAATTATTTTTTTGTTGTTGCACAAATCAAGACACTAAGCATAATTTGTAATAACCTGAGAAATTTCCTGTGTATATCATAAAAATATACACAACAACCGATCTCTTGGCCAGGTAAATTCCAGGTAAATAACATTGACCATGGATAAGCTCCGCCCACATTCAGTGATCCGTGGAGCAACCGTACGGTGTTTTTTTTTTGGGTCTTTAAGAAACATCTGTGAAAAGCCTAATATACATTTTCATAAATTTAAAAACTTAACGTACCAATTTTACTCTTTATGCTAAAGCAATTCATCAGCAAATGTGAATTATTACTACGGCTGTGCTCTGCAATGCATGCAAGCAGGTAGTTATACATTATCAAAGTTGGTTAAGAAGTACTATGTACAAGTTACTGCTCATAAATGGAAATTCAATGGTTGAAAATTTTCCACATTTATTGAAATATACATAGTTTTCTTATCTATATGTATTGATCAGAAAGTAAAACAATGTTACACTATTGTATCTGCATAAAAGTTTTTTTAAAGTCTTAAATATTAAAGAAATTAAACCTTTAGAGTGGAAAATCTTTACAATATGTCTATATATACATAAAATCAGATGCTGAAATTTTATAAAATTTAATTCAATATCAGTATATATACATACATTTTAAAGTTATAACAATTTCATAAAAATTCTTGGAAGTTATTTTTATAACTTTAGTCTGTGACATGCACTTTAGAGCATCCCAGATTACAGGATTTGAAGGTAGATCCTTAATGTAAACTGATGAATTCATTTAGAAATGTGCACTGCACACCAGCATTTCCTCAAAATGAATCTCTGAAAAAATTAAATTTCACAATGATCAATATAAGCTATCTAAAATTTATTTTCCAGTATGAAATATAAAATACTGATTGATTGTCTTAATTACTCCTTCTATATATCTATTCTGTTTCAATTTAGTATCAATAGCATTAAAGACAAGAGGTCCATGGACCACATTGCTCACATGAGTTACCGTGGCCCATATTCAAAGATTGTTCTTGTATATTTGCATGTAAAGCTTTGATCCCTATTGTGGCCCCAACTTACCCGAAATCATGATTATTACAAAATTGAATCTGCACTATGTCAGGAAGCTTTCATGTAAATGTAAATTTCGTTGTCCCAATGGTTTCTTGAGAAAAAGATTTTCCCTATATATTTGTATGTTAAACTTTGATCCCCTATTGTGGCCACACCCTTTCCCTGGGGGGAGGGGGAGGGGGGACATAATTTTAACAACCTTAGTTAGCAAACTTAAATCTGCACTATGTCAGGAAGCTTTGACATAAATGTATAAGCCTTTCTGGCCCAATGATTCTTTAAAAAAAATTAAAAGATTTTCCCTATATTATGATTATGCCCACAGTTTGGCTTTTTGATGTCCAGGAGTAAAGAAGATTTTTTAAAATTACACTCATTTGGATGGTTTTTGCCCCACCCCTGAGGACCAAGGGGGGCAGGGACCACGAATTTCACAATTTTTGTTCCCCTCCACCCACAGATGCTATATGCCAAAATTGGTTGAAATTGGTTCAGGGGTTTCAGAGAAGAAGCTGAAAATGTTCAAATGTTAACGCACGACGAACGACGACGGACAAAAACAGAAGATTTTCAAAGAAATATTGCATTTTCACTATATAATCAATCAGCCCCGCCTTTGCACCAGAACCCCTGACCCAGGGGCCATAAATTTCAGTTTTGAAAGAAGCATCCTTGATCATCATTATCATACTATTAGTTTGTCTACTTAATACCCAGCAGCAGAGGAGAAGATTTTCAAAGAAATAAAATGCATTTTCACTATATGATCAATAGGGCCCCACCCTAATACCAGAACCCCTGACCCAGGGGCCATGAATTTTGAAAGAGGCATCCTTGCTCATCATAACCATGCTATTGGTTTGTCTACTTAATACCCAAGGACAGAGAAGAAGATTTTCAAAGAAATAATGCATTTTCACTATATGACTTATAGAGCCCCACCCTAGCACCAGAACCCCTAATCCAGGGGCCATGAATTTCACAATTTTTAAAGAGGCATCCTTGCTCATCATTACCATGCTATTAGTTTGTCTACTTAATACCCAGAGACAGAGAAGGAGATTTTCAAAGAATTTCTACATTTTCACTATATGACCAATAGAGCCCCACCCTAACACACCAGAACCCCTGATCCAGGGGCCATGAATTTCACAATTTTTAAAGAGGCATCCTTGCTCATCATTACCATGCTATTAGTTTGTCTACTTAATACCCAGAGACAGAGAAGAAGATTTTCAAAGAATTTCTACATTTTCACTATATGACCAATGGCCTTATAGGTCACCTGAGTATCATGTAACAACCTTCCAATGTTTGAATTAGGTTTGTGTTTAAATATAAGAATTTTACTTTTGGATGGAAGAAACATTGAATAGCTATGTGGTCATGAAGTACATGTGTCATTTTTATGTTCAATCAATAATCCTTTTTAAAAAACCTAGGTCTGAGACATCATAAAGAAAAGGGTTATTTACTCCTTAGATAAAACCAATATAAGAAGATTTTCAAAGAATTTCTACATTTTCACTATATGACCAATAGAGCCCCACCCTAACACAAGAACCCCTGCCCCAGGGGCCATGAATTTCACAATTTTGGTAGAGGGCTCAACGCTCATTATAATTATGCCCACAGTTTGGCTTCTTGATGTTCAGGAGTAAAGAAGAAGATTTTTTAAAATTACACTCATTTTTGCCCCACCCCTGAGGCCCAAGGGGGGCAGGGACCACGAATTTCACAATTTATGTTCCCCTCCACCCACAGATGCTATATGCCAAAATTGGTTGAAATTGGTTCAGGGGTTTCAGAGAAGAAGCTGAAAATGTTCAAATGTTAACGCACGACGAACGACGACGGACAAAAACAGATAACAATAGGTCACCTGAATGATTCAGGCGTGGCCACGTCAAACCTAAGACGTTAACATAGTGTTGTAGTTATTCCTCCTTCGCCAAACGCTTGGCATTCAGAAGTGAGAATCACGGATCTTTCGGACATTAAAACAGAGACGTGTTGCAACAAGCGTTGGTACATTTAACAACCCTCACTGCTAAGGCCCTGATTGCTAAGCGCAAGTTTAAATATATGGTACTTACAGTATCCTTTACAATTAAAACAAAAAAGTTTGTGTTATACGCTGAAGATTTTTCTTTGCTTTTTTGACAAGGGACTGTTGGGATTGGTGATAAAAAATTACTTGTCAAAGGTTATACAGCTCTATCACTTTTTCGCGCGTTTTAGTCAAAAGAGCTTGCAGTACGAGTCAGCAGCCCCCGACATGTCAAGCTGATCATGTGAGTTATAACTACATAGATAAAAAAAATGATATCCATAAAAGCAAGGATGTTGGGGGCAGCCCCAATTTCGAAGTCGAAATGTCGATGAAAACGTTTTTTCCAGTGCCGTGCTTGCTAAAATGTGTTTCGTAAAATGGGAAGAATCAATATCCTAATTTCAGTTTGCTTACATCAACACCAGTGACGTGAATATTCAGGAGCATTACCTAAAATAACGCACACGTGATAATTTCTTACACAACGGATTCTATGATGGAACATAAATTGTACGTGTTTTTGCAGTCTGTTTTTATTTCGAATTTTAAAAACTATGTTTGATAACACATTTTTAAAAACTTAATTTTACAAAAGGCTTAAATTTGCGATTTTTTTTCGGTGATATAAATTCAGAAAGAATCTGATATAGGATTTCAATTGTTCATGATTTGATATAAAACCCTAGGAGAAAGCTAAAATATACTGTTTTTGCTGCCTAATCCCATTCATGCACAATGAATATTTGGTAATTAAATTTTGTTTAATTTGCTGTTCAAAGCATGAACATTACAAAATATGTATGTACATGTAGCTGCTCTCGTTCAAACGGTAGCTAATAATAATGATATAATAATAAATTTATTTTGTAAAGCGTAAAATCGACATTGCTCTAAACGCTATTTAAATAAGTTGTATAAGAACAGATGACTAGCAGGTCACAACATAGTAATTTTGACTCAGATTTCATTTGCACAGACTAGTTGTTATGAATTGCAAACATACAGAGACTAGCAGCAGTTCTGATATCATATGATAGAGATTTCCAGTTAAGGGCCAGCCACACTAAATGCTCGAGTGTGAATCACAGATGAGGTGGTAAATGGCACTTGTAGTAGGCTCTGGTCAATGGACCGCAGAGTTCTGGAGGGAGCATAGGGTGTTATGAGTTCTTGCAGATAGGATGGATCCATGTTGTTGACTATTTTGTACACTAACACCAATGTCTTGAAGATGACTCTATATCATATACCTAGTAGTGTATCAGCCCTGATACACCTATCTTGGCTAGGGTGAGACAGCTGCAAGTAGGTAGGGCTGTCTCGCCCTAAGGGCCGAGATATCTCTGTCTCGGCCCGTTGTCAAGGGGCTGTCTCGCCCTCAAATTTCAAATGGCTATTTCTTCTTTAATCTTTTGAAATCTAACATAACTACATGAAAAAATGATGTTAGACACAATTTTTTTCAAATACAATACTTTCTTCCACGACAAAATTTAAATTTAAGCAGAAAAATTAAATAAAAACGTTTTCAAAAACGGCGCTGAATTGTAGCGAGTATCTAAGCAAAGGGGGGTAACCCAAGTAACAATTGTTTATTTAGAACAATAACACGTTTAACTTCATTTAAAAGCAATCAACGTTCTAGGCGACAGAAAACAGTAGGAGGATTATGGAGGGTGATACTGAAGCATTTTCAGAAATCCCCGGTCCTAATGGAGATAAAATGTTAATTTACAGCAATTTTGATGTAGAAAACTGTTTTAAAACGATTTCTGAAATCTAAAATCCAGAGGACTTGGCAATAAAACGAGAAAAGTAGAACCATTATCTTCCGACGTATTTCAACGACTTATAGATGCTAAACAGATGGGAAACGGTAAAAAAAAAAACTTACTTCAGTATAAGGTAACATTCCTTAAGCAAAGAAATAGCAGCATCAGATCTGTAAACATTCCCGTTCATACGATGACGCCACGTAAACAAAGTTCTACAACTCTTACAAATTATATGAAATATTGAAAACGGGCGAGTTTGGTAAATCCGAAAAAATAAATAAAAATCAGCAATGGAATAAAGCTACAAAACCCAGACTTTAGCATGTTTCACAATGTCAATAGTACTGGAAACGTAACCATTAAAGTAAACTCTCTGAAGGAATGAAATAGTCAAATATCGTTGTACAGTATACCATGTATTTATGTTTGGGTCAATGACCCCCCCCCCCCCCCCCCACCCACCCAATTAAAAAAAAATGTTTATCAACTTGTTGTGTTTTAGGTATATGATATAAACAATATCACACTCTAATGTTGATCTCGGACCTGGGATTGCCCCTCGAGTGATCTCGGGGCCAATCCCAGGTCCGAGATCAACATTAGAGTGTGATATTCTATATTTATTGAACTGGCAGCCTATGGAGGGAGTGTAGTACTGGTGTAATGGTGTCATATTTGCGGGTGCCTGAGATGATTCTGACTATAGTGTTTTGAGGGATTGGAGTCGCTGGATCTGAGCTACACCTTCGGAACTATTCGGCTATTTCCATAACCGGCTACCATACCTAGCCTTCGTACGAATTAAAACGGAGACAGTCGAGGATACTGATAGCTGAACAAAATGGCGGCGCCCATACGACTCACAGAATTTTCAGTGAAAATATGAAAAAATTATGTCCTTTCTTTTGCCGATTTTTTTTTTTTTACATACGTGTTAAAGTGTACTTTAACAGCCTTGATTCGCGGACAGTATAATGTATGATGTATCAAAAACAAAAAGTGTCATGAGGCGCTTTGCGCACAGTCTTTTAAAAATTTCATGAACCACAGTAAAATTTGAAATGATAGAGAACCCTGCAATACTCTTATCTCAATTAGGCTCACCCCTGCAAGTAACATGTCGTTTAAGTTGTTATGAACAATTAATGCTGTATCAATGAATTTTTGTTATTATGAACATACCTACTAAGTTTGAATAGGCATGAAAGTCTCTAAAGTATATATAAATTTATATTCTATTAAATCTGTATCGCAAGGATTTTTTCTCTGATAAACTTTAAGATAATTTCCATGCAAAATATACGTCTAAAGACGATTTCAGCTACTTCCCAGAAGAGCAAGTCTTCGTAAAAAAGAAGAAGAAATGATTTTGTAAAAAAAAAAATGTTTATTGTTGGTTAACAATAAATAATACAGTGAATGAAATAAATACTCACATATTTACTGACATGGCTAGCACTAGACTTCAATCGTAAACGACGGGATAAGCAAGGTTCTTATATGAAACATTTTAATAAAGCAATTTTTTTAACATAACGCTGTTTAATCTTTGGATGTCTCAATTATGATAAGTTTTAGAGAACTCAGCTCAAATGCAAGCATCAAAATCGGCAATTGATCTACAATATATATGGCAATGTAAAAACAACGTCAGTCATTTTTGTATCATTTGGGATACTTTTTTAAAGTAGAATAATGAAGTGAATTTAATAAAGCATTTGCAGGAAAATAAAACAATGGAAATGACACATCAATATACCATAGTAAATAAAGCATTTTCTAAAACATTTCTTCTTTCTGAAAAACATCATGTACACAAGTATTATCTAACGATATATATTACACTGTACAGTGATTTCTATTGTTGACATTCTAATAAATGCTCTTAAACAACATAACTTGTATTACTCTTATCCTTTGGCAAAAAAACAAACAAACAACAAAAAAAAAAAAAAAAAAAACAACAACAGAAAACAAAACAAAGCAGGGTAGACTTTGGTTAAAATCCTTTATCACAGTTTATGTTCTAGACTGTCTGAGATGATGGTATAATTCTAGTAGTCGTCAGTCTCATCTTAACGAAACTCGCTACAAACACCCCCCCCCCCCCTAAAAAAAAAAAAAAAAAACAATCATGAGAATGAAAACTTAATTTAGTTTTTATAAGTAAAATTGACACAATTGACCGTATAGAATGTAATTCATTTCCATGAATACTCAATTAAGCCCCAAACAGTGGGAGAAATTTAAACAGAGTTATATTGTGAGGAGTAATATATTTCAACTTTTAATCATCATAGAAAATTTACAAGTCCCTTATTTATTTTTCAGAATTACATATTTGTATTTATAACAACTAAACTAGGCCACAATATATATATATATATATATATATATATATATATATATATATATATATATATATATATATAAACTCATGCATCCATTTTTTTGTTTGTATAAAATGGCTTTAAGATGGGACTTATAAAATCTCTATACATTACAAATCCCCCTCAAGATATCGCTAGTCCACTTACAATTGTCTAAATTCATCTACAGCACCATGTTCATTAATATATCTGAATTTTTATCACCCCTTTGTTAAAATACGCATTGTACAGCTATGATGCCAAAAGACGAATACCTTGAGCAGTACAGAAATAGATAGTATGAGATATGTTTTTATAAATTTGAATAGACTGAATAATATAATAAAACTGTGTCATATTAATTTGTTTTCTTTCAATATCAGGTATAAACACGAGGCCATGCTTTTTTGGTGACGTGCTAATTTTTTTTTTTATACAAACGAACACAGTAAAATAACAGTTTTATTTTCAACACACAGAGGAACAGTGAAAATCTGACACATTTCAATAATTTACAATTTACAAATAATTGAAGTATCTACGTGTAACTTTAAATTCAAACATTGTAAAGCATTGCAATCTATACATAATATCAAGTGAATCCCAAGACAGCATCAACAGGCCGACTGTGAAATAGGTGTAAGCGATCAAATATAGCGAATTATTTCTAACAAAATAACAGCACCTGCTTTCATATATAAATATCAATAATACAGGAAATATCATGCAGTAAATATTAACAGACGAAAGTGTAAGAAGATGATGTTTTTATGCAGTGAATAAATTTACCATATCAGGTCATTCATGACAGCATATCATATTATTTGTTTTATTAAGAAAATTACCGTTCTTAAACAGACGGTCAATGTCTTTCAAATTTTTATATTTTCCTTTTCGATAAGAACTGCGTACAACTCGTTGCTGTGCTATAATAAAATTTAGGAAGGTACTCCTATATATCTGGGTCACAGGGCACTATCGTTAGCCGCATTCCTACCCAGACATCGAGAACCTATGTACAGTGAACACAGCTCAAAGGAAATTTCCAAAATCCGATTATCCATTTTAAAATTGGCACATAATTTAACATCTCAGTACATTTCCTTATAAATGAGTATCTCCATTTTCGGTTTCATTTCCCGTCCCACTTTTTCGGTTATTTTCAGGCACCTCAGATATAATCGTATGCATTTCTACGCTTTTAGACTCGACATTATTTGTACCGACTGGAGACGAATTTCTCGAAGATGGTAGATCTGCCTCTTCATAGTCCGAGTCTGTGCTGTCGGAATCTACCTCCTCTACTGCATCGTACACATTTTCGCCTGGAAATCTAGATTTATGGAGATTGTTGATTTCCGCGGTAGTAACCCGTCTTCCACCGTTGATGCCGTCTACATTCTCTAACCCACTAGTAATGATATTCAAAATGGGTTCAGCGTAACTGTTTCTTTGTGACAGAGATCCCAAATCAGGTAACGTATTCACAGAGAATTCGCTGTTGGATCTAGTCATCTTTGAAATCCCCCGGATCCACGAATTTCTTTTGTCGTCTTCTGTAATTGTATTTAAACTTGTTCGTGACTGTGAAGCGAGGCGCAGTAGTGAACCCCATTTGTCCCCAGATGAATCCCATTTAGTTGCTTTCGCAAGGCGATGCCAGCGTGATTTAATAACATGCGCTTTATTTAGCACCATATCCTTGTTTTGTTCTAGAGAAGCCATAGCTTTTTTCGCTTTCTTACTTCTACGTATCTTACCACTTCCATTTACATTACTGTTACCATTTCCATTATTTTCCAAATCTTTTGCGAAGTCAATGAAAGTCTTTATAAATTTGCCGCTCAGATTACCAGAATGTGGAGCCTGATTCCTCTTTCTTCGTGTAATTCGAAGTACTGTCTTCTTCCGCTTTATTTTTGGTGAATCGTCTTGAGTGATACTACTATCTTCATCCAGATCACTCCCAACTGTAGAAATACTTCTGGCATCGTCGTCGTCGTCGAATTGCTGGAATTGTTTTACGAGAGATATTTTAGAGTCCAGATCCATTTGGTTGATTTCATTCTCATTTGGTTTCATACAGTTCACCTCCGTTGTTGACATGATGTGCATGAAAGTTGCCAATCGGTGGAAAAACATGGAAATAAATTGAATAAAAAGTGCGATGCCAAAAATAGCCATGAATAATAGTGAAATTGGTTCCAGGGATAACGCATTGTTAGAGGTATCGTGGCATGGCAGAGGAATTGACAGACCGGTACCACCTTTTGACTTGGCATACTGCAAGCTGAAGATAATTACAATGAACAGTGCGTTCGTCATAAAAAACATCAAACTCATCTTGTTTCTCAATTCCAGAAGATCGTTTCCCATCTTTTTCTTGTGTTTTTCGTCGTGTTGAAGTGGATAAAGGTATTTCAAAATTAGCTCGGACCAGAAATTTTTCTCCTCTTTGCTGAGAAACCTTACTCTTCCATGACCAATGTCATCATCGTGAATCCAGGAAGGTGTGTCCTCCTCATGTGGACTGAGTTTGGACTGATAAATTGGGTTAACTATGGGAAAGAAACATAACATTTCGTTTATTTACCATTTTTGTCGATTTGTTAACTTAAACAAAATCTGAAATAAAAGAACATCTTTGTCAAACTTACATCGAACATCTCCATTGTCTAGAGGTCGTTTGTCCAGACTATCATTATTTTCTTTCATATCGACCTCAGACACATTAGTCTCAGCATCAATCATCACTCTTTGTTGAACTTCTTTTGGAAGAGCCATGACTCTTTCTAAATTCTATAAATAAATCAATGATGTCATTATATATAATAGCTCTAGCAAGTTTATCGTTATTTCGGATTTCAAATATTTCCGTTGAGCATCCCTGAAGAGACATTATTTGTCGAAATGCGCATCTGGTGCATCAAAATTGGTACCGTACAAGTTTTACATTATGACCCCTGGGTCGAGGCCTCTGCTGGTGGACTGTTAGTCCCTGGGGGTCTCTACAGCCCAGTAGCTAAGTACTTCGTTACTAGCTTGAAAATACGGATGTATATTTAATTGTTTTGATAAAATTTAGAAATTCATTTGAAAATTAAGATTATCTCCCTCATGCTTAGCTCTTATCCTTAGACGAATTTGACTCCACTTTTTGTCACTCTGTTTTCTCCTGAAATAACTCTAGCAAGTTTATTGTTATTTCGGATTTCAAACATTTCGATTGAGCATCACTGAAGAGACATTATTTGTCGAAATGCGCTCCTGGTGCATCAAAATTGGTACCGTATTAATTTTACATATTTCACATTTATTCCAAAGTGTTTTCGCTTTACGGCTCTTCAGTGGAATTTGAAAAACAACAACATAACTAGGCGTCGTTGTTATGACGTCATAGTAAGAGACAATGTAAAATATTTGGCACAATAAATGTTCGAAGAAAGCTCCAAAGTACTCATTTATATGATAAAGTGTAACACATATTCACATGCTTAGAAATGATATTTCAATTGACGAAATTGTCAATTTTTACAAACCGGAAATTCTATTGCATTAAAAAACAGAATGACTTTTGAAGTTCGGTTTAATATTAATTGTAAAACAAAAATGTAATTTACTGCGTGACTTGCGAATGTAAATAGAACAAACTGGGAACAAAGTATCCACCGAGTACATGTCCATAAACAACAAATCAGGGAGCCATCTGTTAGAAACACTCCATGTAGTGAGCACTTTGATGTGTGCGGCAGAGGATTTTTTTTTCAATTTTATAAAGAAAATGAACAATAACGGCGGGCAATAGAACAATATTTCATTAATAAATAAATTCAACCCGAACCTCAATGGTTAATTTACTGTAAATGTCACATGTATAAATGAATTCATGTTTCGTCAATTGAAATACTATTTATAAGCATGTGAATATGTGTTACACATTATTATATGTTTGATTATTTCGGCGCTTTTTTCGAATATTTATTGCGCCAAATATTTTACGTTGTCTCTTACTATGGCGTCATAATAACGACGTCTAGTTATGCCATTGTCAAATTCCACCGAAGAGCCGTAGAGCGAAAGCGCTTGATATAAATGTGAAATTTTCAACTTATTTTATATATATTTGTTTTGCTGTTTTCCGCAGGTACAAGTTTCTTGCATATCAGCAAAATCTAGAGTATACGTTAATCAATTCACTCACCTCTAATTTATTGAGAACCTCTTCAAATCTTTTGTCGTCATCGTTAGACCTTGGTTTAGGACAGCAAAGACATCTAAATAGATTTCCAAAAGAAAAGGCATATTCGCTATCTTCTTTGTTTCGTGAACTGGAAAACTTATTTAAAATAGCAGCAATTTTTCCATCCTTCTTTTTTTGGGGTTTGGCGTTTGGTTGTGCTGCTATGGCATTCTCTCTAGTTCCCCATGATACAACATGTAGATTACAAATAGAGTAGATCATGAGAAGCATGGACATGCTCGGTATACACAGGAAGTACAGAGCTCCATGCATAATACAGTAGAATTCCTGTGGATGAAGAACAGCTGCAACAATGAAGGTACCGATTATAAATATCATGAAAACTGTCGTCGGTGAACAAATGCCTTCTTGCTTCATCTCTAGTCCAATACCCACAACTACCACCATCATCAGCAGGGAATATACTAAGGACAAGAACTGTGCCAGCAAGATCTGTCAAGGGAAAATAAGTATTCATATCTACATATTCTTCCGATGAATATGATATAGTTTTCTTTTACAGACTAAATAGAATCTACGGTATATCATACATTGAAGGAAACGTTTATTAATCAAAACTTATGCTTTCTTTACTTTTATACAGCTAATCTTTACTTTTATACAGCTAATCTTTACTTTCTTTACTTTTATACAGCTAATCTTTACTTTCTTTACTTTTATACAGCTAATCTTTAATCACATGTAAAATACTCTACAACACTGAGGTTTGCTGACCTGCCATTTAGACTCCAAGAGGAAACAACTCAACAGGAAAAGTATTATTGGAACGAGGTTTATCGCGAGGGAAGGAAGCAATTCAATTCCAAATGCGCTGTTCAGAGCTCCAACGATGAGTAAGAAAATAGTACCGGGTGTCACCAATGACGAAAGGAACAATAAACCCTGGTACATAATATACAGAAACGAAATGTTTTCATTGATATTAATAACATTTCGCCAGTCTGTGAGTAAATCCATGATGTTTGCCATTGTAGATGGTGACCAGCGACGCCTTTGGTTGTAAAACTCTGCAAATCCTTCTGGGGCGTATGTCAAAGCATCAGCGGCTGCGGAATACTCCACTCTGTACCCTTGCTGAAGTAGTAAAGTGCACAACCATCGATCCTCTCCTTAAAGATCAAACGAATACAATTTGTTAAGTAATTTGATACAGTAAAACTCTGATATAGCGAATTTCTGGGGACCCTCTATAAAAATTCGCTATAAGCGTAATTCGCTATATGTTTATAGCGAATTCGTAATTCAAATATAACGAATTCGTTATAAAACTGATTTGTTCTACATGTATACCAGTTATATAAGAAAGCAGCAATCGATATACTTGCGTTTTTATTGTCTTAAAGTGAAATGAAGCCTATATATTTTCGAGAAGAAATATTTTTATACAAGAAATATACAAATTGATTTATATATGAAAATTTATCTTAATGGATTATTAAGTCATGCAAGAACATGTCGAAAGAGAAATGTCAACAAAATTTTCCGCAATACATACATGTAAAGTCTATTGCAATTGTCATTTACTTGTTGCTTTACACAAATAAAGGAGTGTACGATAAAATAAATGCAATCAAACTTCAAATTTAATTAACAAGAATAGTAAACAATACCGACAATATATTTCCTAAACGTATGTGTAAGTATTGTTTTGCATTAACAACCTTCTTTGAAAAAAATACAAACAGAAATTTTGTAATAAGCGTGGATCCTTTATTGCAATGGAAAACGATTGTTAAAAATCACAAAGAGTATAAAATGAAAAAAATAAATTCGTTATAAAAGGTGATTTTTACGTTCATTTTTAATTCAAGGGGAATTGGAATTTGCTTCGTTATATCCATAAATTCGCTATATCCGTGTTCGTTATAGACGCAGATTTTTATATAGAATATATTAAAAATTTGCCGGGGAAATCGTTTTCACTTCGCTATACCGTAATTTCGCTATATCCGTGTTCGCTATATTCGAGTTTTACTGTACATGTGATGCATGAAAGGTGATAACGAACAGTGATCAATCTCATAACTCATATTATTCTTCCAGATCCATACAAGGACAGAAATTAATCACCTTGGTCAAATTGAACGTAGTGACGTGCTGAAGATGATAAAGTAGCATATTTTCTCATGACGTTATCGTCCATCAAAGCTGACGCGCGAAACAAAGAGAAGCACCCGGGACTGCAAAGGACACATCCAATCAAATGTTCTGTAGCTTTTTGTAACCAATGGCTGACTGCATATTCAAACTTCTGATACCAAATCATAAGACCTGTTGAAAAAATGTACATGTGGGAATCTTTGAAGACGTATTTTTAAAAAAATCATGTGATCTATATTTTAGGTCCTCATACCAGTTCCAATTGGATGGATACGTCCGCATGCCGCGCCCACTTTTTCGTTTTTCCTCATTCGGTCAACAAGTAGTTGTACTGCCGAAGGTTTGAAATCTACATCTCCATCCAAGGCCAGGATATAAGTATTATCAGCTATTGTCTGTTTCCTTCGGGAATCAAGGGGTTGAGCCACCAGTTTGTAACCCAGCAAGTAGTACATATACATTACCTGAATACAAAAATTACAATATGTGACTCACAAGACTCAATTCTGAATAGGTTCAGGTCCATTTCTGTGTTAATAGTGCGTGATTATTACCTGGCTCCATCTCTTTTTGTGGCGGATCTTCACTTTGTCCTTCATGTGGATGTATAATTTATTACCACCTGGTAATGTCCACTCCAGGCGTCCTCCATACGGAGTCGGGTACTTTGTAGGAGGGGGTATTTTAATAGGTACCTTATGTACTTTACTGTATCAAGAATAAGAACATTCGTAAATAGTGGTAATCTATCAAATGATTATCTAATTTCACATAATATACAAAACATATGATTACAACATTGCGGTCCGTAATGTGAGGAAAATTCGGTATACAAAGATTTTTATATTGCATATTTTCTTAAATACAAATTGGTTAATGCTACCTTGCTGCGTCGTCCATAACAAGAAGCATTTGTTTAACGAAACTGTTCACATGATATTGATACTCGTCATCATCATGGGGTTCAAAGGCGTCATCGAAAAATACATGCGTCTCGAACTCATAATAATCTGGGTCAACAACATCGAAAAATTTCTGCGCATTTTTCCTGGCACATTGGTCGTTGTCTAGCCTAATAATGCAGAAAAAATCAACTTAATCGTCTAGCATACTAATTCTTCAAGTATATTTCTATAAAAAGAGATTTAAAATGAATATTCATGAAATGTTTTTTTTCACCTAAACAATGACGTCAGAATTTGAATCATCTCTTTTTGTGTCTCATGCCACATTGTCGCACACACATAGATCATTGGCGTGCGGTCAGTCTTTAAAGATCTCCGACCCGGCAGTATACCACGGTCAATAAAATCATTCTTGATATTTAGTTCTGGCGATTCAAACCCAAATCGTTTTTGCTGTAGAAATAAATAAATGAAGAAATAAATAAATGATGAACAACAAGCTATGTTAAAATCAAAGGTAATCCTTAAAAGGAAACAAAACCAATCTCACAGCGTGATAAATACCTTTTCTGATCTCAACCGAAAGTCCCTGTCCCTATCGTCTCTTCTTCTGTTGAGCATTAGCGACTGTTCCAGCATAACTCCACAGTACAGTGGTTGGACAAACAACCTATGCAGAATCAAATCCAATTCCAATATTCATAATATAAGCGCTTGCTCAATACGTAACATTCTATAGGACGTTAATACAGTACCTCTCCATACAGAATTCACTCACCTCTCTGTTTGTACCAAACGTTCTACTCTGGGAATCCATATGTGGAATGTGACCCACATGAATGAGAGCCACCAAATCAAAGTCACAGGAAGATAATAATCCGAAACCAGTCGTAGAAGAAAATCAGCGGAAACGCCATGGATATCACAGGTCCAGTACAAATAATCCGGCATCAACTTAGAAACCCCCACTCCCGTAGTCTTCCATGACTCACAGCTCTCTATAAATAAACCCGCCATTATCGGTGCCGCCAACATTAGTGGAAGAGAGAAGCTTCCGACCTGAAGCATGATTTTACAGGCTGATTTAGCAAATGTGTAACAGAGAAGACAGCACACAATCTGAACCACTGAAACCCAAAATGCATCATGCTTGAACGCGGAACTTTCCACATTTAAGGCATCCTCTGGATATGCCAAATGGGGACATTCATCTGCTCGATTATGTCCTTCGAAAACCAAAGCTTTCACACAGGATAGTTTAAGATTACTCATTAGAGCCAGCATCATTCCCAACGTTAAAACGACTTTCCAAACACTCACTGCAGCATATAGCTTTGTTCTACTTCGTCGAATACTTCTTTTCAACTCCAGTAACGAACTTCCTAGTTTTCCCAAATGTGTGAATTTGCTAACATAATTTTCCCACCATCCTAATGAAATTAAAAGCAGGGATACAAAAATACCCCATGATTGCTCGTAATCGATGCCTCTTATTATGTTCAGAAGAGGCCACATTAGCAAAACAGAGGCTTGTATCAACATAGCTAGTACGTCTGCTAGTACAACGTAGAACCGTCGTCCGGTTTCTCTTTGACTGTCAAACATCTTCAGAAATGAAGGAATGAAAGCAGTACCAAATGTAAGCATCAACCCACGGATAGGATCCAAGCTTGGGAGAACGTAGAATACGAAAATGCAGATTCCAATAGAATGAAGGGTCTCTATCGACAAAGCCTACAAATACATTAAATTAATTTAACATCGGCACATTTGTGGAAAATTTACGATGAAAAAGAGAGGATATTTGAAAATATGATGTGTTTATACACTCTAATAAATTGATGCATTACTTTAAAAAGCAACTTACGATTGTTAGAATTGTAAATGTTGGGTTTCTTGTTTTCTTGAAAAATATCCTCCACACACACTTTGTGAACGTGAAAACATAAGGAGTTGTAGTCACCAAAAATAAAGCCCAAAGCCATGTAACTTCTACAGTCTGAGATGGCTGAAAAGCTGTCCCTTCTACATCCGGTGCCAATCGGCGACAGGAAGTCACATGTCCAGGCTTATTGCTTTTTGTGCAATTAAGTGTCACATTAGAATATACATTTGAAGCAATCAGGAGAAGACTGCTTTTGCTAACCATTGTTGTTAGTAAGATAAGAATAGTTAGTACAATGCTCACAAGTACTTTGGTGCATTTTCGGAACAGACTAACATACGTTCCGTCTATTGTTTTCGAAATATCACGTGAGGCTACTCTAAATACATCCCAAGGCTTCATGGAGGAGGGTTTGGATGATAAAGTTGCACTACTGAAAGGAAAATTTAGATATTAAAATATAATAAACTAATTTTAAAAAAATATTGAAAAAAGAATGAAAATAAACATACGGAGCTGGGTCTTTTAGAGGTTCACTGTGGGAGGACAGACTAGTGTATCTTGGAAATGAGTTGCTTTTCTCCTTCGCCTCTTTATAATTAATGCCCTTTTCAATGGAAGTGGGATCGTCTGACTTGGTTTCCCTGGTTAAAGTTGAGGCTCTTGAGCTGGAAGGGTCTTTCATATTATCACTACTGGTGTCACTCCAAGATGGAACCTCGATATTGATGCTAGACATCATTGGATTGACGATTCCGTTTGGTGGTAACTGACAAATATTACATAGACATTGCTAGTCTGGTGATTTTTTAACCAAATAAATCGGATAAGTTTTACAAAAAAGTCTTTCATTACATTTTTCTCTTTAGGGATGAGATTTTCTGTACTGGTGTTGGATGTCTCCATTGGTAAGGGAATACTTCTATTCAAGTAAGGTCCTTCTGGAGATGTCTGCGGTTCACCGCCCTGAAATGAAATATTTCCGAAATCTATGTTGTATTCTAGTTTTAATTCCAAATTAAAATTCTAATATATCAAAATAAGTTTAGCACATATTAAAGCCATTTAAACACATTTCATATGAAAAAGTTAAATTAAAACTATTAGTTATTATTTGAAAAGTCCTAGATTTTTATGTTCAAATTTGACAAGTATTCAATTACAGATCTTAATTTGTCAAAAGGTAATATTGATAAGTTAAAATACGAAGTCGTACAGAAGAAACGCACATTTTGGGCAGTTGTGTTTGGAAAAGACGTATCAGTAACCCATCCAAGTACTTTAAAGTGAGTCAATGTCTCCATTTCAAGTCTGGGAATGCTACTTGTTTTTTGCCAAAAAATCCATCGGAAATGTCTTACAAAGAGGTTAAACTGCCCACTTGCATAGCTATGTAAATTTCCCCGCAACAACAAGACATAGCTGAACAAATGTTAATTCCTCTGCGACCCACACTTCGACAAATACTAACCAGTCCATTCAAGCGCGCTCAGCAATCTATCGAGTTCTCAATTGATTTTAGTCAACTGTATACTTTTTCATAAGATACCGTGATATTTTTTATAATCCATTAAATGCTGTTTATCCTCCCCTCCTTTTTAAATCACCTAGAAAAATCTTTAATCAAACACGTTTTGAGAAGTGTATTTGGCTTTAAAAAGCGTCGAATAAATCTTTTAAATTCCATCAAGTTTGAAGTAAAGTTTTCCTAAAATATCATAATTTCATTATAAAATTAGAACCAATTCTAATTTACTGTATTCCACATCGGGATGCTGGACACATCTAGAATCCATACTGCTTGTTTATAACTACTACTTACAAAACCTTTGTAGATTTTTCGAAGGCGATCGGGAGTCCATGCTTTAGTTACAAATTTCGAAAGGTCCATCCTCTCAAAGAGTCTCCTTTGGTGTCATTTTTCATATAAAGTGCAACAACAATTAACATTGTTACTTATCAATCAAATGACTTATTTGGGCAAACGACAGCACAACAAATACATTATCATGTTTTCCAGCGAAAGTCGAAATGATGCCGAAGTCAAAAATTGATGCAAACCTAGGTGTCTCTGATGTTGTCTTATGGAGGATACAGTGACATTGCAACGTAACCAGGGGTGGCGCGGAACACTTTGTTTACTGGCATGAAACTTGCAAATGAAGTTTACTTTGATAGGTTCCTGATCAAGCGGAAAGTGTCTTGATAAGGCATCACGGTGTTTGCTGTCATAGGAGAAATGTCTACAACTAATTGCGATACAATGCAGATCTCGCTTTCTAGAGGTCTTTGCTGCTGTAACGTGGTGGTTACCTTAGCATCTGACGGTATTGTATGATTAAGGATTTCACTATTCAAGGAAAGGCAATAGCCATCCGAGGCTAGACACACCCATAATAATATGCATGTGAAATAGACATGCATCTTTAACGTAGCTAGAGATGATTAATGTGCCATGACGTCACACTCACACAATATGAATTACGGTGTGAAGGATAGGCGAGACTGACAAAGATTCGTGATGATAAAGATTTTCTCTTTAGACATTCTTAGCATTACCCCCATCCCCTCCAATTTTCATCGTATCTAATTTCTGTATTCGATTGAAAACTAATTTTACTGATAATCGTTCTTTGATATACGTTGACATATGTATATTGTTTAAACAATTTCCACACGCTGTATGCAGAATTTTGTTCACATAAAAAGTTTTAGAATGTTTTAAAGAGTTCCTTTCTTGGCAGTAGACCGTGGCTTTTCGGTATATTTATTATCTCTGCTATTTCTTCATCAAAATAGGTGCTGACCGCTAAAGCGAATGTTTCATAGTGTAGGCTACATTCCCACGATGGGAGATGGAATATATGTTGTGTATTCATCAATGCTCAAGAAAATCACATTTCCACCGTCCTTTAGAAACCAGTAATTTCGTTCTAGACTTTTTTGTCTAAAATAATGTTTCTTTTACTGTTTTAGGAGTGGTTCTTTCAATAACTCAGATCAATTGGAAGATATATACCGTATGTGAATGCATCTTCTTCAGTTTTAAAACATGCGGGAAATGAAACCACTTTTGTACAATGTAACATGGGGTCTGAGAAAGTTAAATTGTACGAGAACTTTGTGTTTCGATGGTATTAACAACTCAGACAATATCACTTAATCCCTCAAAGGATAATCTTTACAAGAAATATTTTTTTCATTATACAGTTGTAGTAGTTACAACATTACACATTATTTATCAAGGAAACGTGAGTCAGAAAAAGGCATGTTATTTCCTCGGCCAATCTTTTATTTCATTGTGATATATTATTTACAGAATGTTTCTTAAATATAGCCCTGAAATATGTAAATGTAAGACTTATACGGTACCAACTAAAACAAGTGAATTACTGATTTAAGATAAATTATGAAAGTATCAACAGTATTTCTTTAACGGTGCTTATCAGTATGAATGAAACATTATTTGAGGAAGGAATTATACTTGTATATATATTTCTTAAATCATACATATATATCATATATATTTCTTAAATCATACATATTTATGTAATCTAAAATATGTGCAAAATATCGTTTACAAACGTTTTTTTTTTTTAACATCATGGGCAATTTTAAATGCATGATCATAAATTTGACGGGCTGGTATCTGCATATTCAACGATTTTAAACAAATTAGTTCGACTTATGTTTTGTAAGATATGTATGAAACTGCTTTTGTAAACATTCATGCTACAAATATCAAACCCCAAAACAATAAAACTGATTGAGACAAAAGCAAATGTTTGTTTTTCGAAAATATGTAGACATGGATTACAGTAGTCTCTAAATAATTTGAAGCAAATTTACCATCAAAACTAACTGAACATAGGTCTGTTCCTCAACCATATTCACATCTTTTGTTGATATGATTATTCAAGATGTTTAGAGATGCATGTGTCCTGTATTTCCCAAAGTAAAAACACTGACGAAAATACGACATTTTTGCTAAAATTATCATAAATATCAATTTACTCATTTTCATAGCATCATAACTTATCAATGACACCATGAGAAGAGATGAAATTTTAATTTTTTTTTAACAATACACTTTGAAATGAGATGGTACTACAGAGTTTTATTGGGTAATGATTTAGCATTCTTTTATTTTGAATGACGATTCTGGGGGCAAAAAAAAAAAAAAAAAAAAAAAAAAAAAAAAAAAAAAGCCACCATGCAAAGTTCTTTGAAGAAAGCGCAGATCTTGTAAAATGGTAAAAATAATTCGTGGTTTTATAAATTTTGCTTCAACTATTTCTGCACATTTTATTCTAGATATTGTAATTGCAACCCGTTGAAAAAAATATATACTCTTTGTAAGGATATTTCATATAATTTAAACAAACATCTATCCATCGTACAATTCATATGTAAAACTTATACGGTACCAATTCTGATGCACCAGATGCGCATTTCGACAAATAATGTCTCTTCAGTGATGCTCAAGCCGACATTTTGGAAATTCGAAATAAAAATACTTGTAAGAGCTAAAAGGAAAACTAAAGTGCCAAAAAATGGAGCCAAATTCGTTCAAGAATCAGAGCTATGCATGAGGGAGATATAATAATAAATTTTGAAAAGAATTTCTAAATTTTATCCCAGCAATTAAATATACATCCGTATTTCTAATTTGTCAAAATCTTTGGTGTTGTCATCAAGTATTTGTTAGACTTAAAACTTCACATCACTGTCTACTAATAGAGACTGGTAGGTGGTTGGGTAGACCATCTGATGACAGATGCTGTATACGTTATGTAACAATTGGCAGATGAAATCCACTTTACTTTAGAATGCAAAGCTTTTTCAGATGTAAGGAACACATTTTTGATACGAAATTCTGCTACAGACCAATTACTGTTAATTGATGTCATCTTTGGAACTGAAAACTTGGGAAAGAATCATTCTGTTCTCCTTAATAGTATTCATCTGGTGTACTTGTGCCTTTTTTCTAGCATAATTCATATTGTACCTCTCACAAATTACCTAATTACAAATCCATACATTATACCTCATGTACCAATATACAGCTGGTTTGAGTGAATAAACTGAATTGAATTGAATTGTCATTATTTAACTTTCTTTCGAATAATCATTTAACATATAGGAATACAGATGGATTCGCTAAACATTTGTTTTGGTACAAGCTTGATTGTCGTAACAATTCATTCTATATTTAGGATTATCAATTAGTCCCCTACAAGGTACAATTCTAGGTCAACGGGCAGCGAAATGTCATCCTAAACACGATCAGAGCCTGATAACACAGAGGGGGATTCACTCGCAGGCACTCATAATGAAGCCTCGGAGTTTTAAACAAATTTAGAAATCGTCACAACTAGGGTATTTCCATCAATGTACAGTTCTTAAAATATTTGTGGAATAAATCTACTCACATTCCTAAAAGAATTAAGACATTAAATTATATTCGATCACATCTTTCTCAATGACCGTTGAATTAAAAGAACATTAATTAAACTCTATTAACAATAACTACCTTTTCGATATTTACAAAGTTTAAATGATTGCAATTAGATTATCAAATATTTTTTTTATCTATAAATGTTTGGAATGCAAACCAAACATTTTATAAACTGTATCTAATTAAATAACATTCCAATGTCCTAACACACATAGGTCTAGTCAGACAAACTTACGGATTCCAAGAGAATATCGTTTTCAATTTAAGACTTGACAAATTGTATTTGGTGTGTCTTGTGTGGACACGGGGGTCAAAATCTGGCAATACACACTTTGATGAACAAGAAAACATACCCCGTCATTAATTAAGTTATACGGTAATATTACCGCACCATTACACATTTATAAATTATTAGATCGCAGATGAGGTACCTAATTAAATTAGAAGTCATAACAATACAAAAACAAGAGAGTATTTAGATATCACTGTGATCAATTTGCCAAAAACAGAGGCATTGAGTTTTATATATATAAGTTGGGGTTTGCTTTTTTTTAACCAATTCAAATAAATCAAACCAGCATGATGGTATCATAATGTTTGGAACATACTAATGTTTCAGAGCTTACGTTATTTCCTTTTGTAGAAACTCTACTTTAAATAACATTTTCTTATTTTTATAGCCTCTGCTACATAAATGCACAGCTGTACATGTAATTACAAACTTACTGTATAATTAAAACTCACTTTTATGAAAGTCATGGGTTTTTGTAATGAAACCACACTATTTGTTAGGTACTTATAATCATACCACTCTAGAGAGATGCTACACTGCAGTGTTATACAAATTCAGTTTCGTTGAATAGATAAATTCATTACTCACGTTGTCAATTTTAGAGTCCACATCTCCTTGGTTCATGTCGTTGACTTTGTATACCACTTTGTATTTACCGAAGCTGTAAGGAGAATTTATGTTACTGAAATCGTCTTCATCGGACGAACACGAAGTGATATCCGTCTCTATTGAGGAACATTCATCACTCATTATTTTTTTGTTTAACTTTGGAGTGAAACGGTTCAAATGCTTCAGATTGTATTTGGATGAAAATAATAATGAGTGGAAAGTTAAGACTTAAATGATATGACTTTCACTTGACGTTCGCTTTATTTGTTTTCAACAAAGTTGCTTGATGTTTCAGAAATCTTAATATATCTTTGGGTTCAACCCTATTGATTAATGACAAACGTAAATTTCTGCTCTGCCACGGAAGTAGCTATGAACGCCCTCTAATAGATATCACGAATATGTCTTTCACAGATACAGGTACTTCTGTGTAGTATGTCCTAATATACTCCCACGCGATGTAGCTAATAATGCAATAGGTATTCAAGAATTATACATGTAACCGTACCAATTAAAAAATTAAAACATCTATAAGAAGTGTCAGTTCAATACAGATAGTGTAAACAATTATTTAACCATCTATCCCAATTCTGTAGAAGAATTACATATATTGAAATGAAGTATTCTTATAATTTTTTTTGTTTTTGTTTTGGAACTTTTGGATAAACATACCCTTTCATGAATTTTCTCGGTGAACCTTCGGGAGGGTGGATGTTAAGGTTGTTTGATGTCATTCTGATACGGCGTCAAACAGGCGGGAAGTTTGGAAAAATTCTAGATACAATGTTTATTAGCGTTACAAGAATGTGGCGTGTAATCCAATCCCATACATATCAAGTTTATTTAGTCACTAATTGTTATGGCATTCCATCGCACCCGCTAGGATGATGCTTCTGTTCCGGAAATCACGTGATGACGATGAACTGTCTGAGTAGGCTACGAAAAAATCCTCTGTAATTAAAAAGTAAAGGTATAAAAGAAAATCTCACTCATTAGGGTGTATATTTCGCCTCTCGTGCCAGAGACAGATAATGGGTTCTGTACATTCCTATGATGAAAGTAAAGGTGACCAGAAAGTTTTAAAAACATGTTCGAAACATTCTTTAATGTCTAGCAGTCAAAATTGCTTATTGTGGAAATTGGGGTAATTGCATTCTTTGGACCTTGGTTGGAGTACAGAGGTAATGCGACTTATAAATGCGGTGCCTTGAAACCAGAACTCCAGTTTTGGTACTTTTTCAGAAAGTCAAAGAGGAGGGTAAAATACCACCGACAAAGACAAGTCGTCCAACCAATATCTTCATGCCCCCAACCAGGTTATCATAAAATCATAAAGACCTGAAGTATTTACCGTTTGTTTAATGAAAATAATCCACTTATTTCTAAATTTGACGATAAGGTTCTTTAATGTTGAAGGCACTGTTTGCCAGCTAATTCCATCGATTCAGTGAGCGTAAGAAGTTTGAAAACTTTCTATGATTAATGCTTTGTTTCAGTATTTGTTTAAATTACCATTAGTAGTTTTGAAATACTAGCTCCCCCTTTCACACCTCTAACCCTGAAATTCAGTACGAAGTTCTGGATTCCTTTCACATTGCCGAATTTTTACGTATATGCATTTTGGTGGACAATTTTTATCGACTATAAATGGTTATCTAATAAACAGGTGAAATGACTTTGTGGGAAATGGTTTTAAATGTTTGCTTGACACAAACATGTTAAATGATTTACCTGTCCAGAAAGATTAATACCAAAGCTTATTAATCGAAAATTCTTGTCTAGATATGCCATATGTTAAAAAATATTATTATACTTTCATGTAAAATACTCGGATATGATTGACCAAAAACAGTTGAAAAAAGATAATGTTTCCCTCTGAGAATAGAAAGCACGCGCTCCAAGGTGATAGTATCTAGCAACGGGAAACAATACTTGACAACGGGTGACATTATAAAAAATCATCACATGCGTCAAACTGATGTGACTACGGTTCGCCTTAGATTTCAGAGGAATGGCGTTTGGGCGG
This sequence comes from Ostrea edulis, assembly GCF_947568905.1. Classification (NCBI taxonomy): domain Eukaryota; kingdom Metazoa; phylum Mollusca; class Bivalvia; order Ostreida; family Ostreidae; genus Ostrea; species Ostrea edulis. The sequence goes on along the minus strand of NC_079165.1, from coordinate 100,034,983 downwards.
TCTGCAGTGCGTTACAGCAACATTTTGAATGAAATCGATTGATTAAAAGTAACAAAGTTAATTGACTGCGCCTCCGTTGACAAAGGTTTCTCGGATGAACCTTTTCAATTTTACCCTCAACTACATACGGTATTTATATAGTAATAACGATACACAGCAATATACATGTAGTATTCTGAACATGAACGATTTTCTTTTTCACGACCATTTTTACGCTTCAAAACTGGAAATGCGTTTTCCTAAGTGACTTGCAAAAGGAGGATGTTTGCTACATGTCAAATGCAAGTAAATGATATTACAAGAATAGAGACATTTAGCATCGTTTTCCACCAATCCGAACAGGGACACGCCTACCTCTTTACTTATGCTATTTAGACGCTGCTACATTCGGGAGGAAATCCACGTACTCAGTTGTTAGCAATTGTAATTTATGATAATATGTAGTGTTTTTCGACATAGATCACATGTATTTTTTACACCATAAAAAAGAAATTGTAAATCTCGAATACAAATTCCAGATATATTTTCTCATCTTAATTAATTTGCAAACGTTTTTGAGGTACATGTAGTATGCAATAATTAGATAATTCATTACTTTAGTTTCTAAATAAACAATAAATGTACATATGCATTCATAATTTGTTAATTTTGATCAATGTCATTTTCAGCATAAAATCACGTCAAAATCATATCTTGACCAATATAATTGCGAAATATAAGTGTTACATAATCACTTAAAATTCCATACTATTTACACAGGATATATAAAAATTAAAGTCGTACTGGCTCTGGCAAAGTAAGAGAGAGAGAGAGAGAGAGAGAGAGAGAGTTAACACATGTACTATATGTATGAAGACAAACATTGATGAATTATTATCTAGGATAATACTTGGTCAAACAAAAATCATACGGATAAATCAATTTTATATATTTCTTTAAAAATGAGTTTCATTGTTTATCTTATAGATTTCGTACATGTGTAAAATATTTCCAATTTCATACTTTACTCCAACATTTAAAAAAATCCTACGAATTATGTCATCCTCAACACACGTGTATACATACTGGTCAAATTGAAGAAATGTTTTAATCAATATAGATATATTTATGGATTGTTATTAATGAGTGGATACCTTACATCATTCTAAACACCTCTATACTTGCATCTACTAATATGGCATAATGTAATCATCAAAAGATAGAAATGTTACAGGAGGACGAACAAAGAAACAAACGCGCGAGGTCGATAGATTAATATAGCAATTACGTGTGTTAAAGAATGTTCACTTAATCTTTTAGATTACACGTGTTAAAGAATGTTCAGAGAATCTTTTAAATGATGACATATTTTTCATTTTTTTAAATAGTGACCTCCGAGATGACCTTTATAATCAAGTAAAAGTTTTGGATTTTTATATTTTTTTTTTGTGATTTTTTTTATGCAGATGGAATATATATGAAATAATTGACACGACTTATTCCATGTATATGACATATAATTCTTTAATGTTTGATAAAAGAAAACAAATATTTAATACATGTAATAATATAAACTGTATAGAATGTTCATTGTACAGTGTCCTACCTTTTGAGGCAGAATGCTTGTATTTTGATTGCATGGTAACATTTTCTCGTATGCAGCTAATTAACATGACACGTTCTACTTAAATCAACTATTTACTTAGCAAAGATAAGATATTCATTTCAAAAACTCTTACATGTGCAATATTTCAGTCCGTTATCTATGAACAGAATCTGTTAGAAATTTAGGTCTGAATATATTACACAGAGTATATTATTAGCTCGTAGGTCTACAATTTATGGCTTCTTATGATTATGTGATTTTTCAACTGAGGGTGATTTCGTAAAGAGTTGAAAATTATCTGATTCTATTTGATAAGTGCAAGTAAAAATCTAATCACTCAAAAATAGACGAAAGAATATATACAAATGTGTGCACACACACACACACACACACACACACACATATATATATATATATATATATATATATATATATATATATATACAGAGAGAGAGAGAGAGAGAGAGAGAGATCGTCCGGAAAATTTGACAATTTCATACGGTTTTTAGTGCTTTATATAAATATTGGTTCAGGTTTGTGGATGAGTTTTTTGGACGAATAGGACATGTCCTAATTCGCTCCGCTCTTGTCATTGATTGGCAAGCCTAAAAACCAAAAACATGTAATCTTCGGTGTAAATACGTTTGTAGATTTAGTGTAGTTGTAGTGCTAGGTGTATTTATGTGTAGTTTTTGTTGTTTTGTTATTATTCTCTGTTAATATTGGTCACATTATGTAGTTATTTTCGTTTGTCCTGAAGAAGGGACAGGTCGTCCCGAAAATTTTACAATCTAGATGTTCGTGTCATTGGTCATTTTAGTGTTTTGTTTAATTTTTTTGTATTTGACCTTGTATCCACCTTCGACACTTCTAGGTATTGTTGGATGCTATATATATATATATATATATATATATATATATATATATATATATATATATATATAATTCAATAAAAAAAGCAGGAAAATATACAGTTCCAAAATATATTTAAATCACTAGCGCTTTCTGGATTTTAACATCCATCCTCAGGTGAATACAAATTAATTATATATATATATAAAGCACTAAAACCCGTATGAAACTGTCAAATTTTCGGGACGATCTATCCCTTCAGGACGATAAAATATTTACATAGAAATCAAAGCTAAATAAATAAAATATATATTGAAATATGAAGCAATAAAAAATAAGTCTGTTATCAAGAATTGAACTAATTTACAGTAGGGCTTGATGAAGTCATAGACAAAGAACGGGTTAATCAATCAATATTATTAAGCGGTGTATTACATGTACCTCCTTCTAATCCAGGTACAAAATACCTATAACGACCTGTCATTAGAACGGGTTAATAAACCGCTTAATTACACTGATTAATTAACTAAATTAATAATTAATTAATTAATCCTCTAGTTTTTGCATGATGACATAGTTTAATGGATTATAGCAAGGTTATAAAGAACAAAATTTTCGTCGTTTTGTTTAATATATCGTTTACAAAAAGCATGGATCTTTCAAAGATGTCAATGTGTAAAATATGGGAACTATTTATTAATAGTTTGGAAAATGTGTCAGTAATTCTTCTTCTATCGATATATTTTGGTAATTTACAGTCCTTTGACTTCTTGCACGAATTTAATATATGAATTCTTAATTATGGAAATACTGTTATTTTCACTTGTTAAAAAAAAATTGTCATTTTTTCTGTCGATTTCTTTTTATGCATAATGGATAGCTAAAATTTCAACTCGAGCAGCTGGTGTGTTTTTTAATGATGCCAAATATCATACCTTTTGCTTTCTGTTGTTATCGGAACTTTCAAAACAATTACAGGAATAGTTTTAAATTAAGTGCGTTCTTTGTGAATCTGGAAACGAGAAATCAAAATTCCCTCTCTTAAATCTAAATTAGTGATGAACTTATGCATGATAAGCTTTAGTAAACAATCGAAGATGAAAGGGAAATTAATTAACAATTTTCCTTTAATGGAACACCTACAACGAATTTTACAATGTCGGTGAAAATTTTGAATTTGTAAAATATAAACATTACATTAGTTGATTTGCAGATTAAAGTTTTCTTAAGTAATCAACAACCTAATTTGGTTAATTAATTTTGTACTTACTAAGAACTCCATCCTCCCATTTTACAAATACCGTCCATCCTTTTGCATACGAGAAGTCAAAAAAATATTATTATCTATTTTCAATGTCTGAGGGGGCCAGAAGACAAAGACTAAAATCAATAGTTCGGGAGGGTGTGTCGTTCTTCCAAAGGATAAAATGTGTCAACAACGCATTCCAAAACAAATTACTTGTGTCCGGACCGTTTAATGAAACAGAAGTGGTGTGTCCAAGATTTTTTGATCTGATAACAACCGTCAATAAATACATTCTGCTAGCGCCCCTTCAGTGTTCAGAACTGCAGTTTTGTCGATTTTTGCTTATCTGTGATTTTTATTTTCAAAGATTACAAGTTGCCAAAATGTATTGTTACTGATTTCTGAATTGGTCGTGGTCTGCGGTAGCTGATGATGTTACATGTACCTATATGATTAAATGTCTACCGAGAGAAAATAAAGCGCAGAGTTTTAGTCTGTGATGTGGTTTTAATGAAAAATACACACATTAACATAGTAAGATATCTAGGCAGGTGAGCGATAAGAACGGGTGGGCAGTGAAAGTTGTAGTGTTGATAGAAACATTGACAAACACTGGCGTTAATGACAAAATCCGATAGATACGGGAGATAACTCTATCCCACTCCAATCGATAAGGAAAAATTAATTAATTGTGTAAATTGCATCGTTGTTGATTTTATAAATATATACACAGTAAGGGCTAGTCTTAATTGTAATGTTTGTATCTTTAGTAGAAGTGATGCAGTTGTGTGTGTATCTCTAGATTTGTAAATTTCTGTTTTTGAAAAATATCAAATGCTACCTTCCGTATTATAGTCTTTAAAGAGGTTTGCACCTGATATTGGAGTAATGTCAAATTTTTGGGAAGCGTATTTTTGATTTTTACATTGAAGGAGAATTAGGAAATTATAAAGAAAAACTGGGGTCGCAAAACTTGTTAATGAGCTACAGTGTTCTAAACATGACCTTTTTGCACTTAAAATTGACTCAAGATTTATTCAATTAAACTTGATTTGTCTGTTGGTGTCAACACAACATAAGCAACACAAATCAATCATTACATAAAACAGATACACAATCATGTCTTCTAACAATCAGATAAAAAAAGTTTAGTGAAAGTAATGGAAATAGATAATGACCTTTTTACACTTGATGAACGAAAAATTTCATGATATCAAATTTGAGAGTTTAAAAGGATACATTAGGAGTAATGTCAATTTCCAAAATTTCATATAATTTTCAAGGCCCTGTCTTAAAATTTAAAACAGAACTAAGAAAGATGGGGTTGAGATAAAAAATTAAATTATTCTGAATCTACACAAAATTTTGAGTAAATTGATTTAATCTGTTTTAGGAATCGGTGTTCTGTTTGGGAATATATATTAATCAAATTAATAAATTACAACATTTAAACTAGCTCCAAGTCTGAACTACGTGTATCATAAATCATAAGACTGAAATAAATACACAGAAGTATAAAAATAGAAGATATATTGGATGAAACAGAAACTGTAATATCATGCAGATTTAGAACTTTTTGATTAATCAATCCTTCCGCTACAAAATATAGTCCCTGCCAAACCCTTTCAAAATTTGATTTGACACAAAAATTTTCAACTGGATAGAGTTCAGTAATAAATGTATAATATGTTTGCACAATGGGATCAGAATTGAACCAGTAAATACTTAGTTGTAGCATCCTGCGAGCGCAGGAGCTAATTTCCTTAACGGAAAATAAGGACCTACTCGAACTTCAAATCATATACCACTTTCTTTCAGAATTGAAAGTAACTGAAATAAAATTTACATGTATCTGTCTCTGAAATATGACAACTAGATCTATCACAGGAATGATCATACTCTTATGATTAAGGTTGATATTCAATTTATTCTTTGTCACTTTGTATCAATCCGACAGCAGTCAGACTCGAGGGTTACTATAGGCTACGATAAAAACATGGCATAATATTATACAAATTTATTTCAGAAGTATACCACATGACTGTTCGATGTTATACCGCAAACATATTCAGCATTGTATTCACTTTCATGTGGCTGTTTGGTCATTTCCAATAGTGACATCATCACTTGTGACTCAGGTTGCTTATGTCATGTCATATATACGTCATACACAAGCATGGATTACCCAATGAAATTATGTATTTTTAAAAAATGTTGCATCCCATATCAGTTAGTGAACTACCCTGTTCTTGGACTGCTCTTAAGTGACCATATACGGAAACAGGGCGCGATATGAAATTATAGATGCCATTTGCTTTGAAGGGAATAGTAGAACATTTCATATGTTTATTTCACACCCTAAGTAATTCTTAAAAGTATTATTTTAAAAAAAAACCCACCTTTATATCTCTCAACTGATTCGATACGTAAGAGCTTGTTCTGCGTATGACCAGTTTTGAAATCGAGGCAGGCTACTGACAAATATGTTGATGTTACAGGGGTTTCAACAGTCTCGTTAAAAGTCAGCATTTTGCAAATTCTATGGTTGTTATAACAATCTAGTTTGCCAATACAACCAATCATTGGGTTAAATGCTGTCTGGTGTGTTTCATACCGATCGGTAGGCCGTTCTTGGCACACTGATTTTGACTACGGATTACTCCGTTTACCTGATCAAGACATAGGCCTTACTGAGGGTGTGACCTATCGACAGGGGATGCTTACTCTTCCTAGACACCTGATCCCACCTCTGGTATGTCCAGGGCCCCTTATTTTGTATTGATCATAGTAGTTATGAGACTGATCAATGTTCATTATTTTCACCTTCCATTCTCATATTTGAAAAGCATGTTCCCCTCCTGAACCAAATTCCGTATCCAACGACAGAATGTTGAATAACTGTTATATACCTGTATTCTTTTTGTAAATGATGTAAAACGAGACAAATTGTTCTCGGAAAATAAATTTTAAAAGTTGACTGAGTACCTCGTTAAATTAATGATAGAAGTGCAAGTATGTTATTTACCAATCAACCCTTGTGACATCATTGATATCGCTGAAGGAACACAATCGGCTTAAGATCCGGGCCAACAGTGATTACAGAGGAGATAGTGGTGATAAATATGACACTGTACCCAACCGTATCAAATGCCCCCTAACCAGACAATTATGCCGCGGGCATTATCGCACTTCGCAATGATGTTTGTGTCTTTCCCAATAGCATGTTGACAAGAGATCTACAATCCGGTACACCCAAAATCTGTTGTCTTCTGACATTGAAATGAACACCCTGTATCATTTGTTGACTAGATACAGTAAGTAGATACAGCTGTACATGTAATGTAGTTTATTTGGAGACATCGATAGCTTGTCTACTAATCATATTTCAATTTTCTAAACTAATTTATCCTACGAGAAAAGTAACAAAACTACTAGCTTAATGTCAACTTGGATCTTGCAATAATTCGAGTCAGGTGCGCGAAATACACGAACACACTCTGTAACAAACACACAATAATTACATACTGCATCCACGTTTTACCATAGTCAATTATTACAATAAAGAAATAAGTGAAGATAACCAACAGTAATTTATCTGATCAGTGTATATCAAAGTTTTGCAACAATGAACAAACACGGCATGCCAAAAGTTGCAATATTTGATCTTTTCCATTCGTGTTAGAATTGTATATTTTCCATTTGCAATTGGTACCGTATAAGTTTTACATTATGACCCCTGCGTCGAGGCCTCTGCTGGTGGACTGTTAGTCCCCGAGGGTCTCTACAGCCAGTAGCTAAGTACTTCGTTACTACATGTAGCTTGAAAATACGGATGTATATTTAATTGCTGCGATAAAATTTATGAATTCATTTCAAAATTAAGGATCATCTCCCTCATGCATAGCTCTTATCCTTGGACGAATTTGGCTCCAGTTTTTTTGGCACTCTAGTTTTCCTTTTAGCTCCTACAAGTTTATTGTTATTTCGATTTTCCAAAATTTCGGCTTGAGCATCACATAAGAAACATTATTTGTCGAAATGCGCATGTGGTGCATCAAAATTGGTACCGTACAAGTTTTACATTGTATAATTTTTCATTTAGTATTGTATATTTTCTATTTGTATTGTATAATTTTACATTTGTATTGCAAAACTTTTCATTAATATTGTATAATTTTCATTTTTAGTGTATAATTTTTCAATAAAAAATTCTACGACGCTTAGGGCCATATCATTGATGGTTCTTTAAAGTGCCAACACCTACAGCGACATGGGGCCTCCGATTTTAAGGTCATATCCGAAAGACCCATGACTCTCACTTCTAAAAGCTTAGCGTTGGCGAAGGAGCAATCACTTGTTTCCGCCACAATGAATCAAAGTTTCTAAATTCATTATGCAAAAAACTATAGTAAAGGATGGATTCTTATCATCCTTCACATAAATTAGAAGATGATTGCCATAATTTGTGCATGTACATTCTTTATTCATGAAAAATGAGTCATAATCATATTACTCTTTGTTGCTTTCAGTTGTAACATTAAAAGGTATATATGCAGGCCGTACACGCTTTCAGGTTGCCTTGTTACTTTCGAAATACCGCGTGCAACGTCACGTGATCATAAATATTTCGAAATGGGCGTTCATTATATAGGAAATTAGCTTGATTAATTTTTAATCCGTTTGAGTTAAATTGCATTTGCAGAAAATGTATAACTTAAATAGCTCGATATAAAATACATGCTTTTTATTTCTGAGGTGATATCCAAATAATACGGCATATGAAAGGTGAAGATAACGAACAGTGATCAATTTCATAAATCCCGTAAGCAATACAAAATAGATAGTCGGGCAAACACGGACCCCTGGACACACCAGAGGTGGAGTTACTCCTAGGATGAGTACGCATATATAGCTTTAATGCTAAAATGGGATCATCTTCGCTAGCCAAGGGTTTACGAAACGGATCCAAAACCCTTGGCTATCTTTTCAGAGGAGTCAACGCCGTAATAAAATATCACTGTATTTTCTCATTTGGAAAACCTTTTGTCTCTAGTGGAAAGAAAACACAGCAAGGAAATATTTTTTTTTAAAAAGTAACAAAGTAAAGTAAATTTACATGATATTTTGAACTTGCTACCCCTCTTGGGGTCATTTTAGATGTCCTACCCCTATTTTTTCCTCAGAAAAAATATGATACAATGATTTTCCATTCTTGTAGGATCCAATGCCCCTAATTTAATTTTCATTTTTCATGTTTATGCATATTATTACACAAGTGTTATCATGTGAAAAAAAAATCTACTTTGTGGAAGTATGACAGAAATATCGAGCAATTAGCAAAAATCTTAAATCATCGGAAAAAATTCGGTGTACTTTATATTTCCTGAATTCGCCAGTTTTAAAAGACAAAACATAGTGTCTATGCTACAAATTAGGACAGAATTTCTAAAATAGAAATTTATACAATTTATGCCTGCTCTAATGGAATTTTAAGGTCCGTTGGTATGAAAAGATTATTTTCTTGAGCTAACCTTGACACAAAACTTTCCTCTGTGTTTAGTACAGAGAAAAGTCCTGTTCTTAATTTTGAATACATTCTACTGTAGTTGCATAAAAAAACCCACATACACTGTACATTTCACATCTCAACGCGTCTATCCTACACTATAATAGATTGATTGTATATTGTTTAACGTTCCTCTCGAGAATATTTCACTGACATGGAGACGTCACCATTGCTGGTGAAGGGCTGCAAAATTTAGGCCTATGTTTGGCGCCTATGGTCATTGAGCAGGGAGGAATCTTTACTGATCGTGCCACACCTGTTGTGACACGGAACCTCGATTTTTGCAGTCTCATCCGAAGGACCGCCCCATTTAGTCGCGTCTTACGACAAGCAAGTGGGTACTGATGACCTATTCTAACCCGGATCCCACAATAGAAATTCATATACAGTATGGTATGATAATTAATTTCTCCAACATACCTCGATTGATTGATTGATTGTATCTTGTTTAACGTCTCTCGAGAGAATTTTTCCACTCATGGAGTCGTCACCAAGACCGGTGAAGGGCTTCAAATGTAGGCCTATGCTCGGCGCTTACGGCCATTTAAAGATTGAGCAGTGATAGTTCTTTAGCGTGCCATACCTACTGTGACATGGGGCATACGTTTTTAAGGTAATACCCGTGACATTCACACCTGATGCCGAGCGTTTGGCGATGGAACTGTTACTACCTGTTTTACGACTTAGGTCTGTCGCGGCCGGGATTGGAACCCCGGCCTTCCGTATGCAGGGCGAACGCTCTACCTCTAGACCATCGCGACGGTCAACATTCTTCGCAACAGTCTTCTATACATGTGCATGGCATCTATATTTTTTATATGACTGTGCACTGGTAATGCTTTGGTATATAGATAAGTTTTCTTTATGATGTTTCAACCAGTAAAGATAGGTAGATTTTAAAAGTATGTTTCAATTCACATAGGTTAACGAAATAACATAGTCTGATAGGAAATCATAAAAACTAAGAGCCAATAGACATGCATAACAATTGTTTCTTCCCACACCTAACAGATGTATTTATGAGACTTATACAATCAATTTGCTTTATCCATGACCGCAACGTAAAATATCAAAACCAATATCTTAGGATCTCCAATGTGCATATAGTAATTATATTTTAGGAAATTAATACCTTCAATGTACACATAATGACAATTAAGTTGAAGATAACGAACAATTATCATTCTCATAACTCCTATCAGGAATACAAAATAGAAAGTTGGGCAAACACAGACCTCCGGACATACCAGAGGTGGGATCAAGTGTCTAATAGGAGTAAGCATCCCCTGTCGACCGGTCACACCCGCAGTGAGCCCTGTGTTATGATCGGGTAAACGGAGTAATCTGTAGTCAAATTCAGTGTGCCAAAAAAACGGCCTAACAATCGGTATGAAACACGTCAAACAGCAGGTGAACCAATGATACGTTGCGTTGGCAAAGTAGATCATAATAAAGACCACCAGTGGCGGATTTAAGGGGGGCGCAGCCGGCGCCCCCCCCCTAAAATTTTCAAACTTAACGTAAATCGTGGTATCTTGTTTAGAAAAATGTACAAAACAATGTAAGAAGCAATAATTTCTTCCACTCCCGGAGAAATATATGACAAAATCTATTGATTACTTTATTGGGAGAACTTAATTTTTTCCAAAAACCCTTAAAATTTGCGTCATTTTATTAATTTCACCTCATAAAAAATGATAGAAAATAGTACAAGAGACTAAATAGGAGATTTATTTCAAGCCCTATAAAATCTGTAAAATCCAGGAGCTTCCGGGGGCTTTGTTCCCTTGGCCCCCACCAGGGCTTCGCCCCCAGACCCCCTGCCTCATAAAGTGGCGCCCCCGTAACCGCAATTCCTGGATCCGCCCCTGACCACAAAATTTGCGAAATGCCGATTGTAAACGAGACCATGGAATCCCCTGTAACATCAACTTGTTTGTCTATAGCCTGCCTCGATTTCAAAACTGGTCACACGCAGAATAAGGTCTTGCGTATCGAATCAGTCGAGATATGAACACCATATGTTCTTGGTACACTAATTTTGACTACAGATAACTCCGTTTACCTGATCAAGATACAGGACTCAAGGCGGGTGTGATCGGTCGACGGGAGATGCTTACTTCTCCTAGGCACCTGATCCCACTTCTGGTACATGTATATCCAGGGGGCCTTGTTTGCCCAACTCTCTGTTTTATATTGCTTGTGGGAGGTATGAGATTGATCACTGTTCGTTATCTTCGTCTTTCATGCAATTTAGTTGAAACATATTTGTAGGATATATGGGTTGTAAACTTGAACGTGAAATATGCTGGAATACAAGATATCTTATACAAAATATTATATGATATAGACAATTTTTCTTCATATATACAAATTTAAGACATCTATTCAGGAAATTTAAAGGAATTTAACCGAAATGAACTTCTTTAATTATACCTGCACTTTCTAAAGAAAGTACGGGTATATTGTTTTACACTGGTCCGTCTGACACACTTTCCTCTTCCTTAAACTGCTCTTTTATTTTAAGCAGTAACCAGTTAAACTTTTGGAATATGATAAATAATGTACTGTAGATGTGCAATAAGGTTTTGGAGCTTTCAATGTTATCCTGGGGATCAAAAACGACTTTTTCTAAAACAAAAACCTGGTTCTCAGAAGTCCTTTTACATTTTACGCAGTAGACAATCATTTTTGGAAGACCACTGATGGTGTCATTTAGATGTTCAATAAGATTTCAGAATTATCATTTGCACCCTGGGGACCAAATAGGGGTTGAAAAACGGCTTTTCTAGAAAAAACCTGGTTCCAGAACTCTTATATTGGAAGCAATAACTAAATTGTATTTTGGAAGATGATTGGTGGTGTCCTATAGATGAACAACAAGGTTTAAGAATTTTCATTTTACCCTGGGGGCCTGTTGGGGGTTAAAGAACGAAGTTTTTCTATAGGAAGAAAACCTTGGTTCCTAGAACTCTTGTTACATCTAATGTAGTAGTCGAACAATTTTTTGAGAGTTTTGGGATTATTGGTGTGCTTTAGATGTGCAATAGTATTTTGAATTCTTTTTTTTTTACCTTGAGGGGCAAATGGGGTGAAAAATAACGAACAAAAACCTGTATGGTGCTTATATGCAACAAGAATATATTTGCTTTAAAGATTGGAATCTCAACCATTTTAAAGATATTTGAAGAATCAAACAATGATGGGAGTTGGGATGACCCCGGGAGAATTGTCCATCAGAATATTCAGTGCATCTTGATATGTGCAGCAGGAATATATATGGTTTATGGGTATTCACCGCAATCGCTTTAAATAATTTTAACAATTATGAAATAGGGTTTTGGATTACCTCGAGGCATTTGTCCAACATAATACTCAATGTATCTTGACACGTGCAGCAAGAACATATATAGTATAGAGTATATTTCAAGACAAATACTTGCGAGCGGGTATTTCTGTCTTATGTCTAGTTCTTTTTGTGTTTATCACAGAGAATAAAAATTCTTTGGAAAATATTATTAGGTTTTATTGACATAAAGCGTAAAAAAGAAATGATTGTCTGGATCAGTGGTTGATATCCTCTGTTTGGGAGATATATATTGGATAACACTTGAGGATACTATTTAGGTGTTTTGCGGCAGAGGTGATTAATTATATATATCTGTAACAAAGGTAAAGTGTTGCACATGCTCGCAAAGTTCAAATAATGTACTTGTATTGCATTTGAAACAACCAAACAAGCAGTTATGTGAAACTTTACTAAATTAAGATCATATAGAATCCCAAAAGTCACTTTGTTGTGGGTATAAATATACTTAGTATGTAACGTATTATTAGGTAAAACAATACTTTCTAAATGACATACATATAACAGCTGGATAGTGTAATATTTTCTTACTTTTGACGTCAAGCCCAAAGTTCATCTTCAGCAGGATAGAAGTGATCATGAGTTTAATACATGGACAAAATACAGGTGGACATATTGATTATATATTGTCATACGTTTGACTTAATTAATTACATTTGGATCAGCATGCACAAATCAGTGAAGTCACTATTCTCATTAGAAAGGATGTTATTGACAATATAGACAAAATTCTTACCCGAGTATCACAGTCGTGAAATTCAACTGGGATTAATCTTCACATGTATTTTTTAACATCATTGGTTTACTTCCGAGTTTGTTTTCCAGTGTAGAATTAAATTGTAGTAGACCTGAAGATAAATACAGCATTAATATAGTTCTGTCGATGGCGGACTCTCTTACTTGTAGATAGGCTCCTGCGTCAATGTTTGGTTAGTTGGCATATAACTGTTAAGTTAAACAGCCAGCTCTGGCAGTATTATCCTCACCAGACAGAGATATCCTGTTCGTTGGTGGGTGATAAGGGAATCTGGCGGCCCAGGGCATCCCAGATGCATTGGGTACACAACAAGAACATACCCCGTATACACTCAGGTCGCCAGGAAAGTGAATTCGTTACTTTCTAAGCTCGGTGTTTTAGCCACATGCCAGTTGCTCCGATTGTAATTGGCCTCAGCTTCTATGTTTTATACTTCACTGATAGCAGAGATTTGTAAATTGAAGCATTAACTTTTTAAGAAACATAAACCCTGTTTTAAGTCCTATTTACATGTTGTTTGGTACCCAATTTGTCTCTGGTCACAGGAATAAACTCCACAGGAAATGAAAACAATAGAAAATTAAAAGGAAAACAATAGTGTGGATATAGAAACGAAAATATCTGGCTCACTTGCACTTCAAAGATTAAAGTCTACAAGTTCATTTTCGGATAATAGAAAAAAATTGTTAGAATACTCAACAAGATAACATGGGAAACGATTGCATTACATTGTACGGTACATGTGCAACTAAAAGTCGTGTATGGATCGCTGTCCCTCGGATTTAGTTACCCATTATGTTTGCAATGTTAGATAATGTGGAATCGTGGACCTGTATACGTGTAATTTCTGTCACAGTAGATAACAGGCCCTCTAAATGTCTGGGTACCCTCGGTATGAATGGTAGACTGAACTTGAAACTCCCATTAAAGGGTTTTCAATTTCGGCGATTAAAAACTGATCAAATATTGTATTTCACACTGCATTCTGTTGCTTTCGATTTGTATATAATTAATTTAGATAATAAACATTCCAAGTACTTTCTGGGATATCAGAGATTTGACCGATATAATATATCTTTCATCTAAAGTCCACCTGGACATGTCATCACAAGTCAATATAGCTGAAATAACGACATGAAGGCATTTACAAATTCAGCCTGTGTCAATTGGGGACAGAACTTCATTTTTATTATTATTTCGTTTGAAAGTTATGCCAGAACATGGGTTAAATAAGGAAAGGAAAAACCTGTCAGAATGGTTTAAAAGCATACAAGAAATTTTAACAAATGTGCGTACCATCTATCCTTCTGTGTAAGTGATGAAAGAATTAGATAGGTTATATGAGGAATATGTATTGGTTCCAGCTGACAAATCTTGTAACAACATTGTCTTTGTAAGACTTATTATTACGACTGTGGTTAGTACATCGTCATAATATGCCCGACTTTCTTTTTGAAACTTGCATAAAAATACTAACATCACTAATAAACTCCCCCTGGGCACCTGATCCTACCTCTGGTATATCCAAGGGTCCTTACTGATTTGCCCAACTCTCGATTTTGAATTGCTTATAGGAGTTATGAGATTGATCACTGTTCGTTGTCTTCACCTTTCATGCATATTCCTTTTAAATCTAATCGTTTACCTGGGTAGCTCAGTAGGTGTACAGGGTACGGATCGACTGCGGATTGTAGTTCGTCCGTTCGAATCTAGCAGAGGTTTTTAAATTTTTTTCCCAAGATTACTTTCCACTAACATTGTATCCCCCCCACTAAATGAGGTCATTTGTTTTAGACTTTTCAATTTCAAAATATCATTGTACGTATCCTCCCCTTTCCATCCATATCAGATTTCTCTGGTGTGCTTTTTCTATTTAATTCCACATTTGATAATCCAACTTATACCACAAGTTCCCTTTCAAAAGACAAAATCACGATTCAGTTTAAAAAACAATGAAATTACTCGATCAATGGGATGGATGAATATGAGATACCGTACCTACACTGGATTCCAAAACATCACAAAGCCTCATACAAACAGAACGGTCGTGGTAGTTCAGTAGTAGAGCGTTCGCTTCGTAACCGAGAGGTCGTGAGTTCATGCGATGGCCGCGTCAAACTTAAGACGTTGAAATAAGTAGTGACTGCTCCTTCGCCAAACACTCGGCATTTAGAAGTGAGAATCCCGGGGTTTTCGGAATTGACCTTAAAACCGAAATCCCGTGTCGCAGCAGGCGTTGGCACGATAAAGATCCCTCACTGTTACGGCCCTGAGGGCTATGCATATGTCTAAATTTGTGGTACTTCACCTGCAGCTGACCACCAGCGCAATATGATTAAAACATTCTCGACGGAACCTAAAACAATCATCAATCAATGAAAGATGAAGATAACGAATAGTGATCAATTTCACAACTCCTATAAACATACAAAATAGAGTTTGGCAAACACAGACCCCTGGATATACCAGAGGTGAAGTCAGGTGCCTTGGAGGAGTACACATTCCCTGTCGACCGGTCATACTCGCCGTGAGCCCTATATCTTGATCATGTAAACGGAGTTATCCGTATCATCAAACTTGCAGAGATACAATGCTGGATCAAGTAAGTGTTCAACATGTACCAAGACACTATTTCTGCTGATCACGGAAATATTAACTGCTACGAAGGAGAAACTTTAAACGTATTGTGTCACAACATACATGTTCTATACGAGGACTTGCACAGAACAAATGTAGATCCGTAAACATTTCCAGATCTTTTTGCAAAGAAATAACAGTTCCCAAGTTAAAACGTATGATTTTTCATCACTTTACACGACCATTCCTCAGGATGAATTAAAGACTCTAACGTTGATATTAAAAGTATGCTGGAGTTCCACATTGACAATATCTACATATTGTACATAGTCTTTGGTGATCAGGTCTTCCAACAGTCTGTTGAAAATTCTATTTGTGCGAATTGTGCTCTTTTCTTATCTGTCTCGATTTTGTAATCTTGTGGGGCAGAATTTATTCAAAATTTTTACTTTGCTGTGTCGACAACTCGACAGTAAACTCGAAATAAAATACACCATATTCTTCCATATCTGCTTCATATTTAGATATTTGATTGAACATAGATATCAACGGAACACTAACAACTCAATTGTATGACAAAAGGGTTGTAGTCAATTTCCCCATTGTTTACGTTGCAATATTCCACACTTACTTGAATATCTATACTTTAAACAGTATTTTATTATGAAAATTCACAATAGGATTGGACAGCAGGCACTGCCTATATAAGTCCTCTTACTTGAATATGGTGTTTATGTCTCTCAACTGATTCGATTCGATTCAGGAGAACATGTTCTGTGTATGATCAATTTTAAAACCGGGGTAGTCTATTTTTTCACAACAAACAGACATCTGATATTGTATCAATAGTTTTATGGTGTTGACATAACAACAAAGACTCAACATCCTTTAACAACAAAAATAGGTATATAATATAGCTCGACAAATATATTTTGGAGCATTTAAATGTTTATTCACAATCAATCTAAAATAGAGACTGATGTGGATCAATAAGAACATAGACTTCCCAATATGAGAACAATATAACAAGAGGTTCATGGACCACATCGCTCACCTGAACACTAAGAAGTCTGGAGCGAATAAATATCAGTCTAGGCTTCATGATGTTGAGTGTTTATCAATCTAATAATCATATAAACTTGTATATAACTAGGAAAAATTGTTTCAGCACACTAAAACTGATATCTCCCCTACTATTTCCCTAGTTTTAAAAAACATTTTTTGGGTCATCTTTAAAGTGGAAAATCAAGAGTTATGGTACATAACAGCCACCTATATGTATATGTACTTCAACTAAGGAATAATGTTGTGAATACGAGAGTGAATTAAACTTACAAAGACAAATACGTTATGGTCCGGTCAATAAATGCCCCAGAAATTCTATTATTTGACCTTTACATGAAAGGTCAAAGATCATCACAAATGGCACGCGACACACTGTCTTATCATGGTATACCACTATACCTAATATCAAAGGCTTATGTCAAAAGACAAAAAAGTTATGGCCCATACAAAGTTTGTGTGAGAAGCGAATTCACACTAAAACAATATGTCCTCCTTTTGGGAAGGGGAGACATAATGAAAAGATCTTAATTCAAAATATATATCCAGTGTGAAACTCTGAACCCATAGTGGCTATATATGCCTTGATTCCAAGGATCATGAACAAATACAAAATTTCACTAAATGAACATGCTTGCATAACTAGACATTATGTACCCTTGGTTTAGAAATATTTTTAAAGACGAGCATACTTGCATGTTTATTCAACAGTCTGTACCTTGTGGTTGTTGGTGGGAAGATTTCAAAGATTTTTATTAAATATAACCAATGTCAGAATATGAACCTTCATTGTGGTCCCCGGGGTTCATGTATCACCACTCCTGATAAAACAATTTACATGTAACCTTGTGTATTTTAGATGATTTTCATATATCTTTCCTACATATAACCAATAAAGCGTGAAAGGTGATACTTTGAACCCCTATTGTGCGTGGCCTGTTCTGACCCTAGGGATCATGTCATGAGGAACTTTCAAACCATAGCACATGAAGATGCAAGCATATTAATTTGACAATCTGTACCCTTGTTGTTCTTGAGAGGAGGATTTTCAAATATTTTTCCTAAACATAACCAGTGAGGAACTTTGAACCCTTATTCAAGGACTGTGGCCCCGCGCTGCCCCCGGGGGTAATGGTATGAACAAATCTGAAAATACACTATTTTTATTATGCCTGTAGATTAATTTGATAATCTTTACTCTTTTTGGGTCTTGAAAAAATGTTTAAAGAGTTTCCAAGTATAAGAAATGAAAACTTGGAAGGTAAATAACAGTGATCAATCTCATAAATCTTAGAAAGAATACAAAATTGAGACTAGGGCAAACCCAAACAGCAGGGGTAGAAAGAACGTTAAATTGTCACAAGTTCAGGTTACTTGGTTCTTTAGAAAGATTCTTAAACACCCATCCCTAATTGTACTATTTCTAAATCATCTCCATTTCGAAAAGAACATGGTTCTTCATCTAAACAAACTTCATTTCCCTTTACCAAGAATACTTTGTGAACTCTTTGGTTAAAACTGGCACAGTAAACTTAAGAAGTCGAAAATGTGAAACGTTTACAACGACTCCATCGTTTAATCTATCAACAGTAATCATTTTCATTCATGAACGGTGAAGATAACGAACAGCGATCAATCTCATAACTCCTACAAGCAATACAAAATACATGTAGATAGTTGGGCAAACACGGACCCCTGGACACACCAGAGGTGGAATCAGGTGCCTAGGAGGAGTAAGCATCCCCTGTCTACCGGTCACACCCACCGTGAGCCCTATATCCTGTTCAGGTAAACTGAGTTATCCGCAGTCAAAATCAGTGTGTCAAGAACGGCTTAACAATCGGTATGAAACACGTCATACAGCATGTGTCGATTCGATATACCCCCAGAGAACTCGAAATAAAAGACACCACAGTCTTCCATATCTGCCATATATATTTTATTGAACATAGATGTTAACGACAAACTAACAAGTCAATCTTATGACAAATAGGATGACTTCAGTTTCTCCATTGTCAACTTCCCATATTTATGTAACAGTAGTCCATTATCAACTGCATATAACGTTCTTCTCTCACAACTGATCTTGATACACCAGGTTATGATTTGTGTTTGATCAGTTTTAAATCGAAGTTGTTTACTTACAAAAAAAGTTGATGTTACAAGGATTTCAACAGTTTCGTTTAAAATTAGCACTTCGCAAATTCTTTTGTGTTATAATGACCTAATTTGCAAATACAACCTGTCGTTAGATCGAATGCTGTCGAACTTGTTTCTTGCCAACGGTTAAATCGTTCTTTACATACTTATTTTTACTACGCATTACTTTATTCTCCTGAACAAGATATAAAGCTCATGGTGGGTGAGACGGGTCAACAGGGGATGTTTACGCCTTCTAGGCACCTGACCACTCCCTGGTATTTCCAGGGGTCCGTGTTTATTCCATTCTTAATTTTGTATTCTTTTCAAGATTTATGAAATTGATCCCAGTTCGTTCTCTTCACTTTTTCATGGACGACAGCCAAATTTCAATAAGAACAGTTTACTGTAGCCTTAAGCTTAGGTGAGCTAAACTGTGGATTTTTAAAATCCATTCGGTACAAATCTTTTAGAGAAAAATATCATTAGCAAAATATTTCCTTTTATGATATAACTAACTTAAAGAAAGAAGTGGCGTAAATCCCCAGGGAATGAATTATGTCTGTACAATGTGTACAATTTTTAAAATCGTCATAGCAAACAAATGCACATAAACAATCAACAAATAACAAATAAGAAGAGTACATCA
Source organism: Ostrea edulis (assembly GCF_947568905.1). Classification (NCBI taxonomy): domain Eukaryota; kingdom Metazoa; phylum Mollusca; class Bivalvia; order Ostreida; family Ostreidae; genus Ostrea; species Ostrea edulis. The sequence continues at coordinate 100,015,183 of NC_079165.1, read as the reverse complement.
TAACAAAACGACAGCGGTGATAGCTCTGAGCATGGGACTTAAAGATCGTTAGTTTCTAACAAAAATGAAGACCTGGGTCTTTGGTTGGTGTAGGCAGATTTATAGGCATTATGGCGCCGCGACACATCCTCCACCGAGGCGTCCTTAATCAGCATTTGTCGTTGAACTTCACTTAAATTGTTAAATGTTCTTGGTTCCGAGGCTGCCCTTCGGTAGACCTTGGAACTTTTAGCAAGAGCACTTCGTTTGTTAGTATGTTGAGAATTTGGTATACTTAGAACACTTTCACATGAAAACTTGTCCCTACTTTCGCCTAGTGGAACATGAAGCGATTCCATGGTGGGATGACTTCCCCCAACATCATGAACAGCAATGTATCTGCGGTTCCCAATCTTATTCTGTGCGTTAGATCTATTGTGTGTAATATTGGGTACTTCCAGTTTATTTCCAGAGACGATGTCCACATCTGACGTGAGAACATCGTCACTGTTATGAGAGCTAAGTGAAAAATGTGGTCTTTCCATTGGTGATAAAGGAGTATCAGGAATATAGGATGATTCCGATGTGCAACTATGGGACAAGAGGCGGATCACTGTTCTTAAGCTTGTGTCGATGTGCGAGACCTCTTGAGATATTCGATTCATGTTGTGTTCAATATGGCAAATGTTTGTCTTCGTTCCCTCCATTTCAGCATGGAGATTCTGAATAGAGTTCGATAAACTCTCCATTCCATGCAGGTGGTCGGTTGCTACAATTAAATATTACATTTAAAATTTAAGTACTATTCTCTTCTCTAAAATCCTCTTTGTCTTCAGTATTAATTTAATGACTAGATAAAAGGTCAGCACTTTGAATCAATAAGTAGGTATGTATAAAAATAATTACAATTAGTGTGTCGCTGACGCCTTCGGTTAGCCGCCCTACTGGCCAAAGGTCGTCGCGGAGCTAGGACGTTTCTTTTGGTGGGTGGACTCTGTATCTCCCTATAAAACACGTCATTATAGTACGTTTCTTTGAAATCTGCAATCCAAATGCATTCAACATTTTGCCACAAATATAACCTGCTAATACCACGAACAATTTCATGACAGAACAACGTTTCACTGTGATAGAAATGCCGTAGATGCTGCAATGAAAATTCCTATTCGGGAAAATATTCAAAATTTAAAACCTTACAATACTCATATCATATAATTTAATATTTCCTCAACTAATGATATTGAATGAGACGATATGTTGGTAAACTTTTCTCGAGAATCAAGAGGTTATGGTGCCCAAGCGAAGCAAAGGACCAAATCGAGTGACGAGAGAAAAGTTTAACAACACACTTAACACATGTTTCAAACAAGAAATTACCCTCTTTATGGTTTCTGTTTAACTTATTATAACCCTTCCGTTCATTTAATCAAGATCATCAGTATTTATCCTGATTGGTGCAATTTGCACTGGCTGGATTTGATGATTATCACCCTTCTGAAGAGTTTACCTGTATTTAAAAGCCACGTGAGTGTTCACATTGAGTTGTTTCCAAGCATACTTAAAAAAATTCTACACATTCAAAATATTTTCATTGTTTCGAGACGATGTGCTTTTGGACATTACTGAAAATTTGTTTTCGGACATGATAAGAAAAGACTTTCATGCGTTTTCTAGATATTATTTCTGAAAACCATCTTCAAGAACAGAGTATCAAAAGGATTCCCTAGAAAAAGACAAAATCACCAATTCGCAGTAAATGTTTGGCCTGGGCGACCATTCGCAGTAAATGTTGGCCTGGGCGACCATTCGCAGTAAATGTTGGCCTGGGCGACCATTCGCAGTAAATGAAGGCCTGGGCGACCAACAGAAATAGGTTATCAGACATGCCGATAGAACGAAAGCAATATATCTTTTAAATTTATTTCAAATGACGTAAGATGTCTGAACGTGAACAAAGACAAGTTTTTATACTATTTTTACGAAATGATAATGATGGGGTATAGCAGATATGTGTGTGTGTGTGTGTGTGTGTGAGAGAGAGAGAGAGAGAGAGAGAGAGAGAGAGAGAGAGAGAGAGAGAGAGAGAGAGAGAGAGAGAGAGAAAGATTGAATAAAATTCAAGTGGGTTTATATATAGGTCTATCAGCATACACTGATCTGTTTCTATTAGTCGCCCAAACGACCCAAACATTTACTATCATTTGTGGCTTCTTTTTTTTTTTTTTTTAAATATTCGATGTTTTACACCAATTATGTTAACTAACTAAGTGGAAGCACCGTGTTCAGACAGCACGATGTCCACTCATTGATTAATACCAATCATTGCTAATTATTGGTTTAATAATCATAATACAATGACATGGTTACATAACCATTGAAGCTTGGGATGCTGAAGTGAAAATTGTTGGAGGTGAGAAACACGTACCAATATAAAGATTTCCAAGGCAGATAAGGTAGCTAACGAAATGAGTATATTGGGGGAAACCCATCTAAATCCGCATGATATTGAAATTGAGGACTAACTCGGTTTAATCCATACATATTGTATGATATGTAGCATTGTATACTACTTCATTCATGAGCAATTTAATCTGCAGTAGTCTTGCTCTTTTCTTGCTGGTAGATTGAAATGATCCTTGTTTATGTAGATCTCGTGTTCAACATAAACATTGAATACAACTCCATACTCATTCCTTGTTTAGGTAGATCTCGTGTTCAACATAAACATTGAATACAACTCCATACTCATTCCTTGTTTATGTAGATCTCGTGTTCAACATAAACATTGAATACAACTCCATACTCATTCCTTGTTTATGTAGATCTCGTGTTCAACATAAACATTGAATACAACTCCATACTCATTCCTTGTGTATGTAGATCTCGTGTTCAACATAAACATTGAATACAACTCCATACTCATTCCTTGTTTAGGTAGATCTCGTGTTCAACATAAACATTGAATACAACTCCATACTCATTCCTTGTGTATGTAGATCTCGTGTTCAACATAAACATTGAATACAACTCCATACTCATTCCTTGTTTATGTAGATCTCGTGTTCAACATAAACATTGAATACAACTCCATACTCATTCCTTGTGTATGTAGATCTCGTGTTCAACATAAACATTGAATACACCTCCATACTCATTCCTTGTTTTGCAACAATTTCAATTCTGATTGTCTTACTACAGTTGCAGTGTCGTTAATTTGTTATGAATCTAAGTATTACATATTTTCTTTTGTTATTTCTGATATTGCATTTTACCCTACAAACCTTATAAACTTTCTGTGGACATATATACGTAGTTATCAGTATGGTATCTTGCACAGAACCGCCGCGGTGCTCTAAAGGTAGAGCGTTCGCCCTGCATGCGCAAGGTCACAGTAGGTGTGGCACGCCAAAGAACCCTCACTGCTCAATGGCCGTAAGCGCCGAGCATAAACCTAAATTTGAAGCCCTTCGACGGTATTGGTGACGTCTCCATATGAGTGAAAAATTCTCGAGAGGGACGTTAAACAAGATACAATCGTCAATCAATCTTACAACACAGATTATCACTACACAGATGTAAGTTACGTAATAATCAATACACAGATTTAGCTAACGTAGTAATCAATACACAGATGTACGTTACGTAGTAATCACTACACAGATGTAAGTTACGTAGTAATCACTACACAGATGTAAGTTACGTAGTAATCACTACACAGATGTAAGTTATGTAGTAATCACTACACAGATGTAAGTTACGTAGTAATCACTACACAGATGTAAGTTACGTAGTAATCACTACACAGATGTAAGTTACGTAGTAATCACTACACAGATGTAAGTTATGTAGTAATCACTACACAGATGTAAGTTACGTAGTAATCACTACACAGATGTAAGTTACGTAGTAATCACTACACAGATGTAAGTTACGTAGTAATCACTACACATATGTAAGTTATGTAGTAATCACTACACAGATGTAAGTTACGTAGTAATCACTACACAAATGTAAGTTACGTAGTAATCACTACACAGATGTAAGTTACGTAGTAATCACTACACAGATGTAAGTTACATAGTAATCACTACACAGATGTAAGTTACGTAGTAATCACTACACAGATGTAAGTTACGTAGTAATCGCTACACAGATGTAAGTTACGTAGTAATCATTACACAGATGTAAGTTACGTAGTAATCACTACACAGATGTAAGTTACGTAGTAATCACTACACAGATGTAAGTTACGTAGTAATCATTACACAGATGTAAGTTACGTAGTAATCACTACACATGCTTACATAGTAATCACTACACAGATGTAGCATATGTAGTTATCAATACCTACTTATATATTTAACTTGGTCCAAGATTTTGTAAAATGTTCCATATTTTTCAAAAGATAACATCTGGATAAAATGTCTGATAATCATAACAGTTGATATACAGATTCAATGTTCATTAGAACCTAGGATCCTGTTTTGCATTTATCTGTCGTTGGTAATGGTTCAAGTTAAATTGGTCTTCTTTTTTCATAACATTCAAAAGGTACGTTCTCCATTGGATTCAAAAGGGGCGACTACCAGAACATTATAGTAACCATGTACATTTATTATGCCCCCCCCCCCTTTCGAAGAAGAGAGGCATATCGGTTTGCACCTGTCGGTCGGTATGTCGGTAGACCACATGTTGTCCGCTCAATATCTTAAGATCCAATCACTTGATCGTAATAATATTTCATATGTGGGTTGGTTATGAGAAGAAGAGGACCCCTATTGTTTTCAGGTCCAAAGGTCAATCTACTCTAGACATAGGAAGACCTTGTCCGCTCAATATCTTGAGAACCCTTTGCTTGACATACATCAAACTTCGTACACTGGTACATCCCAAGGAGTAGATGACCCCTATTGATTTTAAGGTCATATGGTCAAAGGTCAAACTGGAGATAGGAATATACTGTCCACTCAATGTCTAGAGAACCCTTTGCTTGACAGACATCAAACTTGGTACACAGGTACATCTTCAGGAGAAGATGGCCCCCATTCATTTTGAGGTCACATGGTCAAAGGTCAAGGGTCAAACTGAACATATGAATATACTGTCCACTCAATTTCTTGAGAACCTTTTGCTTGACAGAGATCAAACTTGGTACACTGGTATATCTTCAGGAGAAGATGAACCCTATTAATTTTGAGGTCACATGGTCAAATGTCAATGGTTAAACTGGACATAGTAATGTATTGTCTCCTATATTTTAAGAATTATTTCCTTGATTGACACCAAACCTGGTACACTGGTACAGCACAATGAGTAGATGACCACTATTGATTTTTAAGTCACTTGGTCAATCCACTCCTGACATTGGAAGATATTGTCTGCTCAATATTTCGAATTGGTGATTCTACTATCAATCAAATTATACATGTGCATAACCATTTTTAATTTTGCACCATGGGGGGCATATATGTTTTACAAACATCTCTTGTTTAAAATAAGTTTACAATTCATGACTTTCCCTCCAAAACCGTAGTCAAATTTAATTTAGCGAAAAGGGTTATAGACAGAAATACTCTATTAAAGTGTTTGATATGGTACAGTATTATTCATGGAAGATATGGAATATTGTTTACGAATTTATATAAAAAGTTGAACGTATTTATGACGTAATTACATTTTGGATAATGAGTAGAATTTGTTTTTAAACATGTAATAGTTTATGTGCTATATTTTATATACTGAGTTGAGTATAGGATAAAGGAGTGGAATATGTGGACACAAAATACATTAGACAGGGTTATTTCTTTTGTCTCTACTTCACAGAGATACATTTAATTTTCAAACAATGGTCACATAGAGGCAAACAATAACAATTTATTCAAAAGGACAGTTGACTATACGTCTGCGACAACACCTAAAATTGAACTGAGCGCATAAAAAATTCAATTGAAAACTTCATTAATCTATCGCGGAAGATCTATTGACATGTAAGCAACCCTTAGAAATTGAAGAACAGAAATTTCTTTACCATAATGGATGGAATTTCGTTTTTCATATGTAACAAACCTATGCGGGAAGATCTCTCCATTCGGAACTTTGTTGACTTCCGGTTTGTCCGCTGGTAAGACAGGGGGCGCTGCTTTTTTCTCGCTGCCGAGTAGAGGTTTGATGGCGCTATATGTGTTGTTGTTCTTCGTGGCTTTGTTAGTGAATACGGTATCACTGTCTGTCTCTTCCTCGTCCTCTGATATTGATGGCAGCTTGGACTCTCTTCCCAGTCCTTTGTACTCGGAGTCGGACTGTCAAGATAATTAGATTTATTACAATGCTAAAAAAATTGTGTACAGTGGCATATTGTGAGGTATAGTAAACAAGATATGATAATTTTCTGAGTGTAGTACTCTATAATATTTCCACCCACATTAATTACCCCTTTGCACAAAATCCATGCAAATTTTTAATTTCTTTTTTTTTTGAAATCTAGATCATAAATTTAAAAAAAAATCTTTTGTTTCCTTTAGTAAACATGGTGGTGTCACTTGATTTTGATCCTAGTTTGTAAGTTCTAAAATCCTCTCATCATTTCTGAAGATCCCATGTTTCTATCAATCCTGGTTCTAAAGTTATACAAGTTTTTATGATCAAGGGCAAAGGTCAAGGTCACCGGAGTTTTTATGATCAAGTTTACTGGATATTGTAGTTTATAGGTCACAATATCCTTTAATAATTTCTTAAGATTCCGTGTCTCTATTGGTTCTGATTCTAAAGTCATATAATTTTTATGATCAAAGTCAGAGGTCAAGGTCACTAGAGTAACTTTACTTTGATACTAATTTATAGATCTCATCATTTCTAAAGATCCCATCTCTCTACCAGACCTGGTTATTAAGTAATACCACTTTTATGTTCTAAGGTCAAGGTAACGGAAATCACTTGACCTTGACACTAGTTTATAGATCGTATCACCCTCTTATCATTTCTGAAGATCCCATGTCTCTATCAATTCCAGTTCTAAAGTTATAACAGTTGTATGTGCAGTCAGAGGTCAAGGTCACTTGATACAAGCTATCCTCTTAACATTTCTGAAGGCCGTGTGTCTATCAATTCCTGTTCTAAGGTTATATGAGTTTTAAGTTCAAGGTCACTTGACCTTGCTACTTATTATCCTTGCATTATTTCTGAAGACCCCATGTCGCTATCAGAATTGGTTCTGAAGTAACGCCAATTTTATGTTCCAAGGTCAGTGGATACGATCATTGGAGTCAATTAACCTTGATCATAGTTTGTAAGCCATGTCATCGTCTTACAATTTTAGAAGATTACATGTCCCTATTAGTCCCAGTTTTAAAGTTATGCCCGTTTTAATGTTCATGGTCAGAAGTTAAGGTCACTGGAATCACTTGACCTTGATACTAATTTGTAGGCCCTGTCGCCAGAACTCTATCATATTTGTCAAGTTATATCTGTTGAATTTTGGAATTAATTTCCCCCCATAGAGTTCTATGTTAAACCCCACTCCCGTTTGATCCCCGCAAAATGTACCCTAACCCTCTTAAATCTCAAAACAAAATCATTTTTGTACATCTAGATACATTGACCTATCATATCCTTGATTTTCATACCTCAGAATTTTTTTGCTATATAAATGTTAGGTGAATATTTGCTATTTCTTCTGGATAACGCTAGCTGTGAAATAGTTTCTGAACTATCTGCCCTAGGGAAATAGTCTCGAAACTATTTACTGGATGCTATATTTTCCCGCGTTATTTTTTCCGGAATATCTCTAGTGTTATCAAAATCTGTGACATCAAAGTCCGATAACTATAATTAGTTTACCAAACGACAATGGAGACGGGTAAACTTCACTTCGGTATGTCAGACACAAGTAAAGTCTACTTCGGTATAATAAAACATCTATTTACTGACTATTCGGACAATAGCAAGTTTATTGTCCCCCTCGACAGCAACTATTTTCCGAGGCGCATGTATAATATCTAATACTTTCGTCAACAGGTTACGGAGAACGGTGTCGTACAGTTTTAGGCGCGAGAAAAAAAAAAAAAACGGAAGAAGAACCGAGCAAAAACAATAAGTCTCCGAACTTGGTTTGGGAAACTTAATAAAAATACCCTGCCCCCATACCTCGCTATCGTCATAACCCTCTTTCAGGTTATAAGTCAAATCATGACGTATGTCATTTTGGAACTGTTCAGCAAAGTCTGGATACAGTGTCAAAACATCTGTAAGGCTCTTCATATTAATGCACTGGAGGTCACAATATGTCAGAGACCTGACGTCACAACTTGATATCCCTACAGGGTCATCAAAATTTATATCCGTTCCAAATAGATCACCTTTGCCTGGAATGTAATAATTATGCTTTGTGAATGGTCTACATTATCTGAGCTTTTTGTCGATAGCATATCATTAGATGTACATGTATTTACGTACAAGAAGAATGTGCAAAATAATGCAATTTAAGTATAGTACGTAATGTGTATCTAATAGTGATGATGTATCAATTCATTTCTTCACGTCCTACCTAAAATGGCAACAACCATTTCTTGCTTGAGGACTTCCATAGATCCTGCGCACAATAAATACACGTAATTGATGGCATCGCCTTTGTGTGCTAGAAATTCCCCGGGCGCAGAGAAGGCTCGTTTCGTATGAAGAGATATAGATTTAAGGCAACCCTGTGTAGCGTTTTCAAATATTGGTAGAGTGAGTATGTCTTTATGCAAATGAAGGCCGATTTCTCCCCGCATTTCTTCAGGGAAATCTTTCAAAATCTGAAAAAGGAACCAGATAAATTGCTAATATTTTGTCTCAAAATGTTGAATCAGTCGTGATGAACACCATTCTAAGTTTAAAGTAATTGTCACATATTCAGTAGTAAAATAAATAAATAGATAATGACCATTCTGTAATAATGTGAATATTTGTGCATGTATACAGTACCCTAAACATTATTTACGTTCTGATAATCTGAATGAACAACATATACACTGTTTTTGTAAGGAATACATTTCTAACGGGTTTGTATCATGGGAGAAATAAAAAAAATTTAAACTTTGGGGTAAATTGTATATAAACCCATGTTATCATTATTTATACTCTCCATATATTTTTTTCGTTTATAATTGACTTGTTTCGTTTTTAACATATAGTTTTTTAATGTCAAGTTGAAAGTCAGTGTATTTATCGAGAAATAAAACCCGTTGTATATAACTAATACTTATGGGTAAATTTAAGTACACAAATGAATTTGTTTTCTTGTGCATATGCCCATCTCAATAAACAGGAAATAATTTTGGATGTCAACCATTCACATCATAAATAAATCAGTTTAACGTGGCTATTTTGGAGATGATAATGTTTTGCAATGAAATAAATAAAAAATCCCATACTTTGATTTAAAAAAAAAACGTTTTAAAGAAATTTTAGTACATACAGGATGAAATACATCACAAATCTATAAAAAAAAAAAAAAAAAAAAAAAAATGGTATGTGTGAAAAGGAAGATTAAGGCTAGACATGTACAAGTTTATCAAATGTGTCAACTTTGAGTAAAGAAAATGCTATTACAGACAGCATGGTAACTTATCAATGTAACTTATCAGGAAGAATAGCAACCAATATGGTGACCAATGTATTCCCATTTGAAACAAAACAATGGCTTTGTATCTGAAAACCATGATACAATGTAACGATACCTTGCAATCCAACCAAAAACCTATAGCTGATCAATGTGTAGGTATACCCAACAATATTCTGGTATATATTACTGAGTCAACAATGTTTTCGGAAGGAAAATGGTACAAAATATGCAATTTTTCACCAAAAGTTAAAATACTAGACAGCCGTGCATCCACTCTTTTATCAAACTGAAAGTCATTTAAAAGGACCATGTTAGGCAGATACTAAACGTATTCCTTTGAAAATAGTATATATGTACACAGTTTGAATCTTCTATACTGATTACGTAAATGACAATATTAACACCATCAAGCTGTGTGTAGGTGGCGGCGTGATGGAGTTAAAATAGAAAATGGTCATAGGGCGAGCACGGGACAACAGACGCTAGTACACTGTAATTCGTATATAGATAGATGGACAGATAGATAGATAAATAGATAGATGATAGACAGAACGAAATAGATAGAGAGATAGACAGGCAGATAGAGAGATGCATGTAGATATAGAAGAGGTACAAATATTAGGATAAATCTGAAAATTAAGCTACAATATACATTGATATAGCTTTTAATTTCTTTCGAAAATGAAATTTAAAAATTGTAACAAAATGCCAATTTTCGTGGCTAAAACTTCTGTTTTCTTTGTATCATTTACTTTTGGATACTTAACCTTTGACAAAGGAATGGTTAAATCGCATTCTAAAATTTCACATCTATTCGTACCTCACCACGTCTCCCTCATGAAAGGAACACAATATACTTAATGACAAATCGCAGCTTTATCAAATCACATGATTGCATTGTATATTGTTTAACGTCCCAGTCGAACATAATTTACTCATATGGAGACGTCACCATTGCCGGTGAAGGGCTGCAAAATTGAGGCCTATGCTCAGCGCTTACGGCCTTTGAGCAGGGGTGGGTCTTTATCGTGCCACACCTGCTATGACACGTGGCCTCGGTTTTGCGGTCTCATCCGAAGGACCGCCCCATTTAGTAGCCTCTTACGACAAGCAAGGGGTACTGTGGACCTATTCTAAACCGGATCCCCACGGGGTCAAACCACATGAAATAAAGAGTTATAGACAAATCTATTGCATTGGCATCATACCTCCATGGTATCAATTCCGTTGTTCATAGACCACATGGTCTGGTGGTATTCCTGCATCTTCTGTTTGAGAGGCTTGGGTATATGATGGGTCCTGAAGAAATCCTTCAGATCCTTGTTTTTAGAGTGGTAGTTAGCGCGTCGAGCGTACATTCGTTGAATTATGGCAGTAACGTTTCCGAACACAACAGCATGCATCATAGCTATAAAATTTAATAAATGCATGTACCATTAGATTTACTTCTATATGATGTATGCTGTATAGAATAGTTTGTGTAATTTTAAGATACTCTTATTTTTCTTGTTTACCTGTTTAAAAATGGCCGAAATTTATGAGAATCAACAGAGTTACTTCGGAATCTGTTACGTCATCAGAGACAATTGATTTAATAGCAAATATTTACATTTATTCTGTGTATTCTAGTTAATTTCGATTGAAATCCATTGCTTCTCATTTGCCGCTATGAAGACACTTTTTGTTTCAATCTAGCTAGATCCGGTTTTGGTGTCATCCGTCCGCTTGTGAATATACGCATTCCACGAACTCCGCGACCTGTTTCCGGCATTAAATTGTTGAACAATGTTTTCTGTAATTTTTAAAGCCTTTTATTTGAATTTAGTATTATAAATAACGCTTACTATTTTATACGAAGGTTTATTTTATGAATTCAGAGTTTGTCCTTCTTGGACTATTTCCATTTACCTTTGTTCAAATATGGAAATCATTACCAAATATGGAGGCAAGTCAAAGTCAGGTGACTTTCAGCTGTTACGTTTTAATAACTTACGGGTCAATATTCTTATTTTACGTACTTGAAAGTACATTATTTATACTGGAAAAAAATACGGAAAAATATTAATATTAAAATGTCTTCCTTTGGTGTGTTAAACCGGAGTTATACAATTTTTCTGCAATGTTAGCGAAAGAAAGCATTTTATTAATTATAAGTGATGATACCATTGTCATTTTTCGTAAAATGAATAAATAAAACATTAAAAACAAGAGGCCCATGGGCCACATCGCTCACCTGAGTCACCTTGGTCCATATCAGAAGACTTTCCATATCTATTTGCATGTAAAACCATAGTCCCTATTATGGCCCCAAACCTTCCCCTGGAGGCCATGGTTTTTGCAAACTTGAATCTACACTATGTCAGAAAGCTTTCATGTAAATGTGAACTTCTTTGGTTTTCCTATTGTGGCCCCATCCTACACCAGGGGGGCATGATTTTAACAAACCTGAATCTGCACTATATCAGAAAGCTTTCATATAAATCTCAGCTTTTCTGGCTTAGTGGTTCTGGGAAGAAGATTTTTCCTATATATTTGTATGTAAAACTTTGACCCCCTATTGTGGCCCCATCCGACCCCCGGGGGCCATGATTTTAACAATTTAGAATCTGCATTATATAAGGAAGCTTTCATATAAATCTCAGCTTTTCTGGCTCAGTGGTTCTTGAGAAGAAGATTTTTAAAGATTTTCCCTATATATTTGTATGTAAAACTTTGATCCCCTATTGTGGCCCCATCTGACCCCCGGGGGCCATGATTTTAACAATTTAGAATCTGCATTATATAAGGAAGCTTTCATATAAATTTCATCTTTTCTGGCCCAGTGGTTCTTGAGAAGAAGATTTTTTAATGACCCTACCCTATTTTTACCTTTTCTTGATTATCTCCCCTTGGAAGGTGGCCTGGCCCTTTAACAATTTAGAATTCCCTTTACCTAAGGATGTTTTGTGCCAACTTTGGTTGAAATTGGCCCAGTGGTTGTTGAGAAGAAGTTGAAAATGTGAAAAGTTTACAGACGGACGGACAGACAGACGGACGGACGCCGGAATACGGGTGATCAGAAAAGCTCACTTGAGCTTTCAGCTCAGGTGAGCTAAAAACCCACCAACACATTCTTGCGACAGTGTTGGCCTTATGTCAAAGAATTACCTTTCAGTAACGATAAACGGTACATGTCTGAGTCAATTAAGCAAAGTGGACGCCTCATAACCGAGGCGATTGCAGATAACTATTTTTACTCGGGTATTCAATATTGCATAAAATGTGTTAACACATAAGTCTAGTCTTGATCATCGATACGTCTGTGTATACTCCACACAATCGTCTGGTCTCTTCACGCAGTTGTTTTACTGAACTAAAAACGAGGCTTATCGAAATTCTTATCAAAGCGCTGATTTGCTGTTTCAAAAAGGAACTATTTGCGCCCATTGAAACAACTTTGAATCAAATTCAAGCATACATTTTCCAATGCCCCCCCCCCCCCCCCTCCCTGCAGATTCAGCGTTTGGAACATATATTCCTTGCTTGACTATTATGCAAGTTGAATGTGATACCCGGGGTGATCCTGATTTAATATCAATAATAATCTTTTTCATTCTCTTTTTTTGAAGTCGGACATAACAACAATGAACATTAGACATATACTAGCTATTTACCGACTGGACATAACAACAATGAACATTAGACATATACTAGCTATTTACCGACTTGCATGACTGTTGTCGCTAGATCACCTTGTGGAAGGAAACTGAAGGCGTACATTGATGTCCGCGTGGGCGAACACATACAACAACTGCCATTCACGAGGATCGAACTCGGTTCGTAGCGGCGACACCCTATGATACTTTAAGAACTATTTTCAATTAATTCTGATAAAGTATGGGTTGTTTTTTGTTTTGTTTTTTGTTTTGTTGATACCAGGAACATTTTCATCAGGCACTATTGCCAACAAATTTTCTTTCAATAAGGTCGCTAATGTTTTGCTTAATAGATCAGCGCCATTTAATTTAAGGGAGAAAATTTTCCATAGAAAGCGCCCAGACGTTTGTGGGCAGTATACAAAAACGTCTGAATGATCGAGACTAAATATTTATCGGTTCACTAACGTTTATTTATTTATCGTACGTAAAGTTTATTAGGAACTAAATCCAACGTAGCAACAGCGCCTCCCTCTTTTTGACAATGTACCTTTTCCGTAATTTTTACTTGACAATTCTATATATTTTTAATGTAAAGTTCGATTAATTGGCTGTTCGCCTCCTCCCCTCCACTTTTTAGGTCACCTGAGCAAACTCAGGTGACGTATTGCAATTGGTTTTCATCCGTCGTGCGTCAACAATTGAACATTCTTAACTTCTTCTTAATAACTACCAGTCCAATTCTTTTCAAATTTGGTATGAAGCATCATTGGGACAAGGGGAACATAGATTGTAAATTTCAGGACTCCAACACCCCTGGGACTCTAGGGGTGGGGCAAAAACTGCCCAAAATTTACCAATTGTCAAAAATCTTCTTCTCAAGAACCACACACATGTAAGAAAACCTAAATGCATGGTGATGTAGAGCAGGAAGGCTTCTACCAAAATTGTATATTTCATGATCCCCGGGGTAGGGGTTCTGACCCCAGGGCGGGGCCTAACTTGTTATATAGTGTTTATGTGTAATTACATCTTTAATGCTATTGATACTAAATTGAAAGTAAATAGATATTTAGAAAGAAGAGGTAGTCCTTTACCAAAATTGTAAATTTGATGATGCCAGGGATTAAATGTGTGAACAATAGACATTTTTAACTTCTTCTTGATAACTATCATTGATACTAGATTGAAACTAAATGGATAAGGTGGGGCCAAAATGGTCAGTTATTCAATGTGTTAACAATAGACATTTTTAACTTCTTCTTGACAACTATCATTCCAATTCTTTTCAAATTTGGAATGAAACATATTTGTAAACAAAGGGAACATAAATTGTAAATTTCAGGATTCCTGCACCCTTGGGGCCTTGGGAGCGGGGCAAAAAGTGCCCCAAAATGACCAATTTTAAAAAATCTTCCTCTCAAGAACCACACACATATAAGAAAAACTAAATGCTTAGTGATGTAGAGCAGGAATACCTCTACCAAAATTGTATATTTCATGATCCCTGGGGTAGGGGTTCTGACCCCAGGGCGGGGCCTAACTTGTTATATAGTGTTTATGTGTGAAACACTTAAACAACATTTTCTTTAGTGCTATTGATACTGAATTGAAAGTAAATAGATATTTAAAAGGAAGAGGTAGTCCTTTGCCAAAATTGTAAATTTGATGATGCCAGGGGTAGGGGTTTTGGTATCAAGGTGGGGCCAAAATGGGTCAGTTATTAAATGTGTGAACAATAGACATTTTAACTTCTTCTTGATAACTATCATTGATACTAGATTGAAACTAAATGGATAGAGCAGGTAGTCTTTTACCAAATTGTAAATTTGACGATCCCCAGAGTAAGGCTTCTGACCCCATGGTGGGGCCAAACTTAGTATATAGTATGTATGTGTACGTTTGCTGATACTGTATACAACAGTAACGTGAAATATGTGTTACTCTATGGGGCTGAATGCTGGAGAATAATACAAACTGACATGAAAAAACTCTCCTCATTCCATAACACCTGCCTCCGAAAAATCTGTAAAATCTACTGGCCCAAAAAGATATCGAATAAAGATCTATAACTTAAGACCAAACAGTGCTGCATGGAGATGGAGATTAAAAGAAGAAGGTGGCGTTGGATTGGGCATGTTCTACGAAAAGGAGGAGAAGATATCACTAAGATTGCTCTGAGATGGACACCTGATGGAAAGAGAAAAAGAGGACGCCCAAAAGAGACATGGCGAAGGATGGTAGAACAGGAGATGAAAGATAGAGGGAAGACCTGGGGGGAAATAGAAAAGAAAGCAAAAGACAGGCAGTTGTGGCGTCAGCTGGTTGACGCCGTATGTGCTGATAGGCACGAAGAGGATAAGATAAGATATTGCTGATACTGTATAAAATCTAAATGCATTTAGGAATAGCAGAAAAGGATGTACAAAAAAATGGTGAATTTCAATCAAAACCTAGGGTTATGACTTTAGGATGAGTCCAAATTAGTCTTATCGTTTGATGTTTTAATGTTAATACACCTATTATTTAAAGCCTTTCACCAGTGTATGCACTTTTGAAGGCAGTGAAGTTTTAAGAACACATCTTATTTTATACTGTTGCTGAACATTAGATTAGAATTTAGCTTAGATATTCAGAACAGAATTTTTTTTCTAGATTTCATAGCCCATGGAAGTAGTGATATGTTTTCACTAGTATTCAGGTGACCGATAAGGCATCTGGGCCTCTTGTTATACACGTAGTAGTAGTGAATTGTAGTTTAGATGTAAGTTTCAAATGATTAAATGAATACAGTTATTCATGCATTATGAAGGATCAACCTTTTGAAGGCAAAAATACCCAAACCCCTTTTCCCCCCTTTGTTTGTGAAGAATTTTCAGAGCATTTGCGAAGTCAACTTCTTCTCCGGCTGCCCCTCCTCCTTGTTTGACCGTGCACATGTTACGCTTGTCCGAGACGACAAGTAATCGGAAAGATAAATAAACACAAAACATTGTCCAGTCCTTTATGCCGGTAAAAATCATGTTTGCGCGCGCATCTCTCATAGTGTCTCTAATGACGTCAGATTACCAAAGGGAAGTAACTAGATTGATTACAGTGCCGTTCCACATTTTGATGCCAATCTAAAATAGTTTATGGTTGGAAAACCACTTTTCATTACCCAGCATACCATTTTCATTAGGGTTGTGAAGTATTTTAACCTGAAAACACAAACTCTCTAGATATTGTTCAACTTGAAATTGGAACTTACCGCCAATGAGCATTGCACATACGGAAAATATTTTCTCTGGATTTGTATTTGCCGAAACATTGCCAAACCCTACGCTTGTTAAGCTACTGCATGTAAAATACAGAGCTGTGACGTATGCTGTGAAAGTATCCGGTGGATTTGACTTGCTGACAGGATGGTCGATTCTTTCTCCAAGTTCGTACAACCAACCTATACATATTATAGGAGAATATTTGGTTATTATTTACATGTATTGCAAAGTTTGTTTTAAAGAATGCGTGTCATTCTTAATTTTAGTCTTGGATTTAATTTCACACATCTCAGTATTTCAACAGAGTTTTCTATGACAATTCGCAGTCGTCTATTTTTCATCTTCAAAAACATTGCGACAGACATCACTGTAAATTAGACAGTACGCATATCCTTTATAACAAACAGAGAACAAACATGGAATATGAATATGATATGTCCCTTCATCTGCTGCAGATTCAGAGGGTTGGTTCAGGAAGATAATTGCCGTCTGCTCGTTGTCATGACAACCAGACAACGTATTGTCGATTTGTTGCTACGGAGTTCGTGAATTAACAGCCAACAGCTGCATTTGAAACTGCACAATAAGCTTCAGACGGAACATTATAATTCAAAAGCTATATTGTATATGAATTCCTTTGAAATGTTATCTCTCTGCTGAGATCTGTACCATTGTCATGATAAATTGCTATTAGCTAAACATTTTGTTCAGTTTGCAAACTCTATTGTTGGGAGAAATAAATGACATCATATTTAAAATGTTCTGTTTAAACAAGGTGAACTTATTTGATATATTAACCAGATTCTGCAACTTCCTTTTAAGTTTTAAAAACAAGATATTTAAATAAACATATACTTCCTGCAAATTTTGTTGCATTACTAAAGTATATGATAAATGTTGGACTATACTTGCATATCCTTAAAGTAGAAGCTTTGTAATATTTAATTAAATATCTGATAATAATTTGTTGTCCCAGCTATATCACTATTCTAATGAGAGACCGGAATCATTGAATACCAAAACAAAAGTTATAGAAAGAAGGATTTTGAAGAATTGCATAAATCACGACCTGTTAACCATTTTTGATGATTTTGTACTGTATAATAGTTTTGTATTTATTGTGGCTTATCTAGGTATATGTAAAATTATCTAGAAATAGTCAGCAGTTGAACTATTTAATCTGTTTAAATTACATACATACGAGCTTAAAAGCTAAAATCATGCTATCTCATATATCACCCATTGAACTTTTCAAAGGAAGAGGCCTCGCGGTCTAAGCTCTTTATATGGTCCAGAGTAAGTGTCATCTATTGAACAACGTTATCAAATCCTCTAATTTTCCCTCGAGATATGGTATGAAGATAATAACTCTGGAGACCTTGGGTCCCACTGGGTTGTTCAGACTTTCTGGTGCTTTTAACCACTCATCTCAGATTGTAAACCTCTTGAAAGTCTTGTTAACATACTCGAATTCTTTAATCATCGACCTTACCCGCCAATGTTAGAACCACTCCAACTTTCTATTCGAGGAAGATGAGCACAACGAAGAAAACCTTTGGACTTAGTTATCAATGTGTGTATATATGTGATTGATATGCTTGATGACTTCAGCCAAAGATTCTATTACACGGATGAATTGCCATCGAAATAGCAGAAATAAACATTCATCTGGTTACCACAAGTGGTTAGAATCGAGGTTACAGCCATTTTGAAAAAAGAAACATGCCTTCCAAAGCTGTCTTTTCCATCCAGTCTAAGCATTTGTCCTTGAAATCAAGTATTACCGACAGTCCAGTTCGCGTTGTTCTGCAGCTCGGTGTCTCCAATAAAGTACCATGCACAGGCGAGCCAATGCGCCAGGAGCGCGAACATCGACATGAACAGAGCTAGCACCATACCGCTGTACTGGGAGTATCTGTCAATCTTTTGAAGGAGGCGGGCCAACCGAAGTAGCCGCGTTAATTTCAACGTTAACAAATGTCGCAAGACGTCCTGCAAAAAATGTCCATGTAAATTTCAATAAATCATAATGATACTTCATTCGTTTAATCATTTTCGTTTGCTATGAATTATATCTATACATGTAGTAACTTTCATGTCATAAGTATTATATTATAAATTTGCTTGATAAAGGTGGAGTATACATAAAACTCCATCCCATGAAAGGTGAAGATAACGAACAGTGATCAATCTCATAACTCCTACAAGCAATACAAAATAGATAGTTGGGCAAACACAGACCCCTGGACACACCAGAAGTGGGATCAGGTGCCTAGGAGGCCATGTACATGTAAATGTGAGATAATGATTGAATATAACAGTAACTTACTGTATTTAACTGGTAAAACCTATTCAGCAAAAACATCAAATCAAATGGAATAGCCGCTAACAAATCTAATGGGAACCAGCCCTTCACGTAGTGTTTAGCTATTAACCGCCCATCGTATACAACATGTCCACTTTTATCAATGACAGACGTACGGAAGTTCAAAGCAATATCTGAAATATTTTGATACATATTATATAGACTCAATGGTTGTGTATTCATGTGGTGCCGCATTCATTAGAGAAATAACTGTGTCGTAACATACCTATAATAAACATGATCTCAACTACAATATCGGAATATAAGGAACTCTTGCTGTTATCGCTTTCCATATCTGTGAAGGCAGCGTTGTATGGAACCATAATGGCGGTGTAAAACGTACAGAGGAGAATGAGCCAATCCCAGCCGATCTTAAAGATCCCGTAGTGTGCAATGACATACTTGGACTTCTTGACTTCCTGTACTTTGTATTCCGGCATTTTCCCTGATATTGATCCTGTCAACTGAGACAGTGTTGGAAGTTATTAAATAGTAATAGCCAGACAATTACTATCTCAAATTTTTAGAAGGAAAAATTTTTTGTAGTGGAACACGAGTGGCTTTTTTGGTGTGAAATCAGATGCTGTTGGTGGTTGTCGTTAGTTCCACTCCCAGTGCGTTAATTACAAAGTGTTCATTACCAATCACCATTATAATGTACATGTTCAGTTTTAATACTTGTCTTCACTGACATCAAAGACTAATTACCGAGGTTTTTATAACTTGTTCTCAGTGACATCAAAGGTTTATTAACAAAATCTTAACTGATAAACTGATGTGGCAATTAACGCACAGCCTTCGTCATGATGAACATCAGTTTATTGACATTGAATAAACAATTTAAACATCGTTTCAAATTTCCTATTTCAATTATCCAAGGATAAAGATGAAATTATACTGAGTACAGAATACATCTGAAGGGCGTGCTTGGTTGTTACCTTGTTTAGCTGCTGCAGCTTGCTTTTGGCTCTGTTATGTTTGTCAAACTGACCAGAGAGGTGATACAGAACTGCCCGACTGCGCCGTCGTTGATAGTTAGCGTTAGAAGGGAGCTCTACCCCAGTGCGGCATCTTGTCCGTGTTAAACGCTTGGAACTCTCATCAAGGTCATCTACAGAAAAAAGTTACTTTTCAATGAGAGTATGTATGTGAGGCATTCAACAAGCACACTTTTGAAATTCATTGTAATCTCTTTGAATTATAATGCATACTGTCTTAAACATAATACGTGTACCGGCGACTGAATATGACATACATAAGAAACCTTTGTTATACACCTTATTTTTTCGATGTAAAACTAATATGATTTACAATCATCATTTTAACTGTTAAACCAGCTATCACACTCGTGGTCAATTGACCAGTCAACAGTTTACAAATTGTTGACTGGGCAATAGTCTGCCCCATTTCTATGGCACGCCAAATTCACAAAAATGAGCTAAACATAGTTTCAAAGTTGATAAACTAGGTTTATCGACTGTAAACTATAATTTACGAACTGTAAACTATAGTTAACGATTCGTTAACTATAGTTTTCATCCGTAAAACTATATTTAACGGTTGTAAACTATAGTTTACAAATGCTAATCCAAGTTTATCTGTCTTTAAATAAACGTTAACAATAGATTCTGCTGATAAATACAGATTCACATTTGTAAACTATAATTTACATTCGTTAACTATAGTTCACAATTGTTAATCCTAGTTTCACAAATTGTGATACTATATTTATCAGACTTGTAAACCGTAGTTTACAATCGTGAAACCGTATTTATCAGATAAACTGTTTTGCAATCACTAATGATTGTTTTCATTGTTAATTATAGTTTACGCTTGTGAAACATTGATTATCTGTTAACTATGGTTTACATATGTGAAATATAGATTAACGTCGTTAACTATAGTTTACGGTCCGTAAACTATAGTTTACAGTCGATAAACCTAGTTTATCAACTGTGAAACTATGTTTAGCTCATTTTTGTGAATTTGGCGTGCCATACATTTCTATTGGCTACACAAGGCACGTGATTCTTGGTCTACTGCTTTGTTACGTAATGGCGAGGTTCGCTGATTTAACCGATGATATGATACAGAATTCATCAGATGAAAAGCAGAGTAGAAACACGAAAAATATAATTATTAGTTAGGATATTGAGTATGTTTTCGTTTAAACTAGTGGATACGGTGATAAATGTACACAATCACACTGTCCTGTTAAAATTTCAAAGTCATCAAACCATGTGCATCTAGTAAAAACAACCTAAAAATGAAAGTGTACAACAGAACAGTTATAGACTGTGTCCTCAGACAACAGCTGTTTTGTTTGACCCTCGAATGGACCTGTTGCCCGAGCCTACATATCCGTCCTCGGGTCAAACAAAACACTTGTTGTCTTCGAAGCCAGTCAATAACTATAATACTGTATCAAACAAAGCGCCTGATAAAGTCCATTTCTTCAACACTATTCACATAATCTGACCAGGTGATGCTTTGGGTAAGATTCAATAATAACAATCATTAACACATTCAATTTGAATAAGAAAATAAGTTACTATTGCTTTGCTACACCTTGCAGATTTGATCAATTTTAAACTTCTTATTCCAAATCCAAACCCTGAAAACTTGCATATTTTGAAAATATTCAGTGTTATTATTCAAATTAATTTGCAAAACATTTAAATTCAAGAAATGTAAACATTGTAATATTTAATCAACTGATCCTTTAATGAATAAAATTAATAATGGAATATATGTAAACGTTTCCAAACATTCTGAAGCAGTATGCAATGCAGCAAAACGCTAGATATACAAAGCCGAAGCATAAGTTGAATTTGAAGATTATTTGAGAGCAAATCAAGACAAAGAGAGTTAGTACAGTATCGATGGGGAAACCAACAAACACCAGCGATTTCCTGTCACGCTTACAACATCAACAAAAAAAGCCCAAAATCAATCCGATCACCGACTCTGTTACAGACTAAGAGAAAACACCGGATGCAAGTAACACGGAATCACTTTTTATGGAAGGAAATGACTTTCAGACTTAATCTGGAAAAAAAGAAACTTCGCATATTTTCTCCTGGTGAGAATTACAATTTGTTTTCGATGTTTAATAAGAATGTTTTAGGTTTTACGATATCATGTTTCATTATATCCAGTGTTTGATTGCAGTAGAACGAATACAGAGTCGTGTTCCGATTGGTCACATCACCACATTAGGGAGCTTGCAGCAAATGACAACAGCTTGTCGTAGCTCACTTACTACTACTAAACATCAGGGCCGTTTGGATAGTGCCCGCCAAGCCCGCCATAACAGGGGAACGCTTACAGCTTAAAAGGGGTTCTAGAAAGAAACATAGTGGTCTCCCAATTAGGTCACGTTTTGCAATAATCATCTATTAATAAAAAATAAGTAAAAGCACCTGTGCACGTTGAAAAGGTTAATGTACACAATAAGTTTAGAGAGAAATATACAGGAAAATAGTTGTGGTAGTTTCACCTCAAACCTTTGTTCAAAAATATGCACAATATTGTATAAAGTGTAAAAATATATATGCTGTTTTGAAAATTATCTGTGAAGTTTTCATACAGCTTTTAAGAAATTCATAGAATTTAGAAGCGAGATTTATTGTACACTTTGCTATACTATCAAATTCTTATACATGTATAGGCTTTTGCAATATACACCTGTAAAGATGTGCAACTTAGAACTCTGTTTAATTTCTTTCAGAATAGTAAAGCATAAATTTGTATTTTGAAAAATCTTGTAGACCTATTCGTAATACTAATACTTAGTTCTTCTAGTGACACCACAAAAGTAGTATTACTAGATTTCAGTACTATGAGTTGACAAAGTGTAGCAAACAGATATATGCTCATAAAATCAAAATGAACTCTATTTGCAATGTACTAATATACATCATAAAATACTTTAACGTCAAATATCCCGGTATGAAATTTACATTGACAACAGAAATTGCTTTGCCTTGAGAACTAAATCAAATAGAAAGCTAATAAAGGCTATTTAAGTTTCCATAATAATACTTTCAAATGTCATTTCATTTTCATTATATATAGAAAACACTGCTGTCACCCATTTATCAGGCGTGTGGCAGCTTTGTAATAAGTTCTTATTGTTTCACATATGTATATACTAAAGAGTTATTTTGAGTGAAAAGGGACTAGCCAAGGATAAATCAAAGTTTGTGTAGTTACAATTCATAAAGGTGAATTCGTATTATCTGAATATTTATTTGTTGATCATACACATATCCAGTATACTAATACAAAATTGTTAGGAAAAATGTAAACTGAACAGCTACAGACTTTATAAGATATCTCTGAACTATCTAAAAACAATATTTCTAAAAGCAATATGTGTCAAAAAAGGGGCAATAATTAAAATGAGGAAAAATCATTCTGCTAATGATGGCGTTACCGTCGGTGCCGGAATCGCTGCTCTCTTTGTGTCCATCCCCGTGGGTGATATCTTTGTGAGAGACTAAGAACAAAACCACCTGACTTTTCTCGTTCTTAATGGGTACAATGTCCAAAAGGCACGTGAATGAATTCCCTGAAAATAAGATACAAGTGTCCTGATAGATGTTTTCTCGTCATGCAAAGTCATTGAATATTTAAGATGCGTTTAGAGTCATTATTGTGTAAACCTTCACGAACAAGGCTGTAAAGCACCTGCAACAATCGTTATGGCAAACATTATTCTATAATTTATGGAATATGAAAATGTTTTTATTTGCAGGATAATTAAGTCTCTGGAGATGAATAGAAGCTAAAAC
This sequence comes from Ostrea edulis, assembly GCF_947568905.1. Lineage (NCBI taxonomy): Eukaryota > Metazoa > Mollusca > Bivalvia > Ostreida > Ostreidae > Ostrea > Ostrea edulis. Next base: position 99,991,547 of record NC_079165.1, on the reverse strand, counting down.
AGTGTCACTTTACATGCAACTATAGAGGCCGAGTTTTGCCATTTGATGCGTATACATAAATATTTACATCTCCATTGTTTTTTTCTTTGATATCTCTACAAATTGTAATAAAAGTCATTGCCTCATGCATGCGCCGCAGTTGTGCACAGTTCTTGATAATATGGTTTGTCTAATTCAACGACTGGGAATTCCGACAGAAATAAAAGAATGTAACAATGAAAAATGAAATTTCATTCTTAAAAATACGTAAGGGTTTGAACTGCAACGCATCATGTCGGTATACTTTTCATGAACCGATAACGCACTTCATGAACCGATAACGCACTTCATGAAGCATCGCAGTTCATACATGTACCCTCATTTATTTTGAAAAATGAAATCAATTTCGTAATTAACAAATTCTGCATCATTGTAAAAGGTACAACTGAGGACCAGTAAATGACTTTCTTCTTAACATTAATTAATTTTCTGGACATATAAAAAAAATCGTTATTCAAATAATATTTTTTGTTTAACTAGTATATGTTGTGAACTGAAAACAGTTTTGTTATAAGATGGCCTACAAAACATTCTTGAAACATTTGGTTTTGTATCAGACATGGGTAGAATAAAGACAATTGATTGCATTCTTTTAGATTACAAAATATAATAGCAATTAAAATGCATACCATTCGTTCTGCTGTCAATTAAACATATATATGTATGGTGAACCAACTGCTTTCAAGTTGACAAACTTATTCTCACAAGGGATATCAATTTATACCTTGTTCATAATGTATTGCAATAAGTTATGAATTACTAATGTAACATTCTATTTTTATATAATAATTAGTGTCCTACATTGCATATATATATATATGACACCGTTGAGAACACCCCAATTAATTTAATCCGCCATCCATCAAATCGAACTGAATACACTCCAGTCTCATCGTCAGGTTTGTGACCTAGTTCATTATCGAATTGCATTTGTTGTCCTTGATAAATGATTTTATCCTATTTTTATCAAACTTGTATCTGCCTTCAGAGATCCGGTCCATTTACCGATAGTCCAATCAAGCACGAGAGGTCTAATTAAGAACTACTCCATGTGATGAAGTTGCATCCCAATTCGCGTATCTGTATACTTTTTCATCTTTTTAACTATAAACATTTGTAACTATGCATTATTCCCCCAAGACTTAAGTAATTTTATTACATGGACAGTATGGGTACATATCTGCTACAAATTTCTTCAAGTTGGATGATAGTATTGCCAAAGACATATATATGCCTCTGGTATTGCTACATGATAATAGTATATTGAAATGCAAAATATAAAGACATTTGATATTTTAAAATGATACATCGATGCCCCCGTAAGGCAGCAAAGTAATTCTGATACCCAAAAAAGATCATGTCACACGGAATACACATGCCCAATCATCAACCAATCAAACGAAGCAATGCAACGTAGGTTAAACTCCAAGTCAAAAGGTCAAACATCTTGCTGCCTAAAGAAAAGTCTTGTCACAAGGAATGTACATGTGAAATATATGAAAGCCATTCATTCAAAACTTATGACATTTGCGGACAAACAGACAGACAAACAGACCAAAAGCTATACGCCCCCAAATCTCCGATTACGGGGACACAAAACACCTTATCATTGTTTTCAGTTTTCTTTTTACTTTGCCAACTGTTTTGTCCCCCCCTCCCCCATTCCCAAGTTGATTTCTTGTATCGGTTGGTATCTCATTATATCAACCCGTTGGTTGCGGTGAATATAACTTAAAGCGAGGTGTCAACATCATCAAATAGTGTCTATTTTTGTGAAAAGGTGCTCCTTTCCTTAGTAATAGATGGATTTTATCTAATGAAACAATGTCTATTGTTTCATCTAAAATCATTGATTTTTTTATCTGTTTCAAAGCTATTTAACGAATATTGGATTGAGCAACATCTATCAGTGCCTTAATATGAGTACTAATGCCCTTTCCATAGTACTATCTAGGTGATCATGCTAGTATAAAACATAATCATTACCATCTATTACTAAGGAAAGGAGCACTTTTTCACAAAAATAGACAATATTTGATGATGTTGACACCTCGCTTTAAGTTATATTCACCGCAGCCAACGGGTTGATACAACTTGGGAATGGGGGGGGGGGGGGGGGTGATTAACGCAGTATATTGACTATTGAATTCAAAGTATCAATTTCGTTAAAATCATATTTTATGCATGTCACTTTGAATATATTTTGCTGAATTACAAAAGTATTCGATATTAATGTTTTGTACATTTGCAAAATATAATTGTAGCGACCAGTATAAGGTTAACTTATATACTGCCTCGCTAGAGAGCTAGCTTTTGTAATGGGATGTAGGATAGAAAGTCACAGGGCAAAAAGTCACAGACTAAAGGTCAGGGGGAAATGACCATGAACAAAAATTCACAATCAGAAATCTTATGAAAGTAGGACAAGATATCACAGGACAAAAAGTCACAATCAGAAATCTTATGAAAGTAGGACAAGATATCACAGGACAAAAAGTCACAATCAGAAATCTTATGAAAGTAGGACAAGATATCACAGGACAAAAAGTCAGTCAGAAATCTTATGAAAGTAGGACAAGATATCACAGGACAAAAAGTCACAGTCAGAAATCTTATGAAAGTAGGACAAGATATCACAGGACAAAAAGTCACAGTTGATAAGAAAATGTTGATTTTTATATAAATTTGAAAAAAAATTGTTCTTGTTGTAAAGTTTAAGAAAATAAATAATTAAGTAAAATGTTATTTTTTCTATGAGAATTTATTTAAATTTCAAACAACAAATTTTAATAATAATTATTGTTATCAATTCTTTATTCCTTTTTTCATATTTATTGTTAAATATTAATTGATTTTTTGTTTCAATAAAAAGAGATTTTAATATTGATATCGAATAAAAATAAGCTTCGTGATTATTTGGTTTACAATATACATATACTACATTAAATTTGACATAAAACAGTCTTTTCATGGCTTGTCCTGTGACTTTTTATCCTATCTAATCAAAAGTCAGCATTGTGACTTTTTGTCATGTGACTGTGTTCGTCTAGCGTCCCTATCTTGATCATGCAAGTTAAGCAACGGCGAGTGTGATCAACCCTTGGATGGGTGACCGTTACACGTTACAAAATGGTGGCAGCAGTGGGATTCTGGTGTTTGGTGTGATACCTGCTTCAGGTAGAGTATCTTCGGAACTCTGGGACCTTGTTTCTATGTACGGACGTGGTTTCGTCTGAGGACGACGGGTGGTTGTCGTCAGTAGCGACGGATGCCGTTGCTGAAGAGGTGCCAAACATTCAGAGAAAACTCACGCTAAGCTTCGGGAAGAAGCTTCCCTGAGTGGGAGGAAGTGTAGCGGACAGTATAGAGGGAACTGCCTTGTAAAAGAGTCCCTATCTTGATCACGCAAGTTAGGCAACGGCGAGCGTGATCAGCCCTTAGGTGGGTGACGTTACGTAATCATTGTATGTATAATTACAAGGAGAGACTAATTTTCCATGTTTCATTGTACACAATGCGTAACATACATGCGATCCTTGACATGTAATATCCCTGTATAATTATACTTGTGATGATAATAACTGAACAATGGTTCCTGAACTTACATGCATAAACACATTAGAACAGAATTATGAATTTGTCTACGGATGGAATAATCTCGGCTGAGATTCGGACTGACGCCTTCACCGAATCTCGGAGCAGTCCTTCTTAGTTTATGTTCAACATCAGGCGGTCTAGTAATTAATGTGCACCTAGGTGACACGACCGTTCACTGAACAAATAAGTTATATGACGTTAAACTAACTCTCTATCACTATTAATGCTGCAGTACTTGCTGTCAATAGGCATGAACATCCTGAAATAAATAAAAAGTCACTAAATTTTCCCGTTTAAATGAAGACTCCCATAGCGTAACTATTTACCCACTGATATGAAAGAGTTCCTATAGTCTGTTTTAGGGAGTAACTCTCATACCTACATCATTAATTACTAGAACCGGCCGATGAACTACTGCTCCAAGGTTAGTCCAAACATCAGGCCGAGCCAAATCTCAACCGAGATTGAGATTGGAATATCATGAAATATGAAATACAAAACATAAATATATGTTTACACCTTGGCTAAGGTAAAACAATCAAGGAGAATGTGATCAACACGTGGTAAGATAGACAGAATTTCCTCTGATAATTTTAGAATTTTCCACATTGATCTATATCTGTCGTACTCCTAGTGCTTAGATTTTTTGTGGACATTTTCAAATAATAACACTGATGTATTGATTAAGGTATATATAATGACGCAAAATAATGTAGGTGAGAAAGGGAATCTATTTTCTCAATTTTTATTTTAAAAAGATTACGGGAAGGACATCTAAAACAGCCTCAAGCTGAGTGACGCGTCCAAAATATGATGCAAATTTTCTTTGTTCAGTTACTTTTATCAATTAATTAAGACTTAATCTATAAGTGTTCTTATATATATATATATATATATATATATATATATATATATATATATTATATATATATGCTTTAAATTTGCTCTGCGGGAGACAAATCTTTAAATTGAAAGCATAAAATGATATTTTTCTACTCCACCGATTTCACTGAAAATATAGTTCTCCTATTATAATTATGTTAACAGCAAACTAACAACTCAACTTATGATAAATGGGCTAACTACACTTCTTTAACGTCAACTCTTCATATTCATGTAGCGATATATTCCATTATCATCTGCATATGGTGTTAATGTCGCTTAATTTATTTGATACGCAAAAGCTTGGTCTACATATGATCAGTTTTCAAATCGAGGCAGGCTACTTACAAATAAGTTGATGTTACAAAGGTTTCAACAGTATTTAAAGTAAGCATTTCGCAAATTTTATGGCCGTTATGACGATCTAATTTACCAATACAACCTGTCATTGGGTCAAATGCTGTCTAACGTGTTTCATACTAATTTTTGGTCGTTCTTTACACACTGATTTTGACTACGGATTACTCGGTTTACCTTATCAAGATATAAGGCTCACGGCGGGTGTGACTGGTCGACACGGAATGCTAAATACTCCTACGTACCTGATATAACCTCTGGTGTGTCCAGGGTCCATGTTTGCCCTACTTATAATTTTGTATTCTTTATATGAGCTATGACTTTGATCTCTGTTCGTCATCTTCACTTTTTCATTCAGGTTCCCCATGCATTTAATGTATTTTAGCATTAATATCACAACTGTACGCACGAAAGAGTACCATGGCTCCATGACCCCCATGTGTAATAAATGAAGAAGATATATGTATATATGCTGTATATTTTCTACAGTAATTTATCTGAATTATGACACGAATCCACTCTAAAGGGGAAATATTCCTCTGATGATTACTGCATAAGTTATCTCTCTTATCAATTCCAAGTATGTTTTCTATATGGTATAACATCAATGATATTTGCATTATTTACAACCAAAAATTCTAAACTAAAATACAAAGAAAGGTTGTTTTTTTTTTATTAAAACAAATTTCCATAGTATTTAAGGAAAATTCCATTTCAGTGAACAGTGAGACGTTACCACTTAAGAGGCTTTGCAATACCGATATTTCACAGCATAAATAATCCAATCATCAATTAGAGACATTCTAGGAGAAAATATATGTATCGATTTTTTTAAGCCAAGGTTCATTCTAAGGTTAGCTAATTAAAAAAAGAAAAGCAATGGGAAAAAAAAACTACACACATCAACACCTTTCATTATTTTCAGGTATTGTTCATTCACAATAGAATTTATATCCCTTAATACCCAGCAGAATCGAGATGCTGAAAGAACATTCTAAATGCTTACAAGAATTTTTGTTAGACGTACATGTGCGTTTTCAGATTGTGCTCTCAAATATCAGACAATATATTGCTTTTCATGAATAGTAAGGGCTTCAATAATATTTTATGTAGGTTTTCCTTTCATTTCACGATATACCAAACATTAATTATATGGCCTGTAAAAAAATGTGTGTCTGTTTTTTCAGATTCATATTAATTGCCTTATTAGAAGATATACATCAAAGTAAAACCAAATAAACGGTTTACTGTCAAATCTTGATCCTAGTATTGGACTGGACAAGAGGGGCCTCGAGGATTCATTAGTTTTGTTTCAATGTTCTTACAGTGATTTTTCATCATGCCATGAAGTAATTGATGTGAATACTCTTCAATGCCGTTCAGTGGCCTTTTAAGACACATAAATCACCTCCAAGGATAGTAGATTGTAACTTGAAGGCTTTTCAAGTCTTGTGAGTTATGGGTGAATTCTCATTGACTATCAAGTTTCCACAGTCTATATCTTATGATAGAAACAAATGAATAAAATACAACTGATCTAAAAAGAATATAAGTGTAAGGAGTTTCCAATTATATATATTAAGGACATTAAAGGTTGCATTGTTTGTTTGCAGATGCAATGAACCATGAAACCCTTTCCCTTTTCAGATAACTAATAGGTACCGTTTTTCCTGTACAGCAGAATCTCCGTCTTGATTTCCTCTTTCTGCTCCAGGGCTTCCTCTATTTTGGCTTTGCCTTCCACTTCGGTGCTCTCACCATACAGAAACTTGCATGCGCAGCTTTTCCCCATGACGTGAGCTCTCGAATGCCCAGTGAGCTCGCAGAATCCATCGGAACAGTACACCACGGGGAAACCATTTGATAACGCGTTCCCCAGGACAAAATTGCTATCTGGAAAACACAAACACACATATACGCTTTACATTCTGTTTGATTTTAATCCTTCTCATTTATGTCCTGCAAACTTTATATACATGATACATATAGACAAGATTTACTTTATGTCTTAAAATGCTCAACAAGGTCATTGCAGCTAGTTTTTGCTGTATCATATATAAACATAAAGCAAATTGAATATGAAAATGTCATTTATTCAAATGACGAACTTGGTTAACGATGGAGACATTTCATTTAATATCGCCTTCAGTACGCTTGTGAGAGTCAACTGTCAATGAATTTAACCCTCTTAAATCAAAGATCTGGATATACGTACTAGTATGTTCCAGACAAATCATATTTGTGCTGTAAATAATAATTATGATTCCAGCTTTGTTAAATACCTTCATACATAAAATCATTATGGAATAGTATCTAATGTGGCGCAAATGTTTCGTGGTCTTCCTACGTTACACTAAGATCTGAACAAGAGTGTTCTAGATTAGGAAATCAGACTGATTTTTTAAAAAAAAACCGATATCTAGTTATTGTGAAGGATTTATAATTCCGTTAATTCAGAAATATTATCTTCTAGTACATTTCACCACCTGAGGTGAATAAAGCTTTGCAAATGAAAGATATTCCGGCGAACAATTGTGTGGTCATTGCTCACCGTTAAAAGCCTTCATAAATCATATGTGGACTGGTAGTCAATAAGTTGTCATCAAATAAAATCTTTTTACCAGCGACAACTAAACAGCATGGAACCGTACTGTGGAAGTTGACAGACCTTCCTGGTTTCCATGGAATCACGCGGGGACGAAAATTAATCTTATTACCTTCATAAAGAATCTTTTAACAGGATGATATGAAATCGTCCACAAATAGCACAGAATCTCATCACCCATTAATCAGTATCCGTTAGAAATATATTATTTTTCTTTTATCAGTAGAATAAAGACAGTGATTTGTATTCAGATAATAACAAATTCAAGAATATTCTCTCAAAACGCCAAATTATAGAGACTCCAAATCGTCCCCAAATGCAGTTGCATTGTGTAAATCTACCAACAAAGGAGTTTAAAGACAAAGAAGTATCTTATTTTGGTTTTATATTTATATATTAACATCCCAATGCTTTTATCTTTGATATCTTTACGATTTGTAATAAAAGCCATTTTCTCAAGAACACGCTGTAAGCAATGCGTTTATGAATTTTGACAAATATTGAAAGTAGAATGTAAATGCAAGAAATAAATTTCAATTTTGTTATACTTGCTTCATGAAGTATACCGGCCTGAAACATCGCAATTCATATCCTCGTGTATTTAAAAAATGAAATTTATTTCTTGGATAATTTGATGTCTGGAAACTGGATAAAATTATGAAACACGTGTAAGCTATATTCGATGTGAAAATAATCTAAGACTTCTCTCGGAAGCAATATTTCGTTTTGAACTGCAGTAGAGGAGGCTTTTATCCTTAATGAAAATATAGACCAATCTATCATTCTTAACAACGTATGCATTGATATTACCAACTTAAGAGTTCATTGAGTGGATCGTATTGGGTCTCTGATCTGAATACCAAATTACGAATCCAAAACATGACAGTAATTGAAAAAAAACCTACAATTACTTCAAAATGTAATAATATTCTTTGATAATATCTCAACCGTAATTATATGTATCGGTAGCGGGGAACAAGTCTAAAGTTAGTCCCCTGTGTTACACAAATTGTGCCCGCTAGCAAAGACTTTTATAAAAGTGCAGTTTTTATCAAGTAATAATTTTGCATATTACCCATGATTAATGATGTCATTGTTGAAAAACAGATGAAATGACTCTAAGGGTAATTAAACCATATTGAAACTTTCAACATTCCGGGCTTGTTTTTTTTTTTTTGGGGGGGGGGGGGTCTTTTTATTTCTTGCAAAACATTTCTTTAATCAACACATTAAGGAAGAGAACAGGTTGTTGGGCCTTTCTTGAATCACCTACATTTAGTTCTTATCGAGGAAGTATCTCGAATTTCATCGACTTGTGACGTCATCTTGACCCTATGGGTCACTAAAATCGGCAAAACATGACAATATTTGAATTCTAATTTTAAAACCTATAATTAAAAGCAGGAGTTACTTTATGGTTATGTAAGAAAGTTGATCCCATTGTGTTTACCCTAAAAGTATCAACATTGTAGCATGGTGATTTTTACACTTACTAAAATTTACTAAACAGCAACTGTTCTTAAACAGTATTAAAAAATAATCATATAACCTTTTGAAAAACAAGAGGCCAACAGCCCTTATCGGTCACCTGAATAATAGTGAAAAAGTATCACTATTTCCATGGGCTATGAAATCTAGAAAAAAATTCCTGTTCTGAATATCTAAGCTACAACAGTATAAAACAAGATGTGTCCTTAAAACTGATGAAAGGCTTTCAATAATAGATGTATTAACACTAAAACATCAAAATATATGACTACTTTAGACTCATCCTCAAGTCATAACCCTGGGTTGTGAAATTCACCTGTTTTTGTACATCCTTTTCTGCTATTCCTAAGTATGCATTTAGATTTTATACAGTATCAGCAAACTTACACATAAATGATATATACTAAGTTTGGCCCCACCCTGATGTCAAAACCCTTTCTCTGGGGAAAATCAAATTTACAATTTTGGTAAAAGACTACTTGCTCTATCCATTTAGTTTCAATTTAGTATCAAAAGCACTAAAGAAACAGGGCATGCTTACTCCTCCTAGGTACCTGATCCCACCTCTGGTGTGTCCAGGGGTCCGTGTTTGCCCAACTATCTATTTTGTATTGGGTCGAGGCCTCTGCTGGTGGACTGTTAGTCCCCGAGGGTCTCTACAGCCCAGTAGCTAAGTACTTCGTTACTAGCTTGAAAATACGGATGTATATTTAATTGCTGTTATAAAATTTAGAAATTCATTTCAAAATTAAGGATTATCTCCCTCATGCATAGCTCTTATCCTTGGACGAATTTGGCTCCACTTGTTTGGCACGCTGTTTTTGGCTATATTTAGATCTAAAACTTCATAGTTATTTCGGATTTCAAACATTTCGGTTGAGCATCACTGAAGAGACATTATTTGTCGAAATGCGCATCTGGTGCATCAAAATTGGTACCGTATAAGTTTTACATTATAGGAGTTGTGAGATTGATCACTGTTCGTTATCTTCACCTTGCATTTGAGTGTTTTACACATAAACACTATATAACAAGTTTGGCCCCACCATGGGGTCAGAACCCCTACCCCGATGATCATAAAATTTACAATTTTGGTAGAGGCCTTCCTGCTCTACATCCCTATGCATTTAGGTTTTCTTATATGTGTGTGGTTCTTGAGAAGAAGAATTTTGAAAATTGGTCATTTTTGGGCAGTTTTTGCCCCACCCCTAAGGGCCCAGGGGTGCAGGAATCCTGGAATTTACAATCTATGTTCCCTTTGTTCCAAATATGCTTCATACCATATTTGTAAAGAATTAGAATGATAGTTATCAAGAAGTTAAAAATGTCTATTGTTCACACATTTAATAACTGACCATTTTGGCCCCACCCTGATAACAAAACGCCTACCCCTGGGATCATCAAATTCAAGATTTTGGTAAAGGACTACCTGTTTTTTTCTAAATATCTATTTACTTTCAATTTAGTATAAATAACACTACAAAAAGATGTAATTTAAGTGTTTACACATAAACACTATATAACAAGTTTGGTCCCGCCCTGGGGTCAAAACCCCTATCCCGGGGATCATGAAATTTACAATTTTGGTAGATGCCTTCCTGCTCTACACCACCATGCATTTAGTTTTTCTTACATATGTGTGGTTCTTGAGGAGAAGATGTTTGAAAATTTGTCATTTTGGGCAGTTTTTGCCCCGCCCCTAAGGCCCCAGGGGTGCAGGAATCCTGAAATTTACAATTTATGTTCCCTTTGTTCCAAATATATTTCATACCAAATTTGAAAAGAATTGGAACGACGGACGACAACCAATTGCAATAGGTCACCCGAGTTTACTCAGGTGACCTAAAAGTCATTCCCATTAAACGTTTCATTTTGTTAACATGAAAATTGCCATAGTGGCTTCCGAAATTTTTATAACGTATCCTTGTTGAGAAAGCCAATGGTGTTCAACAAAATGTCTTCTATAAACATACACTGTTGAATGAAAACGAATAGTGATCAATCACAAAACTCTGTCATGGCAGAAGTGGGACAAGGTGCATAGAAGGAGTAAGCATCCCCTGTCAACCGGTCACACCCGCTGTGAGCCCTGTAGTCTGATCAGGTAAAAGAAGTTATCCGCAGTCAAATTCAGTGTGTCAAGAACGGCTTAACAATCGGTATGAAACGCGCCAGATAGCATTTGACCCTATGATAGTTTGTACTGACAAACTAGATCGTTATAACGATTATAGAATTTGCAAAATGCTGACTTTAAACGAGACTGTTGAAACCCCTGCACCATCAACTTGTTTGTCAGTAGCCTGCCTCGATTAAAAAATTTACCATACATAGAACAAGCACCACATGCAAGTGATAATGGAATATTTCAACATAAATATGGGAAGTTGACAATGGAGAAGCTGAAATCATCCCGTTTGTCATAAAGTTTTGTTGCTAGTTTGCCGTTAATATCTACTTTCAATAAAATATCTAAGTATGAAGCTTAAGTGGACGACTCTGGTGTCTTTTATTTCGAGTTCGCAGGGATATATCGAATCGACATATGAATGAAAATCATTATTGTTAATAGATAAAACGTCGTCGATATATCTAAATGTCGAATTGAAGGCGACAGCAAGTTACATATGTAGGGCTTTTTTCTTCCCACGTAAAAGTGTTTGAAAAAATGCTGCTTCATAAGAATATAAAAAACAGGTCATCTGACAAACGAGCACAAATCGTGCCCATGGGAATTCCAGCAGACGATCTTCAAAGCATGGCTTCAGAATGACACTGCATGCCATTTTCTGTTATGAAATCCATATGAATTATTTCAATACTGCTTATGAATCATGTGGTCGTAAAATCAAATTGTGTTATAACAATTTTGTTATAACGCACTAATTTTAATGTATCATATCAAATGACTATGTCTGTGACAATGACCTTGGGAGTCAAAAGGAGCTATTTTATAATTAAAATCATAGAACTCACACACACATATATGAGCCATCTCATATTGGAAAGAAGAGATTTGTTCAAAACCAGCCTTTAACTGATATATTTGAAGTTTTTATAGTTTCACGAGTGTGCACCACGAAAATCATACTCTATGTTGATATACTACATGCGCACAATGATAACAATTCTTTATTCCAAGAACATGACCTGATTAGTGCATGCATCTTCTTCCCCAAGGCCTTCCAGTTGGTACATTCAATTACATACACAAATAATGACTTAAAAGTGTCTCAAAGGCATGGACACAAATTTAAGTCAAAATCCCCCATTAGTATCGATAAATATCAGTAATAAACAATCACAAAATTTAACATTCCAGATTGCGCTTAAAAGACATAAATGTAAAGAATTTATATACGAGAAGAAAAATTCATCTTCAAATAGTGGTACGGCAGCTGATAATGTATTTCATTATCGATAGAAGAATAAACTGTACAGATCATATTGGAAATTACACAGCTATCTGAAATAACAATGCATGAAACCACGGTTCTTGTGACACCTGAACTTTTGGGAACAAAATATTTCCAACAATAAATCACCATCTGCATGAGTCTTACATAGACTGTTTCTGAAATCATTCAATCCTCCAAACCTGCATGAGTCTTACATAGACTGTTTCTGAAATCATTCAATCCTTCAAACCTGCATGAGTCTTACATAGACTGTTTCTGAAATCATTCAATCCTCCAGACCTGGTTTATTTTTTGTTTGATGCCCAATATGATTACATATACAATTTAAAAACAAAATAAGAATAAGGTGATTTTGAATTTAAAAAAAAACTTAACACATGGCATCTACTATCTACACTAAGATACAAAACATTGCAAATGATGGGATAAAGTTGCTGTTTGTTTTAAACCCAGCCATTTATATTGGTGAAATAGTTTTACCGAACAAAAAATGATAACGATAATGGATCACTAGTCTAAATACGTAAATTGGTCAATCTCCATTGGTTATAACATAATTCACCCCAAAATCAATTAATCCTGTCGACTAACACCATGATCACTTTTATTATTTCCCTGTAGGCACACGACCCTTTTTCTCCAATTGAAGGGTGATTGCCAAACCATGTCAAGGGGAAGCAGGGTTACCATGTTTAGATTAAGGAAGATTTAATAAAATAACAATCTCTAACTCATTACAAAAATGGAAAATTTGTCATTCTGGTGATAACAAAGGTAGCGCCCCAATACTTCATACCAGGAAGTTTTCTCCTAGAGACGCAGTCGCACTGAGACTGTGCTGTCGGGAATAATCAAGGTCTCAGTCTAGTAATGAGTTCTGTCAAACACACGTACATTAAAAGGTTATTTCATGTTAAATCTATTATTTTTTTTTTTTTTTACAAAAAGGTCTGTTGTTTCTTCTGCGACTCTGCCTGAAACCTGATCAAATTTCGATTAATGATTCTGATACTTTGTTTCAAGGCTGACAGTTTAGTGAAACTTTATATCACAAAGAGTATTTTGTCCTATATTTTTGTGAACACTTGTACATTGATTTAACTATATTTTTGTGAACACGTGTATATTGATTTAAGTATTTGTGAACACGTGTACACTGTTTTAACTATATGTGAACACTTGTCCATTGATTTAACTATTTGTGAACACTTGTACATTCATGTAACTATTTGTGAACATTTGTACATTGATTTAACTATTTGTGAACACTTGTATATTTATGTAACTATTTGTGAACACTTGTAAATTAATTGAAATATTTGTGAACACTTGTCCTTTGATTTAACTATTAGTGAACACTTGTACATTGATTTAAGTATTTGTGAACACTTGTACATTCATGTAACTATTTGTGAACACTTGTACATTTATGTAACTACATGTATTTGTAAACACTTTTCCATTGATTTAACTATTAGTGAACACTTGTCCTTTGATTTAACTATTTGTGAACACGTGTACATTGATTTAACTATTTGTGAACACTTGTACATTGATCTAACTATTTGTGAACACTTGTCCATTGATTTAACTATTTGTGAACACTTGTACATTAATTTAGCTATTTGTGAACACTTCTCCATTACTTTAACTATTTGTGAACACTTGTCCATTGATTTAAGTATTTGTGAACACGTGTATATTTATGTAACTATTTGTGAACACTTGTACAATTATGTAACTATATGTGAACACTTGTCCATTGATTTAAGTATTTGTGAACACGTGTACATTGATTTAACTATATGTGAACACTTGTCCATTGATTTAACTATTTGTGAACACGTGTATATTTATGTAACTATTTGTGAACACTTGTACAATTATGTAACTATATGTGAACACTTGTCCATTGATTTAAGTATTTGTGAACACGTGTACATTGATTTAACTATTTGTGAACACGTGTACATTGATTTAACTATTTGTGAACACTTGTCCATTGATTTAAGTATTTGTGAACACTTGTACATTGATTTAACTATTAGTGAACACGTGTACATTGATTTAACTATATGTGAACACTTGTCCATTGATTTAAGTATTTGTGAACACTTGTATATTTATGTAACTATTTGTGAACACTTGTATATTTATGTAACTATATGTGAACACTTGTCCATTGATTTAAGTATTTGTGAACACGTGTACATTGATTTAACTATATGTGAACACTTGTCCATTGATTTAAGTATTTGTGAACACTTGTCCATTGATTTAAGTATTTGTGAACACGTGTATATTTATGTAACTATTTGTGAACACTTGTACAATTATGTAACTATATGTGAACACTTGTCCATTGATTTAAGTATTTGTGAACACGTGTACATTGATTTAACTATATGTGAACACGTGTACATTGATTTAACTATTTGTGAACACGTGTACATTGATCTAAGTATTTGTGAACACGTGTACATTGATTTAACTATATGTGAACACTTGTCCATTGATTTAAGTATTTGTGAACACTTGTCCATTGATTTAAGTATTTGTGAACACTTGTATATCTATGTAACTATTTGTGAACACTTGTACAATTATGTAACTATATGTGAACACCTGTCCATTGATTTAAGTATTTATGAACACGTGTACATTGATTTAAGTATTTATGAACACGTGTACATTGATTTAACTATTTGTGAACACGTGTACATTGATTTAACTATTTGTGAACACGTGTACATTAATTTAACTATTTGTGAACACTTGTACATTAATTTAACTATTTGCGGAGTCACACAACAGAATGTACCGAAGAAAAGTGTCTCTCTGATAAATACTAATTGTTATTCATTTCATGCAAACGTTTATTTAACATGAATATTTAACAGAAATGTAATTCAAAGAGTGCTCATAAATACACAACTTATTCCAAAATTATCACCCAATGCTGATTTGCATTTGGCTTACATTGAAAAAGTTTGTCCAAATTTCAAAATTCCGAAAGAATGTTTGATTGTAGATCAACACCAGCTAGGATCCAACATCTGCTTCCTACTGTGTTTTCTCTCAGTACAACATGACGAGCATGAAATCAGGAAACGAAATCACCATTAGCTTACCAGAATGGCAAATAACATCAAATTATTCTAGAAAATTTCACTAGATAAACTTCCTAATCACCTATCCTAAAACAAAATTAAAAGGTGTAGTAATATGCGGTATGTTCTAGGAATATTATCTGTGTATATACTAACTGTATATCTGTGTATATACTACGTATATTGCTATCAAGGTGCTTACACTTTTACAATATACATGTATTTCAGAATGACGTGATACGATTTGCAGGCTCTTTTTCTTATTTCAAAGAACCATCCTGGTGTTTTAAGGTGGCCAAAATATATATCTTTTTAAAAAAGAATGAAAACGGCAAGTGGGTTCAAACACCTTTTACAAAAGTGTTGATCTAGAAAAAAAAGATTACAATACTACTGTAATAATTTTTCTTAAGTTCAAAGAATGATTATTTCATACTGCAACCCATGACCATCTCCAGAACCAACCAACAACACAAACAGTTCTTTGTTTCAACTCATGTGTTTTAGTGAACCCGAATCACTTGCATGAATAGAATTTCAAAACACTAACAAGTACTTTAAAATGAAAAATGTTGAATAAAACTCTTATGATATCAACAGATTAATCGTCGTCGATATATGAACGCATTAAACGACAGTTTTTCCATTGTAACATATAGTGCTTTATGTGCTTGTATATTGATTGATTTATCAATCATATTTGCACATGCACTTGTTACACTAATCATCCCTATTACAACAATGCGTTTAGATGTTGTTGATCTTTAAATGTTTTTCTTGCAGGAAAGATTATCCTGAAATTATGAAATATAAATACACGAGGAAATATCATGAAATGATAGAAAAACATATGGAGATGGGAAATACCAGACATCTCATGCAGAGCCTTGTCTCCTGGGCTGATGAATGATATGCATTCTATTCTACACTGACGAATATAGAACTAATCAGTCATCGTGAAGTGAGGGTGAAGATATCAAGCCTTACAATATAATATTTTGATACCCAGAACGAACGCACTGCTCGTCATAGTAAGAGGCTGGTATCTTTATACCATTTTATTGACGAAATATTGCAATGTATCTCTTGAATTTATAGATAAATCAATTCTAGTGATGGTATTAAAACTGCAAGTTTCGATGTGGCCTGCTCAAAGTACAAAACGTTTTTAAATCAGATTCAAGCATGCTGTACAGCTTAATAATTTTAACATTCCGAGGAATGAAGCGAACTGTCACGTTCTGCTGGGTCCGAGGAAGTTTTGTTTCTGGTGAGCAACACCATTGTACCAGAAGTTTTCACAAATTCTAACAACAGTTGTGCAAGAAAAGAGTTAGAGATAGCATCTCCACAATAAACTAAAGTTCATAATCATACAGCTCTACATAACAGGAACATTTCGAAAACAATTGCATTTGGGAAACTCTTGCGTGATTAACCAAAAAAAATTGTGTCCTCCACCACATTCCAAATGAATCCCCAATAAACCTAACCAAGTTATACTTGTTGAAAAGAGAGGTGTCCCCCACTCTCTCATTAAGATCTGGTGATACATTGGTTTTTGATGTACAGAAAAACCGTATGAGCATGTGAAGTATTAAAAAGTCAATAATATGTTCTTTATACGCGACGCTTCGAGGGAAGAAACATTGTTACTGTTGCAATTACAAGCCAACGTCTCTCAGATCACAATATAGCCTTATGGTTCAAAAGCCCAACACACATCTAATTATTCTTGTGATTTCCACAAGGCTGTTTCTTTTATTTTCACAATCCCTTCCCAAATTCAACGATTACCTTTCCTCTAATTTTTATCAGCAAAAAAGTTGGAGATAGATGGAAAAAAATGCAGTATTAACAACAATCACAGGCTCAGCTCCCAGTTGCACTAGGACCTGCAACCATCTCTTGTTTGTGGATAGTCGTGGAGATCACATCGTAAGATAAGTTGCTCAACCAATGCCAAACGTTTTTGTGTCTGGTTGTACAACGTTTAGTGACTGAACAACCAACTTATCGTCAGCAAAAGACTTGTCGCTTGAGTAGACATAGGTTACATAAAGATTAAACTGTGAAACATGTTTTTGAAAAAGATCGAAAAATGACTATAATCATGGCATTACTTAAAACTAATTGGGATCATCTAAGACCTGTGAGATGATTTATCCCCGGTTGGTTGTGTTTTCCACATGCAGCCTATTGTTAGTTGTGTCTCTGATGCCTTACAGGGTCCGATACGAATTATTCTACCTACGTATTGTACGGTGGATTTCAAAGAGTCATAGTTTATCACAGAGGTCTACGGCATCAGGATGGAGGACTCGCGCCGTGCCAATTCAAAATATTTTCTCTGTTCCAATTGCGTGACACGCGGCTGTAATTCAGAGTGGTACCGCGGGATAATTCTGCTGCTTTTGTAAAGGAATAGTCCAATAAGACACGGTAGACAGGGGTTTGCACAGACATCGTAAGACCGATCAACATCATCCATGGAAACGGTACAGTGTTGTGAAATTCAAGGGACCCTAGAAATCCGTCCCCCAAATCGCACCGGACTCCTGTAATGCTAGAAATCCGTCCCCCAAATCGCACCGGACTCCTGTAATGCTAGAATTCCGTCCTCCAAATCGCACCGGACTCCTGTAATGCTATTTTCGACGTAGTAATTGGCCATGACTATTTCTTCTATACATTGGAAGCTTTTTTGTTTTAGTCACGTGAAATAGACGTATATTTTCGTTTATAGCATGGTACGGACATGTTGAAGAGACTTGGAATTTATGCCAGAACACCATAGGTGAAATCATGCCAGTTTGACTTTAGTGGAACCTTCAGTGAGAAGAGAAGATTATTTGGGGCGGTGTTCTACACAGATATATCATGTATTTTTAAGAAACGACGTCTAAACTTTCATCATAGGTCGAAGATGCTGAGTCGGACAAAATAAATTGCCGTCTGCTGCAGTCAGCAACTTTCTAAGTGATAACTATATTAATTGTATTTACCACTTAAAAATTCATGAAGCGGTCACATGTATCGCAATGATAATTAGGCTAATGAAAGGCTGAGACAACACTTGTCTAAAGTTATGCATATCTGATAGTTGATATCAAATGCAACCGTGTATATTGTATCTTGAATTTGAATATTTCACAGCTGTTGAACGGTGTTTGACCTAATGGAGCTATATAGTTCTCAAATGGTCAGCGTCCACCGGTTTACCTTTGATTCATTTACAGTACGAGTATCTATCTAATAAAAAATCCACAACTTGTGATCATGTTCTGATTTCACAATGATTTCTGATTATTAAGTTTGGTGATAAAAGAAGAGAATGCAGTTTGGAGCACACGTTAGTTCCCCGTGCATCTGTCTGTCTGTCTGTCTGTCTTACCATCTATACGAAGTAATAAGTCCTTCGAACTGTTGTCTGTTAACATTATGCTCTAGTGTTGTTGGTGGGTTTTTTTTATAATTTAATACAATTTAAGGATATGCAGAATTGCTTGATCGATTTCTAATTTTGATTAAACTATCAATGCTATCCAGTCAGGTAAATAGTTTTCCAAACTGTGTAAGAAAGTCCGAAACGCTAGCTGTACAGTCTCGGCTGAAATATTCTTAAATATTCAAAGTTGAAATTAGTCACATATATTTGTTGTAATCATATTCAACAAATATGCCATAAAAGTATACAACCAATTGGTTTACAAATTTACAATTCAGCAACAGTTTAATTTAGACTGGTTATGACATTTTGAAAGCATTTACAACAATTTCGTTAAGGTGTGACAGAGTGTAGTTTTATTTGCATGTCAAACAATACAGGTACATTTAGTTGGTTGATCACGTCCAAATTAATTGATTCGAAAGAAGCCAATCATCTAATGTCTTACAAGACACCATTAGGCTAACCTCTCATGTAGACAGATCGGTGTACCAACCAGCGACGTCTGAATGCTTTCTTTTGTCAATCGTTGTCACTCAAAATTAATTGAATTGCGTGCAGATTCTACTGATTTCAGACATATACACCACTGCAGTCAAATTCAAATGAAACTGAATGCAAATCACACAAACTTCATTATGATTTTTTAGAAACCATCATGTTACATGTAAGGCGAGTGCAATATTGCTCGTCTGTGTTTTGTTGTCTAACATATCAATAATGTGTTTTACATCTAGGGAGAATATGTCAATAACCATTTAAGAGGAAGTGTTATATTTCAATAAAATTTTCACCTATCAATATATTCAACATTTAATAATTAATAATAAAAACACATACCCAGAATCATCTCAATTGACCAAAAGTAAACGAATTTTTAACAGAAACACAGTGACGTAATCAAACGTAATACGTAAGAAATTAAAATTTCTGTTTAAAAGTTGTCAAAGAAATTAACACGCCAAGCAACCGTTTGAAATCCAATCACGAGGAAGTGTGCCCAGACTAGGGAGATGCGATTTGAGGTCATTTATTACTCAGTAAGATAAACATTTTAGGTTTGTCTTTTTTTACATTGGTATCCGGAACATGATTGTGTTGTCCAACTTCCGGGTGTCTGATTTCCATTTTATTTAAAATAATGCGACTGATTTCTCTATTCTCTCGTTAATTGAATGTCGCAGTTGTGTAAACCTTTAAATATGTAGTTAGATGGCCAATCTTTGGTTTGGTTGTTTTGTGTGTGTGTGTGCTGATTGCGTAATTATTCAATATGCAGTTAGATGGCCAATCTGTGGTTTGTTTGTTTTTGTGTGTGTGTACTGACTGAGTAATTATTCGGATACAGAGAACCGTGTATTATTTCCTAACAGGCATTGTCTAAAATGGTATGTCCTCGAGGAAACAAGCTAAACATCAAATAAAAACAAGCGATAGATGATCCTTTTGATGACAAACACAAGTTATCCATTGCGAAATTACGTATGGTATCTGGGTAACAGAGACATTAAACTTGCTTTACAAGAGACCATAACAAAGATAATTATTTTTTATGTTTTCGGTACATATCTATTCATATTAATACGGATGCAATCTTAAGCAGGATTAAAGACCTACATTATCAGAAACATCCAACCAGATACATTATTGTTTGAAGGAAATGTCGTCCCAATTCTATTTTCACCACTTGGTCCTAAATTGGATATAATTGACGCAATACGATTTATCAATCACCATGTTTTAACTCTGATAAATTCTAAACCTCTCAAAACCTTTTACATCTTTAAGAGCAATGACCGTATTGGAGCAATAAATCTACATAGCTTCGAAAATTTGTTTTTAATGTAAAAGTGATAAAATTTCAAACACTGAAACTTTAAACGAATCATTCTTTGTATTTCCATCCATGTCCATAATAATTAACCTAGAGGTGCTCCGTATAAAAACAATTACGATATGTTTACTCAATGTTGATTTCATTTTCAAGGGCTTCCATACGGTAAACAGGCCGTTTATTCTGAACAATAATTACCAAGTCGTAAGCGACAAAATTTGCATTGACGGTTATAGATTGCTAGCTGTTAATTCAGTTTAAAATTATCGTCTCATTATATGGTGTAGATCAACCAACGCCTAAAATATTGGATTTTAGTATTAGGTTGTTTACACTTTACAGGAACCTGAAATCACGCGCTCTGGCCGAACCCATTGTAGCATTCTTCGTGTACATGTATATAAATGTGTAATCTTTACAAGAAAGGAAAAGGAAGTCATGATTTTATGTCAAATGTGTAAATGGATTCTTCTTTGAAACAGTTTTGAAAGTCGCGTACGTAACTACATCGTTATCTGTCGTTCGTTGGATGAATCATTTAGGTCATTAGGATGAGACATAAATGTGTTTTAGAGTGTGTGTAGGTCATTAGGATAAGACATAGTTTGTTTTAGAGTGTGTGTAGGTCATTAGGATAAGACATAGTTTGTTTTAGAGTGTGTGTAGGTCATTAGGATAAGACATAGTTTGTTTTAGAGTGTGTGTAGGTCATTAGGATGAGACATAGTTTGTTTTAGAGTGTGTGTAGATCATTAGGATAAGACATAGGTTGTTTTAGAGTTTGTGTAGGTCTAATGTGTTTTAGAGTGTGTGTAGGTCATTAGGATAAGACATAGTTTGTTTTAGAGTGTGTGTAGGTCATTAAGATAAGACATAGTTTGTTTTAGAGTGTGTGTAGGTCATTAGGATAAGACATAGTTTGTTTTAGAGTGTGTGTAGGTCATTAGGATAAGACATAGTTTGTTTTAGAGTGTGTGTAGGTCATTAAGATAAGACATAGTTTGTTTTAGAGTGTGTGTAGGTCATTAGGATAAGACATAGTTTGTTTTAGAGTGTGTGTAGGTCATTAGGATAAGACATAGTTTGTTTTAGAGTGTGTGTAGGTCATTAGGATAAGACATAGTTTGTTTTAGAGTGTGTGTAGGTCATTAGGATAAGACATAATTTGTTTTAGAGTGTGTGTAGGTCATTAGGATAAGACATAGTTTGTTTTAGAGTGTGTGTAGGTCTAATGTGTTTTAGAGAGTGTGTAGGTCATTAGGATGAGACATAATGTGTTTTAGAGTGTGTGTAGGTCATTAGGATGAGACATAGTTTGTTTTAGAGTGTGTGTAGATCATTAGGATAAGACATAGGTTGTTTTAGAGTTTGTGTAGGTCTAATGTGTTTTAGAGTGTGTGTAGGTCATTAGGATAAGACATAGTTTGTTTTAGAGTGTGTGTAGGTCATTAAGATAAGACATAGTTTGTTTTAGAGTGTGTGTAGGTCATTAGGATAAGACATAGTTTGTTTTAGAGTGTGTGTAGGTCATTAGGATAAGA
This sequence comes from Ostrea edulis, assembly GCF_947568905.1. Lineage (NCBI taxonomy): Eukaryota > Metazoa > Mollusca > Bivalvia > Ostreida > Ostreidae > Ostrea > Ostrea edulis. Next base: position 99,969,227 of record NC_079165.1, on the reverse strand, counting down.
CATAGTTTGTTTTAGAGTGTGTGTAGGTCATTAAGATAAGACATAGTTTGTTTTAGAGTGTGTGTAGGTCATTAGGATAAGACATAGTTTGTTTTAGAGTGTGTGTAGGTCATTAGGATAAGACATAGTTTGTTTTAGAGTGTGTGTAGGTCATTAGGATAAGACATAGTTTGTTTTAGAGTGTGTGTAGGTCATTAGGATAAGACATAATTTGTTTTAGAGTGTGTGTAGGTCATTAGGATAAGACATAGTTTGTTTTAGAGTGTGTGTAGGTCATTAGGATAAGACATAATTTGTTTTGGAGTATGTGTAAGATTATTAGGATGAGATATAGGTTTTACTGGAGTATAACCTGGTTTGGGTCAGTTTACGCTTTATAATCCGCGAAGCTTTCTTCTACATGTATATATGAAATATTTCCCCTTTTTACCACATCATTACATACATGTAGTTATTTAGATTATGCCATTGGTCCTATTCACATTTAAAATAAATGAGTTCTCTTTTATACTTAGATTTTTATACTTAGATGGTCTATAAAAATTAAAATGGTTCTAATAAGATGTTAGAAATAATTATTTTTAATATTGAAGGTGGGATCTTTTAAGGTAAATCACCTATTATCACTATTGCATCATTCGTAATTACAGGGCTGCTACTTACGTAATGTCATTTTTTAAAGCAAGTATGCTACACCATAGAAATTTGATATGGATGAAAAGTGGAGGATATGTGTAAGACTCCAAAGTGCGATGGTCACGCCAAACCCCGATGGTCTGCGCCAAACCCCGATGGTATGACACGCCAAAGTGCGATGGTCCACACTCATGCGCCAAAGTGCGATGGTCTGACACGCCAAAGTGCGATGGTATGACACGTCAAAATCCATTGGTTTGTAAACGACACAGTGTTTTGGTACAGACTGTACCAACCGTGTGTTGTTTCACCAAAACATCAGTGCAAAATCCATGCATAAAAAATAAGAAGTTCAACTTATTTCATTACCATCTAGTTGTCGTGTCATTAAACACAAAATTTTCTAACGCGAAATCGTATAGAATGTTTTGCATTATAGCATATCCCCAGGATTTTATTACGTGTACGTCACAAGTAATAAATGATCATGAATCAAAGGATGGTTGGGCGAAGTAGATAGTTCGACATCAAATGTACTTTGCTGTTCTCACTATCCTCAACCTTGTATACCTTGCCGTTGCTGTCGTCTGTGTTGCATTTCTTTGGTTTTATTTTGAAAGACGTTCAGAATGACGTCACAATGACGTGACATCACAAACGTTACTGAACTCCGCACCATCAGACTTTGGCGTGGCCATCGCACTTTGGCGTCCGTAACGTTAACAAACCATCTCACTTTGGCGCAGACCATCGCACTTTGGCGTGACCATCGCACTTTGGAGCGACCATCGCACTTTGGAGTCTTACATATGTACAACAATATTTTGAAATTGAAAACTTTCAAATTTACTTTATTTAGTAAAAAAAAAAATGCAGTTTTAGTAGAAAGCAATCTGGAAAAAATCCTGCTGAACTCAAATCGCGACCTACAGTTCAGCAGCGACGTGCTAGCTTACTGAGCTACTCAGCTGGGCGATGATTTTTTAAACTAATAGACAAATATTGCTGGATATCTATATTTTCATCCATTTTTAAAAGGAAGTCAGGCATCATGACAATGTAGATTACCTCCTTAAGTGATATCATTAACGTCTTTATAAGAGTGGGGAAAAAAGATATGGTGTACCTAAAACAGAATGCAAACTAAAACAACACACAAGCAATATATATATATATATATATATATATATATATATATATATAAACAAAACAAAAAGAACTAAAACAACATATCAACAAAACTAAAACATCATACAAACAAAACAAACAACATTTAACAAAACAAACTAAACATTGTATGACCAAAACAATAAACTAAAACAGCATACAAACAAAACAAATAACATATAAACAAAACAAAGAACTAATTCTGAGTAGATGAACACATGTAGGTGCCAATACATGCTACTAGTATAGCTGTAATATAATGGCATAATGAACACCAAAAACAACGCCTCATACAAAGCATGTAATATTGGGAAAGTTATGACCAAGAAAACGCAGTCTTATACTGTACTCCAATGGAAAGTCGGGCTTCATAAACTCAGAGGTTTCAGTTAAGCAAACAAGTATTCATTACATCCACATAGCGAAAGATTTCAGTTGTTTGATTCAATTTCTGTTTTTAAAAAATGGTTAGCATGTGTATAGGATACAGCTCATTTCTCTGCACATGGTTTGATTTCAAAGTTAAGATAAACGTCGAGAATCTATAAATTAAAATTTGTATGGTATATGGTGATCCACACTTAAGGGTTTTCTTTGTTAAATTCTAAGTCTTATCATTACACAGGGTATCGTTGTAAGGGTGTCAAACGCACTAGAGAGCAACCAGCTACGCTGGAATCACGTGATGTAATGCTTAATCAGAGATCTGATATGGACAGCATATTTTGCCGAACCTGTAAAATCCTGAATTGAAGATGAGCACTTCCTTTCGTAGTCAATACTGTTACTGAGTCCCTTGTGCGTTTTAAAATGTTCTTAAGATAACAGAATTCCAAGACTGGTGTCTACAATATCTCTCTGAAGCCAAATCATGAAACTGACATTTTGACAGGTAATGAGAGATTATAAAACGCAGGATGAATTTGTTTTCTTAGCATTACATGCATGTATAGAAATATCCTATCCCGTGCACTGAATTAAACACTCGTGATCACCAGTTAAATTAGTCACGTGCGTTTTATACAAATCATTCTCAATTTGATGGAACAGACGCGAGAAAAGGAAATTCGCGGAAATATTCTTGCCTTCAACTGCAATTCCCTATTGCAAGTGTATATGTCCAGGGGTCGAAATTAGCGAGAAATACTCGCAAAATGCGAGTACATGTGAAAAATAGCGAGTAAAAATAATGGACACTCGAAAATCTTAGCGAGTGGTGATTTACAAACTATGATCGTATTGTATCCGTTTTATACGGTGATGCGCTATTCGCTTTTCTCAAACTTGCACTCAATCATACAAACGCTTACATGAACGACCGATTTCAATAACCGTTTTTATCCGGATTTTTCTTTTATGATTTTTTAAGAAACTCGGAGTCAAACAAATGCTTTAGAGATTGGACATCGCATATCGACATGTGCCACGAGTCCTGTTCACCTATAGGGGTGATTAAATTGAATAATTCCAAGTATGACGTTTTTGTTATTCATTTATCTACAAAAAAATATCGGAATCTATGTTTTACCAAGTCTTCCGGTAGTTATTTTTATCAGAATCATGAGAATATCATTGTCATATTGAGGTCGGGTTGTAGTGACGACACGGGTGTATTTCTCACCGCGTAGACGATTATCAAAAAAGTCATAGGACTCGTGATCGTGCTGCTTATAAAGCCATGAGTCCTGTATTCGCTTTAAAAAATCACTAGTGACAACCCTGATGTGGCATGAAATTGGAAGACTGGATCTAGACCTGCGGTAAACAAGTCGTGGATTAGACTGTTAGAGGTGCGATAATCAAGAGACCTAGACATTGCACCATATGACTTACGTAGCTTAGTGTCTTGTCCAAACGCTGCCTGTTGACCCACTAGGCTTAGTAATGATGGGGAAAATCACTGATTGAAAATATATATATATATAAAAAGAGCACTGCTTTATTATTTTCATTTTAGCTTGTAGGTTTTCATTTTAGCCTGTGGATTTTTTACCCACAGGCTAAAATTAGCCTGTGGTAGAAAAAGTTAATTTCGACCCCTGATATGTATATCACTGGATAAAGCACAGAGTAAACATAAAAAACACATGTAATTTACAGACTTGTATTAGAAAAAATATATCTCTGGCCCACAGGACACCGTCTCAACTCGACTTGTCTCAACAAATATATATATATATATATATATATATATATATATATATATATATATATATATATATATATATATATATAATTTTCTTGAACTCTTCTTTAGTTAGTCTCTTCAACTTAAAAATCGTCCTGTTTTAGTAATCTTCAGTCTCTATATTAAAATAAATTTTTTAGTGAAGATATAACATACATTTGTTCTTTGGAATACCAAGGATAAAAAACTTCATGGATATAAATCTTTAGAATTAATTCTCATATGATCATCAAAACTTGATAGATGAAACAAAGGAAGTTGACCCAGTCCAAAGATTGCTTTACAATATCGATACCTTGTATTTTCACATATGAAGATTTTTCCTAAAATCCTGAAGCATTACAAGATATGCTATTCTGATGTCATCTATTGGGAAAGCAGTTATCAAGATATCATATTTCACAACTGAAACTTGAATGGAATGAACAAGAGTGTCAAATAAATGTGGCACATAATTCACATGTACGAGTGTGTCAAATGTTTTACACGAACAATTGTCTAATACCGTATAGTGGGTTTATTCCGCAGGTCTAAAATTTGGCGGTTTGCTGGCTAAAAGGTATACTAATAATTATGGCGAAATAAAATTTTGGCGGACAGGGAACAGTTGTCTCTTTTTCAAATGCTGAAGTCGCAAATGGGTGCATATTTGGAGAGTGAAAATTTGGCGGAAAGCTATCTAAGCGCTAAAATAAGCCAAAATTATAACCCTGTGGAAAAAAACCGCTATACGGTAATTAACACTGATAAGTGTGAATAATGATTTACAGGAAACAGGTGTGTCTAATAATTTACAGACCCCTGGACGCACCAGTGGTGGGATTAGGTGCCTAGAAGGAGTAATCATCCCCTGTCGACCGGTTACACCCGTTGTGAGCCCTATGTTTGGATCCGTAATGTTTTGGTGAGTAATCCGTAGTCAAATTCAGTGTGTCAAGAACGATCTAACAATTGGTATGAAACGTAAGTCAGCATTTGACCCAATGATACACTGTAGATTGTATTGGCAAACTAGATCGTTATAACGACCATAGAATTTGCGAAATGTCGAGTTTGAACGAGACTGTTGAAACCCCTGTAACATCAACGTGATTGTTAGTAGCCTGTCTCGATTTAAAAAAAAACAAACCCTGATCATACGCAAAACAAGCTCTTGCAAATCGAATCAGCTGAGAGATATAAACACCATATGATTGATACTATATTATTTAACTTCCCTCTCGAAAAATTTTCACTCATGGAGATCGATTGATTGATTGATGTTTTCCGACACACTCAACAATTTTTCAGTTTTCTGGTGGCGCCCAGTTTTTATTGGTGGAAGAGAGAACCCAGATGCAATGTACCTGGGAAGAGACCACCGACCTTCCGAAAGTAAACTGGGAAACGTTCTCACTTACCGACACGAGTGGGATTCGAACCCGCGCCGACCAGAGGTGAGAGGCTGTGTGATTTCTAACCACTCGGTTACGGAGGCCCTCTCATATGGAGACATTGCTATATACATGTAAATATTGGAAGTTGACGAAGGAGCACATGAAATTATAGCCATTTGTCATAAAGTTGAGTTGTTAGTTTGGTACTAATATCCGTTTTCAATGAAATATCTAAGTACGAAGGAAAATTGGAGGACGCTTTGGTGTCTATTATCTCGAGTTCACAGGGATTTATCGAATCGAAATCTGAATGATAATGATTATTGTTAATAGATAAAACGTAGTAGATATATCTAAATGTTAAAGGCCACAGCGAGAATTTTTTTCTTCTTTCTTCTCTTGTAGAAACTTTTGAATAAACTCTGCTTCATAAGAATATAAAAACAGGATAGCTAACAAAGACGCATAATTCATGCCAGTGGGAATTCCATCAGACTGTTGAAAGACCTGATCATCAAAGACTACGGAGATTATGTCAATGAGGAACTCTAGCATATTTTTTTTATGAGTGGTGTTTAACAAAGTCATTTTTGGATGACTTATAACTAGATATGAATATTTCCTTTTTCCATTTTTGTTCTGTCCATGATGTCAAAAATTGGAATGGTCGTGTAAAGTGTTGAAAAGTCATATACGTTTTGATGTTGATTTGAGAAAAGATTTGGATTTAATTTATTATGAATATTAATTTACAGATGTTAATTTACTAAAAATCCTTTTGATTATTTTTAGAATCCACATTTGATTTACACCACTTCTGGCATACATGTATGTTGTGGCACAGTACGTGTAAAGTTTCTCTCCCACAGCTGTGGATCTTCTCGCGAGAGCACAGATAAGGGATCTAACCTGGACATATATGCTACAATTGGGTCGAATACTGTCTGACGTGTTTCATACAAATTGGTAGACCAGTCTTTACACACTGCTTTTGACTACGGATTACTCCGTTTACTTGATCAAGGTATAGGGTTCACAGCAGAAATGTAGGGGATACTTGCTCCTTCTTGGCACCTGATTTCACCTTTGGTGTGTCCAGGTGTTTGCCTTCTCTTAAGCTATTAATAAAGTAAATAAATAATGTGAGGCTTAGAATATTAAAAAACCTGCATCTACAATAAAACATCCATGTTTATTACATACTTTAATAGCAGATTGACAATAAAAATACCAGAAATCGTGAGAAAAGCTCCAACGATGTCCGCGTTAAAAAAAAAACAATTTCAACAATCGTTTTTGTAACAAATGTAGTGATCCCAATTACAATGGTAGTATATGTCACTGTGAGTTAAGACACAATAAAACCTGGTGATCCCAAAATAGGGGCAGATAACTGCACGTCTGAAGACAACCGATTCTGTGTTACACCATATTCAAAGAAACATACCTCGTCAAGTTTGATTACATGATCAAACCACGTGATACATGACATTCTAATCCATTAGATCTGACCACCCTAAAACAACACTACTCTCATCAGTAATAGAAGTAATCTCATTTATCAGTTCTGTATTTAACGTTTAATCAGTTTAAAATCATCTGTAAGGTTTTGTTACAAATTCATATATCTATTGAATATCAGAAACCTTTCCTTAAACCACGCTCAACTGAGGTACAACAACAAAATGTCGTATGAACCAATCAGAGAGCATCAAATTTCTTTATAATTCAATGATTCTTATCATCGATCCATAATGTTACATTTTCTCTATGTTACTTCTAACCGCAAATTAAAATCAAGCCTTCCAGAGGTTGTCTACATCATCACTACTACCCAAAAGAATATTGTAAGCCCACCACAACGGACGATACTAGACAAACTACGCGAAAATTGTGTGGTTTTCACACCAGATGGTTTCAGGAAAACTACATAAATATTGTGAAGTAACACACCAGGCATTAGCACAGACACACCACACAAATATTATACTTCTATCACACCAAACATTATCACAGACACACGACACGAACATTATACGGCTACCACAGCACAGACACACCACACAAACATTATGCAAGGTGAAGATAACGAACAGTGATCAATCTCATAACTCATATAAGCAATACAAAGAGATAGTTGGGCAAACACGGACCCCTGGACACACCAGAGGTGGGATTAGGTACCTAGGAGGAGTAAGTATCCCCTGTTGACCGGTCACACATCCCGTGAGGTTATATATTATACTTCTATCACACCAGACATTATCACAGACACACCACACAAACATACTTCTATCACACCAGACATTATCACAGACACACCACACAAATATACTTCTATCACACCAGACATTATCATACGTACATGGAAATGAAATGTCACACTTCCCATTAAATACTTTTCCAACCGTCCATCGTAAAACTCGGGAATAATCTCTCAATTTCCGTGCAACAAACATCCTTCTCTGACTAATCTCAGACGCTTTCTTGATGGCATACCCATACATGGCTCAAGCTTGACATCAGAAAACCTATTCTGCGTAAGCTGTAGTCCTGAAACTCCTCAACATTTTCTTATTGAGTGTCCAAACTACAATAGCCATGTCGATGATTTCTTGACCTCATTACAAGTGTCATAAATGCAGTAATCTACTTCATGGTGTCTATTTTTTTCCAGCTGTCACCACATAATAAATAATCTAGAGACCACATATCCTAAAACTATCGTTATGGTATACTTTTCCAGTCCTCCTTTCTTGATTATCCTATGTTTATGTCACACATTATGCATTAATCTAATTGCATGTCCGGACACATAAGTGTTCTTTTAAAATAATTAATCTGATACTGTGTAAATCCCAAACATTTATGCAGTGTCAAATAAGACCCCAATTTTGGCATAGTTTCATTATAGCAAAATCATCACGATCAGACGGATTGATTGAAGTTTTTCAAACTTTGTTTCCGATCCTAACAATTATTTCATGTACTCTGTGTACATGCATACGGTATGTATATAATTGTTCACTGCAAATGAAAACTGTGTATACCAAACAAGACAAGAAATGTCAGTGAAGATAGGTAAGTCACCATTTATCATTTATTAATTCTCGAGCGAGACGTTAAGCAAGATGCAAGCAATCAATCTACTGAAAATGACCATCACTATGTTTTACACGTCCTAAATATACCACTAGTATATAAAGAAATGAAGTTATTCATATTGTACGGTATCAGCGAATATTGTATTTCTCATGAAGCTAAAACATCATATCAACCGAGAGATTGTGAAGAATTGTTTTATTATGTAATTAAATAATTCAAAACATCGAAACCGGATGCTGGAGCTTACGAAACGATACATGATCAACCATCTTTGCTTACAGTTAAAGTGCATAACCTAGTCCAAAATTATTAGAGACGCGGAATTTTCATCCGACGACCAAAATAATAATCAGACGTGAATTTGTGAATTCTCCTTTTATTTTTGGTCCGATGTTGATAAAATCAATTGTTATATTCACTTCAAAGACGCGCGGATGTGAACACAACGTTCTATTTTTTCTGTTTTGTTGAATTTCATCTCATCAGAAGATTGGAATAATTCAGACATAAAATAACCTGACTTATTTTCAATATATATTCAGTAAAAATATTCTATCGTGCTTGTTATCGCATGTGGATTTGTATATTGCTGTCCTTATTTGAGGGAATTTTTTTCATTTGTTAACAAGTTTGATAAGACATTCACATTTCATTATACCTATACTTATTTTTCCACAATATAAAATGAGATCGTTAGAAAAATAGATGATAACCTAAAATCATATTCAAAAACAGCTAATTCCATGTAAAGCCATGTGTTAGACCACAGAATCCAATAGAGGTCACGTGATGACTGATTCCCACCTAGATTTCGATGCGACTCTCTAAGAATTTCCCGACCTTATGTACATCGGCATATATGACGAAGATCATATTGATCATAATGACAATCTGAATACAAAAGAAAGGATCATTGTTCATTTAGCACCATCCAAGAGATACAATGTTATCCTTCACAGTCGCATGACCATTAAAAAAACTAATCAGGTTAGTTATTCATTAAATTATAGACATTTTTACTCATTTTCTACACAATTCGATCTTTTCTTATTTTCAACATATATAATTTTACACAATATGTATTGTTTAATTTTGCTTGACATTGAGGAGATGGCTAAAATTGATGTCTGTTGCCCAATCCCAATAAAGTTTCTCTAATCATTCTTTAATAAAACTAGAATAAAATAAGATAAAAATGGTTTACTGCGCTAAATTCAGATTATGGAGAAAATTGGCATTTTTCTTTTCTATATGCTCTTTTATACCGTATTATAATTACTTGTATGATCCATTATTTGTATCTTCATATACTAGAAGCATTTTTACCGTCGTGTATATCAAACACAAATATTACCTAGAAACAGTGGAGAGAAAGCACTCATCTAAATGATTTAATATTTATTTGAATGAGATAGCAATAGCATGTATTTATCAGGTAGAGTCTATAACATAACCCAGTCACGGTTTCCGGGGAAAATATTTCCGATACGGTTTTCACATCTACAATGTTCTTGAACACCGAACTCGATTGTATTTTTGTATTTTGTATTTTTGGTGACATTGAACCTTTTTTTTTGAAGCGGGAAATACAAAATGATATCCATATTTTATGTGTATGAAGTCTACTTTTCATATCAGCAACTATAAGAGATGGCTGGAGAAACTAGGTATGAATGTTGTATTAAGATAATCTTGAAATAGGTATAATTTTATTTTTAAATTCGTTTTAAGATCTCTGTACATAGAGCTCATGTTATTTGTTTATCAACTTTATGTTTGTACACAGTGCTGACTTTAGATAAAATTTACTTACTTATGTTTAAAAAAAAATCTCAACAGCTTGATAAAAAATTTTGAAGACATAATGCCCGGGTTCAATTTACTCTAGGAAAATGAGGGGGGGGGGGGGGGGTGACAAATTTCGCTAGTGTTGACAGTTGCTTGTTGTCTTTCAAATCAGTAGTGACGCTTGGAAAGACCTGTTCGATGCTAGATCAACATCACTCTGTGGATATGTGACATCTTCCACAAAATTGGACAGGTTGCTACAGGAGTACGAATATGCAACTTCCTCCAGGTTCCGTTGTTTAAAAGGTTCCAAACAATTTGGAAAGGATCTGGGTAATGTTTCTCTGTGACTGGGTTATGTTGTTCAGTGACTGGGTTTTGTTGTGTAGTGACTGGGTTATGTTTCTCTGTGACTGGGTTATGTTTCTCAGTGACTAGGTTATGTTGTTCAGTGACTGGGTTATGTTGTTCAGTGACTGGGTTTTGTTGTGTAGTGACTGGGTTATGTTTCTCTGTGACTGGGTTATGTTTCTCTGTGACTAGGTTATGTTGTTCAGTGACTGGGTTATGTTTCTCCGTGACTGGGTTATGTTGTTCAGTTACTGGGTTATGTTGTTCAGTGACTGGGTTGATTTTCTCAGTGACTGGGTTATGTTGTTCAGTGGCTGGGTTAGGTTTTTTAGTGACTGGTTATGCTGTTCAGTAACTGGATTTTGTTTCAGTGACTGAGTTACGTTTCTTGGTGAATTGGTTATGTTGATTTTTGACCAGTTATCAACTAGGGTCACATTAAACAATCAACACTTCATGTAATTCAGATGGGGTATTTTTAATTGTATTAATTCCACTGATCAATGTAATTTTCATATACTTATCTTGATAGACGGGATGGGATTCTTTAACCCTCAACCCCAATTACTCTTCCCAGAATAGTGTCCGTGGAAGATTAATATAATCCATTTCATTTCCGCCGTGCGTACACTATGTACATACAAATGTGGAGTAGGCAGTTTTATCTGTAAAGGTCTACAATGTAAATAACCAGTGAGCTTCGCGTTGTATACATTGGTAGACCTGCCGACTTCTGTGATACAACATGCTAAATAGTAGTTTAACTAGGTCACTTGTTGAAACGCAATATGTTAATTAATTTTTAAGTTATAACTATTATATACCACAACCTTGAGAAAGTTTTTCATTCACCTGTATATCATAATATTTCATATCCAAATAGAGTTATTGCTAGTATTAGTTGTCACATATAATCGCACATAATGACAATGTTTACAAAAATATATTATTGTATCGGGATCGTATCAATCGGAACTCCTCGAATGTCTCGCGCACTCGACATAGATCTCGGATGTAATACGATGGCATCATGAGCGAATTTGATGCATTGCTGTGACGTCACAATTGACAATGCATCAAATTCACTCATGGAAGCCATCGTATTACATCCGAGATCTATGTCGAGTGCGCGAGACATTCGAGGAGTTCCGATTGGGGATCGTATATATATTGTATTAGAAGAAACCATACCGGAAATATTTTCCCCGGAAACCGTGACTGGGTTATGTTATAGACTCTCCCGTATTATCATGCAATTCACAGCTTAGAGCCTCTATAAAACTACGTCATCATAAATTTTCCCAGATATCAACCACTGCCACTACAGTTAACTCTACACAACTACGTCATAATAGATTTAATAGATATTCACTACTGACATTGCATCCGACACAGTAAATACTACACGTAGATACAGCCGACCCATCTTGTAACCCTTTTAAAGTTTAATCATTTTACTTACCAGGTATTTGATTTAATGGCTCCAAAACCTTAAATTCACCTTTGTTTTTATCAGAATCTGCATTAGAAATTTCCACGCTAAAAAGGTCATCCAAGGTGGTGTTGCAAATCGATGAAAAGATATACTAGTATGATCTTTAATTATAAATTAATAATTCATGCAAGTTTAACCTTGAGGAAACGAGATTTTAATCTTATTTTACAATAAAGACAATGTTAACGAAGTCATGAGAAATCAAGGTTTATCCATATTACAAAGAAATCGGCCTTCCCAGAATAAGATTACCGCAAATAAATCTGAGCCACACTCCTTTTCTTTAATTTCCTACATGAAATATGCTGATGAAATCATACAAATCACCAATCAATGAATACCAATAATCTCTCATTCTACTTTTCTTCTAATGACAATGTAAATAGAATTTTCTACTTCCTGCAAAATAAATCTGCATTAATGACGGTTGATGTGTGCAGCTTTTAGTCTGACACAGGATAGCTTATGACGGCGCTGCTGATGGTCAAGAAATGTTTTAAGACGAATCTCCATACATGGGATTAAAACACATTGTCTAGGGCAGATTGACACATCCAAAGCAAAACGTTCTTGACAGGAAAACTGAGTAACGTTTTAAATGATTTTTTTTCAAAGCTTAATGGCAACAAAATCGGAGCTGATGATGATACTTTTTATTCATTGTAATAATGTAGATTGTACAATTTAAAATGCCTGAAGCCAAAGTGAGGCTTGCAAAGATACTGTCATGGGAAATGAAGAACTCGGGGAATCATCATCTAAGTCCAATTGTTTGTATACAATGAATGCATGCTCTATTCACATTGAATTGTTTTACAAATAAAATGTATGGCAAACGAAATTCCAATAAATCACAATTTTCCAATGCACATTTTTCCCCCTAAAATGACAATTCCTGTTTGCTAAAGGAATAACAAATATCATGTTTTAATTTCGTGTAGTTCAAATATCAAATAAATCTTAATTTGGCTCGTTATAGAATCATTGACTGCTGTACCATGTATTTATCATTTCATAAATCGCCTCAAGTTCCAAGCAAACATTTGCTAAAAGGCTGTTGAGACTAAAATCCCATTTAAATCGACAGATATATGGAGATCACTCTATCGGAAATCAACCCGTAAGACCTTCATTACATAAGTTGTGATTGATTCTTTAAATAGCAGTCAGACACAGAACAAACCATATATCGACCGGAACAACTTGACCATCTGGCCAGACCTGTCATTTAGAACAAAACCAACAACCCGCTTATGTGCCTGTAAAATTTCCCCTAATCAGAGCTACATGTAGGATGCGATGGCTTCAAAATACGACACACGGAACTATTCAATTTGGTAACGACATCGCGGTAATAGCGGACCATGTTCACGTGCTATGTAGAGAAAGTGGGACGCTGCTATTTCTAAATGCACTAGCTGGTGTTTCCTCATGCAATATGTAGTAAAGTAACCCTTGATGTACAATAATGTGTATCGACAAGTTTGATTGCTGAGAATGTATCATCACATTGGGAAATCTTGCTTCGTCCTCACTATAACACATTTAGTTTATTGCTAAACTCTATCGGGAAATCGAAGCGAAACTCGTCACCGTGACTAATGTCAGCATGGACACAGGGGTGACAAAACTGTTCACTTATAAGGGGAATTCCTTATCACGTGATATACAGTAGAGGGGGTACATTTCATGACAAAAAATCGACATAACTAAAGCCGGGACAAAGATGGTTAGTATATTAATTTAGTTTCATGAGGGTAGAAAGGAAATGTGGTCACTAGTGCATTGTAAATAAATGAATTCTAATAATTTCATAAAATAAAATGTACTTACGTGTTCCGTCAAATCTTGTTGCAATGGTATCCAGAAATGTATTCTGTTGCACCATGAATCCTTTTCTATTCGTCATGTTCACGGTTTGATGATGATACAACTCACAAACACACAAACGAAGTAAAAGCAAAAATAAACAGCGTTGAAAGGTTGTCGTCGATGTAGCCACTCATTACCCTGCGTTAAGAGATGCAGGGGCGGGCTGACATAAAGTTGCTATCACCACTCGGGAATAATGAGAGATGTGAAGAATTATCCTGCACGATGTCAAAGTGTTGTAAAGCTGATCACCTATAAAAGAAGCCAGTGTTCAGTGATTGACACCCAAAATTGTAAATCACATTCTTGATGTTAGTTCCGCGGGAACCTGGAGCTATTAGACAGCCACTATCCGTTTAATGACAGCATCTGTAGTTCTGCACTATTGACGTTTTCTCGTCGCGTGGTGACAACATCATCTCGCTTTTTTTCTCTCCTAAATTAAAAAAAAAAGCAAGCATTTTATTCCCATATGATGCACTATCAAAAAATCATATTTTTGGACAACGATTAGAAATACGAAGAAGCTTACTTCTATCGACAATGAAAACCATTATAATCAAACTGTTGACGCTTGATGTACTAGAAAAGAACAAAAGCTAACGAAAGATTTGGAAATCGCATGAAAAAAAAAAATAAACAGGTGATATTCTTGATTATACATAACTCTGAAGACAGAGTACGCACAAATCAAGGACACCTGTCGTCCAATCAATATCTTCCGAAGCGACGTCAGCTTCTGTTCAAAGTCGGCAGTCTCTCCAAGCACGGCGGGGGAGGCACAGATAATTAAAGGTGAGCTCGGGCTCATAAACATTTAAAAGTAACAATTCCCAGGATGTACATTGATGAATTCGTGCAATATGCTACAACGTGTTCCAGCTGTCACGTTGAAAAAAAACCGTATCATTACTGTAACATTAAGAGATTTAAGTACTTTGGGACACAACACATTGTCCTTAGTGACGACTTCTATCTTACCAAATGAAACAGTTAAAATTGCACATTTCATTCGATAATGTAAAATGACAGCTGAACCAACTTTCAAATACAAGACCATCTCTTCTCTGTGTGGCCTCTTGAACAATTCTCTTCCCTTGAGATGGACGTTTTCTGCTAACCACCACGAACCTCTACACAAGCCATTATTTTTTTCCTTTCGTGTCTTTTACAGATGTCATAATCAAATAATGTCTCAGCAGTGTCCATTGGAACATAATTTTTCTCTCTCGTCTGATTCTTTTGTGAACAGTGCTTTTAATATAAATTTTGTATCAAGAAATAATGCTTGTAAATAATTTTCTTCCCAGAATGTTATATCTTAAAAACAAGCATTTATATTGTCATTAAAATCAATATATCAAAAAACTGTCTGCTTATATTTGGTAAATTAAATATTGTACAATACACCAAAAACCGCCATCTTCATCTAAACAGAGTTGTGTTCATATGAAAACAAGAGATAGGCTAACACAATACCAGCCATTACATGTGTGGTATATACAAATACGAATGCATTTTATGGAATAGTTAAAAGCCTGTCCTACTACATATCAACTTGAATTCACGTCCCGCATTTCACCTCAGCCGGTTTAATTACTGCACATATTAGATATAAAACCATAAATATTTCATTTTAACTGTTTTAAAAATGTTCCTTATGAACGCTTTCTGGGTACTCTGAAGAAAGGATACCTCGTTCCGGATCATTATATCAACCCAAACTCGGCGATGCAGAAAACACTGCCGTTTGCAAAAGATGGAATTTCAATTTTCAATACCTAACATTGTCTTCATTATCAGAACAACAGACCAAATATAGATCATTCCTTTCCAATTTTGTTATCAGCAATACTAATTTTGGAAAATACATATTTTATACTCAGTTTTCATCTCCTCTGGGCAATATTGCAATTTCTCGCCAGCATTTTAAGTTTTGTCTTGCAGAGAAGCATACCACAATTTTGTTTGAAACATGACTAAAGGTAGATAGATTACGTATGCTGTCTAGTATTTATTACAAAGCGTTTTTAGATCATTCTATTTAATCAAACATTATTAATAACAACAATCACAAATACACGAAAGAACAACATCAAACGGACAAGTAATATAAACTGTCGTTTGATGTAATCCTT
Organism: Ostrea edulis; assembly: GCF_947568905.1. NCBI lineage: Eukaryota > Metazoa > Mollusca > Bivalvia > Ostreida > Ostreidae > Ostrea > Ostrea edulis. The sequence goes on along the minus strand of NC_079165.1, from coordinate 99,953,111 downwards.
TGGGTTGCATCATTTAAGGCAATGCAGACTTTCAGAAATATGATATATAGTAAGATGAGACTTGCTCACTTTCCAGTATCACACATTCACATTGTAGGTAAAGTCAGACAAAAAGCAACACAAGACAGGTAATTTAGTACTGCATTACTGACAGTTTTTAAAACAGTTTGAAATAGACGAAACAAAATCGATACAAAGCAGATAATGTTCCCAGCATCCCCAATGAATTTCAGGCCAACATATGTTTTTGCGATTGTTGACAAAATACCAGAGGGAAGCTGTTGCAATTTCAGAGTAACACTTAACCTTGACCTATGTAACATAAAATTGGCTCGAGGTTACCTAGAGAAAAAAATCAGGCCAGGATCCCATCACCTTGCTGGGTAGTTATCGTCAACTTGGCGTCAAAAAGCGAGGATAACAAAGTTTTAACCAGGGAATTTTTTTGAAAATATTTTCATCTAGCTTATGTTTAAAATTCTGCAGACGAAAAATTAATACATTGAATGATCATTTGTAACATTTTCCATGCATGCTCAGATATCTGGAGACGCCTCAAACGTATCCCTATGTACAGCTGTTATCTTAGGAACTTCACCATCTGCTGGCCACTCAAATGTTATCAATGCGTCAGTAAGTATTATAATTGCCATTTTGGCATTATCAGTCTTGGATTATATCGCAATACGATGACGCTTTCATATTACCCATTCTGAATATTCAGTATATCTAAAGCAATCACAAACCACAGAATTTTATCATATATCTAGTTTCGATCTAATAAACAGATATTTCCGGTAATAATTTCTAGTCTGATATTTTGAAAATACTATATTCATACAATTTTCAAACCCGCAGCAACAGCGCCAAATGAAAGTTGAAGATAACGACTAGTGATCATTCTCATAACTCCTATAAGAAATACAAAATAGATAGTTGGGCAAACACAGACCCCTGGACACACCAGAGGTAGGATCAGGTGTCTAGGAGGAGTAAGCATCCCCTGTCGACCGGTCACACCCGCCGTGAGCCCTATATCCTGATCAAGTAAAAGGAGTTATCCGTAGTCAAAATCAGTGTGCCAAGAACGGCCTAACAATCGGTATGAAGCACGTCAGACAGCATTTGACCCAATGATAGGTTGTATTGACAAACTAAATCGTTATAACGACCATAGAATTTGCGAAATACCCACAAATGTGTTACCCTAGAACATTTGCCTTTTGAATGAAGATGATATTTGTGGGAAGATTCCATCAATTCCTACTGCCTTCTTTAGCGTGATCTAGCTTACAATGTACAGCGGTGTGATGTCCCTGCAGGTTATGTACTTCTATATATTATGTAAAAGAATGTAATTGATTATATTTCAAATCGTGTTAACATTCGTATTATGACATATCATTCGCATAACGAACATACGGTGTATGTAACTGTTGAAAGAAAATTGGTATCACTTTGAACATAATAAAATTCATTTTGTGGAAATGTATTTTAAAAAAAGAAAATTTGTGTCATATACATGTATGGGAATAAAGCTTTTAGATGCATCCTATATAAATCATTCATTTGATCACTCAAAAAGGTGTCGCAATCAGGTGGTGGACTTTTTTTTAAATTCAAAAATGTAAATTTTTCAGCGCACCTTTTCTTCAAATCTTAAAGATAGAAATTATATATGGGCATCTATTTCGTACTATGAGGATAATATGCTTATCGAGGAAGCGCAATTATCATTGAGTTATCTCCCTTGATGATTGACGCAATCCAGTTGCCTAACTTAAGGTATAAAAGGAGCGCTGTTGCAACAACCCCTCTCTTTGTTTGTAACAATCCAGTTGTGAGGTTGGTTGTGAGTTTTGCATAGAAATGTATTATCATTAGCGGTTATATTTACAATTTAAAACCCACCCAGACCCCCACTTCTCACATGTCACCCAGACCCCCACTTCTCACATGTCACCCAGACCCCCGCTTCTCACATGTCACCCAGACTCCCACTTCTCACATGTCACCCAGACCCCCACTTCTCACATGTCACCCAGACTCCCACTTCTCACATGTCACCCAGACCCCCACTTCTCACATGTCACCCAGACCCCCACTTCTCACATGTCACCCAGACTCCCACTTCTCACATGTCACCCAGACCCCCACTTCTCACATGTCACCCAGACTCCCACTTCTCACATGTCACCCAGACTCCCACTTCTCACATGTTTATTGTGGAATATGTTGGCTTGCTCTTTTATTTATGGGGAAGTCCCGTGGGAAT